>NC_036241.1:12504768-12586347 GCF_002742605.1 Olea europaea var. sylvestris | reverse complement strand
GCGAGAACTCAATGACTGTTCTAGAAATCATGTGTGTGTTCTATTGTCTCAGTTTGCAACTATAATTGTAGAGTTCAAGACATAGTTCACTCTACAGTTAGTAAGCTCGATAGAATATACAAATCCAAGGTTCAAGTCGATAGACACCTAAACTTGCATGATTTCTACCGTACTCCAGAGTAATATTTTCATTTATCTTATTTTTTTCATGTGGGGGATTGTTATATATTTAAGGTATAAATATAAAATGTGAAAGAAATAATCAAATTAAATAAAGCGCCAAAGTGGTGGAAAATGTGACATTTGTGTGGGACGTCAGGGGTTCGAATCACTCCCCACGCAAATATTAAAATGTCTTGATTGGGGCATTGGGCTTCCTTGACTAAAATAAATATTTTTTTCTTTATTATTTAATGGGTAAAACTAGCCAATATTTTATGACTGTTTGTTTTTGTAACAATCCACTAACTGTCATTAAAACACCCACTACTCAGTCATTAAAATTTTGTATTAACATGGTGAAGACTGTTACTACCATCTTGCCTATATAAACCCATATCTCGTTTTGGGAAAAGACACACACAAAGCAAATAGAAAAATCTTCTTGCATCAATCACTCTTTTCATATTGTGAATTTCTTATATTCGGGTTTTTATATCTATTCTGGAGTACAATTGAGAGTTCTAGAAAAATCATTCGTGATTGCTGCACAAGTGGTTTACGATCGTTGTATTCTGGGAGTGATTGTCCACGGAGGTCGCAGCAATTATTGACGGGCAATTTCACTTTAGGACATCGTGCTGTCACGAGACTCGATCGAACGATAAGTTTTATATTTCTATATTATATTGTTCTGATCACTACTGCAACTAATTCTTTTTTCAACAATGGGTTCTATAATGGTGGTTTTGCAGTTGTTGTGATGAGTTGGTAGCGGTCAGGGTGGTCATGGCTATAGTTGATGTGGTGGTGGTGTACAATTGTTCATATTTTTTTTTTAAATTTTCTGTTGCATTGACGGTGGTATGGTGGAGGTGGTCGGGACAATGGTGCGGTGGTGGTATAGGTGGTTGATGGTGGTAAGGTATTGGTTTTCGTTGTTGAAGTAGTAGCGGTGGTAGCTTCCATATTTTGGCTGTGACGACTCGGGCGGAGTCAAGAAATAATTTCAGTACGGGCATAATTTAATCCAGGGACGGACCCACATGAGGTCATGTGGGGTCAAATGACCCCAAAATTTTTTTGCCCCCCCCCCTCTTTTTAACAATCTATTTTGATGCACTCGTCGAGATGTCAAATTGAAATCAAAATATTACATTCTTAATATCATTTCAAAGTGTTCATGGCCTAGTTTTTCACTCATTAATGGCATGCGAAGTGGTTAACTATAGCAAAAGTTATGACATGTTAAAATAGGGCGTTTGAAACTAGTATTCTGAGAATTTCGATAATATCCTAACTTTAAAAATTCGTTTGTGATCATGTGCTATCTGAATCCACAAATCGTCTATGCCATGTAAAAGTTTGTTTCGAAAATTACATCGTTTTCATATCGAATGATCCAAACAGATATCGAAAATAATTAAATATATATAAAACGTACGCCTCAAAAAAGACGTCTAACTCTTTTTTTTTTAATTCAATTAATTATTATTTTGCACGATAAATTTTTCAATATAATTTTTATCGTTTTATTCGGAAGTCATACATGAAATATGACGTAAATTTTTTTTAGGATCGTTACGGATTAAATGCAATTTGAATTACTTTCGAATTATATTTGCTTTAAATTTGAATTTCATTTACTTCCTGAACTAAATTTGAATTTTATTTCTACTCATTTAATTTCTATATTCTATTTAATTTACTCAATGTTAGCTCAGCATTTGCCAATGAAATGATAAACAAAACTTTATAAGTAGCAAAACTTATTTAATAGTATTAATAATGATGTAATTATACGACGTTTCAAATTGTCAAAATACATATAAACTTATTTTCATTGATATTATGTTATTTATTAAAAAAATTATTTTTAAAATTTTGACCCCACAATATTAAAGGTCTGGGTCCGCCCCTGATTTAACCCATGTTGAAGATTGTGTTTTGGTCATGAATTTAATGATGATAAAATTAAAAAACAAAATCATGGATTTGGGCCTAAAAATAAAACCCATGTGAATTAAAACATACTTTTATTCCACCTCCCCTGTTGATTAAAAAAAAAAATTGTTTGAGCCTAAAATCTCAGTGCGGGCGTCTCAACGTGGCTCCGCCACTGGGTGACGGGGCAGTCAGCGGCGGCGGCGATCGTGGTAGCGGTTGCGATGATGATGGAAAGATGGTGGTGGCGATGGAGTTGTTGGGGTGGTAGTGGATCAGGTGCGACGATGTGGTGTTATTGTTCTGTGATATGTTGATTTGTTTGAGATGGTGTTGCTGTTGGGAGGTGGTGGTAGTTTTAGCGATGACGATGGTAGTAATGCTGTTGGAGGTAGGGGTGAGATGGTGGTCGCAAGCATTGGTGGTAGTAGCAAATTATTTGGTTGGACTGTGACCAATAAATTGATTAATTTGTAACCAATATATAATATGTGATCGATCAAAAAGATAAATTTTTTAAACAAGAAATAATATGTGACTTAGAAATTGTTTATTTGTGATCGACAATTTGATAGTTTGTGTTTGTATAATAAATTGTGATTTATAATATTTGTGATTTTGATACTTAATCTCTTAGTTATGAATTTTTCCCCTTAATTTACATGAGGTCACTTCTTGCTTCATCTTTATGTTGTACTTTCTCTTTCGTGTGTTACATATGCTCCTAATGAAAATTGAAAAGCATTGTTTTGACTACATTAATTGAAAAATATGGATCAATCATCATATTATTCTAAAATGCTTAAAATGTGTAGAAATGAGTTTTCTTTTTCCTTTTTTTTTTCCTGAAGGTTTCCTTCTGAAAAATCAATGCAAGCGTTTCTTTTGGACAATCTGATCTCAAAACATTATTTCAACTGCAAATTTAAAATCCCTAAAAACAACATCAATTCACTTTATGAATCTCATTGATATGCACTAACAATTCCAAGGCTTCAACAATAAATATCAAAGGAAAAATGATAATCTGCATTTAAAGATATGCAGTAACAATTCATGTCACCTTTATATTTAAGTAAAAAGAAAAATCTGAGGTAAAAAATTTAGATATTTGTGAATATATTTCTTAGAAGAAATGGAATCTTAGAAGGGAGGAGGATGTTTACCTACTTGATCCCTTAAATGTGACAATATTTCTTACCATTAAGCTATTTGTACATTAAGTTTGACATCCTTGTTAACAGATGAATGATGTGGCAAGATTGTGATGGTTGAATTAAATGTGTAAGATATGAAAGATGATGTGAGATTGAGCCAAGTGTAAGTTCCGTAAGCCAAGGTGTAAACTATAATGTACATGTAGCAAGATTGTATTTCTTAACTTGAATGAAGAAGGTTTTGGTCCCTTAATTTGTAGAAATTTCGTTTTTTTTCCTTGATTTGTAGACTTAATATGGAGAAGCAATAAAATATGTAAGATATAATACCTCTCGCTACTCACATTGAAACGGTACTTTACCCCTTAGATGTACAATTAACTACCGTGCCTCAACTCATTTCGAGAGAACCATCTAGCTTTGGATTTGAGTAATAAACAATAAAAATCAAAATTTCCTAAATAGTGAGTAATACTTATCAATATTTTTTTAAAGAGCAAATATATTTCAATTTTCTTAAAATAAGTTGGTAGTCTACTTTAGAATTACAAATGAAAATAAGTTTGTAATCACTCATATTGTTTCGATTTTGACATTTTCATTCTCTGATCAACCTTTGCTAGCACAAATCGTCCATTTTGTCTGATTCCCTCTGTTTCTTCCGTTAAATAAGCGTATTGCTTGCACGTGATAGAATTTAAAAAGGGTAAACCAACAAGAAAAATAAGAAAAACAAATTTCATATACAAAATGTTTTCTTCCCCAACCACCCCCACTCTTACCACTACCTGACATACCGCTGGTTGACTCATTATCCTCCGCACATGTGATCCCTAATGATTTTCTGCTGTATAATTTCGTCTTGAAAACAAAATGAAAGATTCGTTCATCAAATTCGTCGATTGGTTTCTTGGTTTCTTTTCCTCTTTATTGACACTCAGTATTACACAGTCGACTTCACTAGACAAACCAAACGTTGCTAATTCGACTCGTGTTACGTCTATTCCATTCGTGTAGAAATAGATTACTAGCGAAGTGAATGATCGCTCAACATGTAAGCACCTTACTGAATCAACAATGAAATAAACATTGCTTAATAAATGAAAAGAAAAGTAGAAACTCACATGCACGGCAAAAATACGACTTACACACCTCCTTTCCACTGTGATCTTAATGACTTTGTTATCAACCATGCTACATCTACATCATGAATTACACTCTAGTTTACACTCTTCTCTATATGGTTAGATCTGCACCACTGATTTTGACCGCAACCATCACATCACTGTCCAATTTCTTCAACATGGGAGGATGTCAAGGAAGTTGTCAACCAAAATATACATCTAGCATTATTCTTTTTCTTATATGAATCGATGGCATTCAGTTCATTGACTTGTCGTCTATGGTTACTGCACCATGATCAAACAAACAAGAGTTTAAATTAGTAGACCTTTTTCTCTTTAATGCATTTTTATTTGAAGTTCCATTCCACAACAAGGTATTGATATGGCAAAGTAACACCCCCATCCCCTTTCTTCTTTCCAATCAACAATATGTAATTTGATCTCCTTCCCCTCCTGCCATCGTGAGAGAGGGAGATGGTGTCCTTGTAAACTTTGGAGTCACCGTCAGGGAAGAAAAGGAGGGACGTTTCATATAAAGGCATGCAATATTATCAAATTCCATTTCTGGGATGCATGAATGCACGAGGATGCTAAAAGTCCAGAAATTTTCAAAGCGCCTGCTGAATCCATTGAGATTGAATGATTTTGTGCCTGCATGAAGACAATCACAGGATCAATACATAGATTATGAAGTATGATCTACCCTATAGTAACTCATGACGTTTACCAGATAGTAACTCTTGACATAGATAGACAACAGAAATGGTTGTCGGTGCATACACGATGCAAAATATCGACCTTCAGAAGGCCCTCCTCCGACCGATACATTAGAAGAATTGGACAATAATCTATATAATAGCAGCACAAGAATGTTTGGCTGAGCATTAAGAAAAAGTAAATGTAATTAACGGTAACTTTTTGACTTTAGCAAAACACATGTCCAAGCTTAAAAGTCAATTTTAAATAATTTCTTTAACCAACGAAGTCGAAGTAAATTCAGTCAAAAACTTACTTTTTGAAAAGTAAATCTTTACTTGCTTACAAAAAAGTACTATTACGTTTTTTGAAGTTTAACCAAATTTGCTGTTCTGTCATCATTCATCAGCACAAGTGTTCAGGAGACATCAGTCAAATATAACTTTACAATTGCAATAAAGAACAAAAAATAAAATAAAATAAACTACAGAACATCTAATATAGCCGATATTTCCCGCTAGTTTATTAGCACCTACAGAACTGAACCTTGAGCGTCATAAACCAATTAAAGCAATGGACAGCACGAATGACATTATCTTTCTATCTAAAAGAGCAGAATAATTGAATAAATGTGAAACCAATTCAAGCAGCATTACAATATTACAGTGTACAACACAGTATTCAGTTTACAAAGTGAAAATGCCACAGTTAATCTAGCGCTTGACAGGTTAACCCCACAAGGCCAATGGATTGATGAAAATGTCGAAAATCAGCCCTTCAAACTTATTAAATGATCGTATCCTTACTATAATCACGATCTTCCAATCATGGAAACCCAGTAATTATGCATCAACTATAAAAATACCTTGGCACCCAATATGAGTCGACAAGCAATTTAAAGAGCCAGGCAAATAGAAGTGCAAAAACGGAACAAAAATTTAAATCTAAGGAAAAATATCTCATCTCAAGGTATGCATGCACACACAAAGACCAAAGCAAAGCAAAGCAACACTGTGGTGACAGATAATTTCATGAAGCTTCAAATGCAAGAAACTTGTACAATTCTGAATATGGCACATCATGTCACAGACATTATAAGATTCAAAAAAATGTGGTTTATGATGAATGAACTGTCTGAGGGGAGTAGAAAAATGCACGCTTTCCTAGCCCATAAAGAACATACAATTACAAATGCAGGTCGACTATTTAATCATCTAGTGTATGCAGGGGAGTAGCTAGGGAGGTTTGCCCATAAAGTACATAAAAGTATAAATGCAGGTGAATTTTTTAAGCATCTAGCGTATGCAGGGGAGTAGATAGGGAGGTGCACAGGCAGCCCAAGCCCATGTACTTTTTTTACATGTGAAAAAATGTTAAAAATATATAAAAATAAAAAAATACACACACACATATATTAGCCCAGTCCAAAAAAAAAAAAAAAAGTCCACCCATGGCTACAGTATTGAGTGTGTGCGACAATAAAAAATAAATTCAAAAGATATGGAGATAGATTGAATAGATATCAATACTACCTACCTATCAAGATTTGCAATAATATTGCTTTATAACAAATCCTACTGATTCAAACCACAATCATGATGACAGTGATAGATTTAAAAATAGTGATACAAAAGAATATAAAACCAGAAGAATGCAATCCGTACCTCTTAAAGCAAAAGTCACTGAATGAGTAAACCATCAGCCACGCAGCGTAACACAGAGATGGAGATTGAAGAAAACCTCAAGGCAAATTATTTCTCCCCATGTTCCAGGTACAGATATAAATCACCAAATTCAGCTTTGAGATACGATATAGAAAATTAGAACCCCTGAATCAAAAAATCAATACAACTACATATGTTCAGATAAATTGACATTTCTAGTGTGTTCGCATATTTGCACTGGATGATGACACATTCTACAGCCTGCTGCAGAGGTGTATGAAGTATAATAATCATGCCTCAAAAGTCAAGCAGTTCGGAGAGAACAATCAATGAAAATGTTAAGTGCAACGGAAAACATTACGGAAAGCAGATAAACTAAGTAAAACAGTTTACACAGAGCAGTGGATTATATTCTTTTAATATTCTGGATAAGCTTCAGCTCGCTGGGCCCTAATCCACAAGTTATCAGAATCCAAATGCCAAGCCCATTGCTTTCTCTTAAGAATGTATGTTCATGCATATTGCATTACATCATTAAATTTCTTATATAACATATGCATTTTTATGGATAATCCTCAGAACCTTAAACCATAATAAGCATATGTTTTGCGAAGTTTTTTAAGTGTTTATACACATTTCTTATAACCCACAAGTTTTAACTACTTTTGAATCCGATATTCCTTGGGACCTACTGCTTATAAGCACTTAAAATCTTAGCCAAGCAAGAACTAATTATTTTCCAAAACATTGACACTTCGTGCATCCATGAATTAGACATATCAAACTACCATGTGCAAAGGTAGATTTTGCAGCTGCACCACTATACTTCCAAAATTGTTCAGCCACCCAATATAAGAAGATAAAAAGCAGGCACCACCAAGAAGCTTAGATATGAGATCAAAAGCTATGGAACAGACCAGTATATTGAAATTCACAAGAAGAATAAACTTTTAATAAGATGAGTACCTTAGCTCAAACGGTGCTTACACGAGAGTTTTAGAATTGGAGAAAACATCACAAGTCAATAATCCCAAATATATGGACAGAATAAGGGATCACCTCTTCTAGCATGCTATTGCTCCACCTCTTGTGCTAAATATTTCAATCTTAACTCATAAAATGGAGTTGATAGAAATTTAAATTTCTCTTCACAGGCAGTAAATGACTATTAGTGATGGGCAGTCACAATTATTTTTACCATTTTCCACTACCAAGTTATTAATTGCCAGGACGACCCAGAAAAAGCAACTTAAACAGCTAATCCTAACCGATGGAAGAAGATGGCCTTGAGTCCATCTAAATGCTTGAACCCATATCTCCAGAATGCAAATCTTCAACATGGAGGTCTCCAAGGACTAATATCGATAAATGGCTGCCGCACATAAGACAAAGTTATGATGCTGGGACTCAGATACGGATATGGATACGTATCTAAGTGTCGGATCCTTTATTTTCTAAAATGTAGGATACGAGGACATGACTAAGAGTCCAAATTTTGGACACGGATAAGTGGATACGTTTTTCATTTCAATTTTTTTATTTTTTTCAAAAATTCTTAAATAATACTTAAGTGGCAAATAAAACATCCCACCCTGACTAACTAAATCAAGTCCAAAACAACCCCAATCACATACCAATTACAAAGACATATATACCCAACAGCCCTAAATACAAAAGTTATTGTACCCCAAGAATATTGGCCCATATAACCAAACCCCACTTCTCGAAAATTATTTTAACCCAACCCATCCCATACAATTAACCCGTCATTACATACAAAAACCTAACTTGGGCCATAAATCCTCTCGTCTTCTCCAATCATCTTCTTCCTGTTGCGCCTGTTCTACTTCCATCCCACGTCCATAAATCCCTTTGTCATCTCCTCGTCTTCTCCAGATCGTCTTCTTCCTGTTGCACCCATTCTGCTTCTTTCCATCGTTGCCTTCTCGCTGCCTATTTCCGCCTCCACCCCACATCCAGACGCTGCCTTGTCGACTTGAAAAGTGAAGAACCCGCCCCATATTTCATACCAGTACCCGTGTCGACACGGGTACTCCGGTCATTTCAGCGAGTCCGAGCATCACAGGGACAAAGTGCTACATAGACCTAAGTCAATAACGTGAGCATTCTGATAGGCCTAGCTCTTACTAGTTAGACTCCAAAAAGAAATGGAAGATTGGGTGTACGGCCATGCAGGGTGTATTTGCATTTTTACTGTCTTATGAGTAGGTTCAAGAAATATCTGGTTATCCTAAGTAAGTGGTCCTTAATCATTTACTTCACCTATCATGAGCTTGAACCGAGAATGTGGACAAGAGCTAGTTCAAAGAAAATGTTGGTGTTAAGAATCAAACGCTTCAATTCCTTACATCAGAAAGGGTATCTATTTACAGCATCCGACATCTCTTTTGCTGCTGACAAAAGGAGATAAATTTGTCCAGTTTCAAGCTCCTTCAAGTTCACAAGCCAGGCCATCACTATTGAGTTTTCAGCCTCCCAAATCTGGAATGCACATTCCTCTCTCTTGGCAAAGGTTTTGCAGCATCAGCAATACGACCAAACTTACCCTTCCCACAAAAAATCGTCTTCACAGTTGATACCAATAAAGTTCTATCCATTCAGTTAGTGATACATGATATGCTGCTTGAAGGACTCGTGAAATAGAATTTCATGGTGAAACGACTTCACTAGCTACAAACATGATGAACAAATGATTAAATGTAGTAGGAAAGACGAAGGTAACTAAGTGAAAGAACAGGGTTAATCAGGAAGAGACGTGGAAGAGAAACTCTAATGCCATGAAAACAGGTTTGATAATATCTGTATATTTTCTGAATATAAAAAAGAAGTATATAAAGATTGAAGTGTGGAGGGAAAGGCATACAGAATTCCCTAACCACAAGAAACTAAATACTGATCAGGTCTTGGATTTGCTCCCCAATGATCACTGATTCGAGTCCCCTCAGGGCCACTGAGGTAAGCATCCAACTTGTAAACTTCAGGGGCTCGTGAAATTAGTTGAAATTGCGTGTAAACTGGCCCAAATACCCACGGTAATTAAAAAAAAAGTGAAGAAGAAGAAACTAAATGCCAAATTTTAAACTACAACTGAGAGCTCCTACGTTAACGGCACGAAAACTGATTACCAAAATGGCTCTTTAGAATTAGTAGTTTTGTTTTTCTACAAACCCTTGCTTAATTTTCTACACTTCTAGGCCTCAAAGTTTCCCATCTCATTTGCATACGGAGCACGCCACAACTAAGCATTGCCCACTTGGGTTAACTAACCATTGGGAAAACTGTTTTTCTACAAACCTTTGCTTAATTTTATACACTTCTAGGCACCAAAGTATCCCATCTCATTTGCATATGGAGCACGCCACAACTAACCAATGCCCACTTGGGTAACTAACGGTTGATTCAGCAAGTGAAGAAAACTTAATTATGCCTGAGATTTATACATAGGATTGTTTAAAGTAAATTTTCACTAAAAACAATAACTTTATTTTCCCAAATAACTGAATCAGTGTATTTACAGATCTTTGCTTTCCAGATATTGTCATTTGCAGATCTCTATATGCTAGGACCGTACTAGTCAAACCGAAAAGTTCTTTAAGAGGCAATGGAGTAGAGTGCGCTTCTTTTTTATGAATGCATTGTGATTTGCTGGAAAAGTTCACACCAGTTGTAATATAATTTAGAAGCATTAAGAGTCAATCAAGGTCTGTTCATCGTTAATACTTCTACATTTTCCCAAAAAATCTTACACTAACAAATTTTCATAAATTGCTAGTTCCAACAATATTTGTAATAATTAAAGCCATGGTTTAAAAAGGCGGTCATGAGGGCGTAAGGTTTGTGACTCAAGGATCAATTTTTATGCTACTTTATTGAGGAACACACCTCAGCTTGATGAGGACACCTCGAGGTGCAAGCCTTACGGCATGTGTCTCAATATTGTTGTTAATATGTAAAAAGACACATCAGAAACTTTATTTCTAAGTGGGCCCAACAGTTACTTTTACTTGTTTAAGCTAAACTACTCAAATATTACGCCCACCCAGGACCAAAAAAAAAAAAACCCAAAAGCTTTCATATCCTGCTCCACACCTCTACCCAATTCCCAAGTCAGAAACCACCCACCCCACAATATTCTTTCAGCGTCTAAGTCTACAAAACTCAGGCGGTTTGCAGCAGGTTATTTTGCTTTTAATTTTATTTCTGAAATTTTTGTTCTCTTTGCTATTATTCTGACTCTAAGTTACCAACTAAAGTTTTTCTTTGACCTTGGCAGCTCCGGAGACTTTTAAACTTTTTTCAACAGGACTATTGATTATTTGCTACTTTATTAATTTATTTTGATGTTTGTTTTATTGAGAATTTTGAAGATTTTTTTATGGTTTATTACATCTTTATTTTGTATTATTTTATAATTTTTTGATTCAATATTTTGGTTTTTTGGTTTGTGATGAGACTTACGTCTCAAACTGCCTCGAGGGCACGAAGGAAAACTGCCTCGGTACCTTTTTACATCTTCTTAAACATCGATTAAAGCAGAGCAATCTTTTCTATTCCGAAGATGTTAAAAATCATCCAGAATTGCTCTGACCAATACATCTCTTGATCATAAGCATGAGCCTGGATTAATGCATCACTGAGACAAAAATAAAATAGCAAAGAATAAGCATATTTATTACTATCATGACTTCTTCCCTTTGCTTTCTCTTAATCCAACTTATCGTTGAAATACAATCTGTTAACGTGCAGAAACTAAGTTTGAAGATCAGGCATCTTGGCCTGTGCTTCAGCTAAATTTACTCATTCTAGATGCTTAGCAAGCATATAGCAAGTCTCTAATACACTAAGTAGCTTCCACCCTGCAATTTTTTTCCACTTATTTCTTCCAATACAACTTCTGGGTCTGATAACTTTTGATTTGATTGTATTATGGCTAATAACTTATTCATCAACACATATGATCAAACAAGAAAGACAAAAGCAACAAATCTATCTACCCATAAGAATGTGAAGCATAAAAGTATCTACTTTAAAATGAAAGAATGGGAAGATAGTAGCAATTAATTCGATAGAGTAAACAAGGAAGTGAACTTACTGCCACTGGTGAGTAAATAGAACATGCTGAAATGCTTATGACTGAAGTGCGTTCGGGTGAGGCCTTGCACAAATGCTAAGCTCAAAGCAAGATAATGATTTCAACTAAACAGCCACAGTAATATCCATGTTACTCCTGAATGGTTTGTTTCTCTCTGAAGTTGATAAACCTGACTGCATATCATTTGATATATGTTGCTCTATCTTATAGGCTTCATTTGTCATCCCTGCCTTTCTGAGGCAAGATACTAAAGAGGTTGTGGTAATACTATCTGGGACACAACCCAATGTCAACATCTTATCAAAAATGCTTATTGCTTCAGACATTCTTCCTTTCATACAATGCCCCAGAATAAGAATGGTGAATGTCAGCTTATCAGGGCTGCATCCTTTCACCTCCATTTCTGCGACAATAGCATTCGCCTCGTCTACATTACCAGCCTTAGAAAATCCATCAATTACAGGATTATATACAAATGGTTGGGGAATGATATCTTCCCTCCATTGCATCTGCCTTAATAAATCACGAGCTTCATTTAGTCTATTCTCCTTGCACAGAGCATTAATGAGAACAGAGAAAGTAAATAAATTTGGAGACACATTCCTCTCATTCATTTCATCCCACAGCTTCAAACCTTGCTCTAACCCACCAGCCCGACAATGACCATCAATGAGAGAGGTGAAGGAGAAAACATCAGGATGATAGCCACCACCAACCATCCTCTCATATATCTCCGATGCTGAAACCATTTCTCCCTTTTTGCCAAAACCATCAATAAGAACGTTGAAAGTAATTAAGTTTGGCCTAATCCCACGATTACTCAATTCATCAAAAAGATCAGCAGCCCTCTCCATCTTACCCAATTTGCAGTATCCAGAAATAATTGATGTATATGTCACAATGTCTGGCAAAAATTCACCTTGTGATTGAACTTCTCTCAATAGCTTCTGTGCTCTGTCCACATTACCAACCGTACAGAGCCCATTAATGAGTGTATTGTACGTAATAAGATCTGGCAAACAATCAAAACTCCTCATACTATCAAAAAACTCAAAAGCCTTATCTACGTTTGCCACTTTGCACAATCCCCTCATAATTATATTAAAACTACATGTATCTGGGCAGAACCCTCGTAAACTCAAAATATGCTCTCTAAAAAAACCAACTGCCTCATCAACCTGATTTCTTTTACATAACAAGCTCAACAAATTGTTGCATACAAAAGAACTAACAACCTCATCTTTGTCAATATACAACTCAGCTAGTGAAATCAAAATTTCTTCGGCAGTCCTAAATCTGCCGGCATTCACAAAGGACGAAATTGTATAATCTAAAACCGAGCTATTGGGGAAAAATCCATCTGTTTTCATGTATTCATATGATAAATTAGCCAAATCGTGCAGGCCCACCTGGCAGAGTGACCTCAGAAGCAACTCAAAAGTAGGAATCGAATGAATGAGATTTAAATGAAGCCTTGTATATTGAAAGAAGCTAAATGCCAATCTGGGGTTATTTAGTCTACTATTTACATGTTGAATAACACTGAAAGCTATAAAAGGGTTCAAATTTTTGCAGAAATAATCCGAATTAAAAACAGTGAGAAACTGCGAGTCACGAACACACAGAGTACACACTACTTTTACGAACCAAGGAGTGGAGGAGTGGAAGAGGCATGACTCTATCTGGGCGTGACCATGGAGAAAAGCTGTAGAGAAAATCTTGGAAATGGAAACTCTTTGAGCCCACAATGGCATCGTTGTGAATCGCTTCACGGCTTATTGATTTCCTCTCGACATGCAAAAAAATTTGATGGGTTTTTGCTGAACCATTTCTTTTATTCGGATTATGGAATCAATTTTATTGTGGGATTGAAAATGCTGTTTCAGGTTTAGGGCTTAAGAGTGTTAGAATCTGAAAGAGGCGGTGGAGTGTTTTAGGGTTGACACGCTCCGGGACGGAACGAATCGCCTAGCCAACTGCAGTTTCGGCGTTAGGATGTAGTTTGTGAATATAATCATGGGGAGAGGGCAAACAAGGAACATGGTTTTCGGGTCTTTTCGCCCAGTATTTTGGTTATAATTCCACATTTTTCTATAAATGCACTATTGTTATAAACCAGACTAATTGAAGTGAGAAAAGTTAACAAATTCGTATATTTTCTCTTAGAGTTCCATATTCATAGAAAAGAATTAGTGTTATAAAAAATACAATAATTATAATGAGTAGAGCTAAACGGTTATAAAAGTCATTTATAAACACTTTTATATTTAAAACACTCTTCTTGAATGACTATTTACACTAACTATTTTATTGAAACATTATTTAGCAAAGAACTTGACGGACTAAAATGTCAACAAATGAATAAATACAAAATTTGAAGTAATAAAATGATGCCTCATTAAAATATTATCAAGAAAATTCAATGAAACAAAACTTGATCACAAAAAAAGAGAGTACAGTTACCCCTCTTAATTTCAATCCTTGTATTGAGCGATCCATATCTTATATATCAATGTCTTTAAGAATATCTAGAAAGACAAAACTTGTTAACTGTAGTAACATGATGATTCAAAAAATAGCTTTTGGTCTCTTCGAGAGTTTTGTACATATAATAGTTATTATGCGGGTAAATATATTGTTTGTTATCGACATTTATTACACAAAGAATATACATCGTTAAAACCTTATTAAGAAAAATTTTGTGAGAAAAATCCTAATAAAGAAAAAAAGAGTAACGCCACAAAATTTGTCTCATTAAAAACCTTGTTGGGAAATTAATGGACAAAATTTTGATCGAGAAATAAGAGTAAAACGCATATTTTCTCCCCTTTTATGACAATATCACTCTAATTATATGCTTCAGATATATTAAATCTTTTAAGGTAACATTAATAGTTATGTAAAATGAGTTGGTTATAATCAAATATATTATATGCATAGCAAATTCATGTATTTAGACTAATAAAATAAAAACTTGTGATTACATTTGTCACATGATAATTATCTATTTACACAAGTCTTCGCAAAATTCATTATACAAATAATTGTACATTTCATATTATAACTTTTACTATTATTCATTTTCATTTCACATCAATATACACCTTTAGGTTTACAAACTGTAAATTCAAAAATTTCAAGTTTCCCTACTAAATTTAATTTTACTAGAATTGTGTTAAGAAACTTCAGGTTTCTTTAGAAATTCAATTTTAGCACGACCGCTTCGTTTTATTTGAGCAATCATTTCTTCGATTGATATGCTTCAACGAGTTCATTTAGATTCTTTGTTATTCATAATATGATGCAGTACATCATTTGTAAAAGTATTGACGACAACTTTTTTTTTCGATTATATTTTTTTCCATAATGATATAACTTTATCTTAATCTTCAATATATCAAGTACGTAAACCTCTTCTGGGGTTTTATAATTTGTTATGCATATATACTCAACAAGATTATATGTCTTTTTAATGTGATCATATTTTCTAAATAGTCCATTTTTGTTTGAAGATTAGAATTGAATATCATCACATTCCAAGTGTGCCATAAATTTATCAAATATAATATTAACTTATTATCTTCCAAGACATTAACTTGAGTTGGAGCATTTAAAACTGGTGTGTAATATATTGTCTATCTCTTTGGTCTGTAAATGCATATAAATAAATTATCTTTCAAAAATAATTATGGATGGTATATCATTTTTAATTTCTTGATTCCTCCTCCTAGTGGCAAAAAAATTGTCCAATCAAATTGACAATTAGAAAGTTGCATTATTAAATATCACCAATTTGAGATAAGGGTTAAAACTACGTATTTCTTCTCAATATTCTTTACTTTTTATCTTAGTGCACTGTGGTTGATCAATTTTACATATATTGTACTATTTGATATAAAAAGAGAGAAAATAAAGAGAAATCAATAGACTTGTATGTGTTTTATTAAGAACCAAAGTCCTATATTTATAAGTCAGAATTAGGGATACAATAGTAATAATTTTTAGGGCTACGGGGTACAATTGTCAGTCATTTGTAAACTCTAATAAACTTACCGTTTATAACACTTGAATAACACATTATAAAATATCTATCTCGTTAAAACCTTGTTTGATAAAAATTCAATAGGATAAAAAAATCGAACGAAGGGAAAAGGAGGACAATTATTTTGGAATATAAAAAATAAATACTGCCATGTTAAAACTTTGCTAGGAAAACCTATAAAACCTAGGCGAAGTAAAAAGAGTACAGTTGTTCCTCTTATGTTGATCACTGAAAATTTTTGAGTCGACGCATTTCAATCTCATGAACTAATTTCTTGAATGTAGATGTTGACGGTGCTTTTGTAAATAAATCGACTACGTTGACATTTGAGCGAATTGTTGGATATCGATGTCATTCTTTTGAAATTCATGTGTATGAAATAATTTTGGAGAAATATGCTTCGTCTTGTCACATTTGATAAAGCCTCCTCTGAGTTATGCAATACAAGCTGAATTATTTTCATACAAAATTGTTAGACTATCTTTTATTAGAGTTAACCTCACATGATGTTTGGATATGATGAATCATGTCCTAAACCATAAACATTCTCGGCATACTTCATAGATTGCAATAATATCATAATGATTTGAAGATATAGCTGTTAATGATTGTTTCACAGATCTTCGTGATATACTTGTTCCACCACGTTTAAACACATCTTGTTTGTGATTTAACTTTATATAGATCAGATAGATAATTTATCCCACTAAAACAGATCCCGACTTTTACGGATAAAATAATCTCAAATCAATAGTACACTTCAAGTGAACGAAATTGATCATTTTTCACATAAAGTTATCTAACAACCATAGTCGATGTCAATGGATGTACATTATCCATATAAAAAGATATTCAATCTGCAATTCAAGATAAAATTTGGTTTTTTCCAAATGCTTTATCTCAAATTCATTATTCGAATAATCAGTAGTTTTGTTAAGCTCTTCAGATGTTTCAATTAAATTTAAGTCATCAATATAAGCTGTACAATAGAAAATCCAATATTTATTTTCTTCATGAAAACACATGGATAAATATTGTTATTTTTATAACATTTCTTCAATAAATATTTGCTAAGGCGATTATATCACATGCATCAGGATTCTGTCAATCCATATAATGGTCTTTACAACTTAATTAAAAACATGGTTCTCAGGCATATATCATTTGAGTTATGCTTTAGGTATATTAAATTTTTCAAAAATAACATTAATAATCATGCCAGATTAGTAGATCTCACGTATTTTAAATTTCATGTATCATCAAGATAACATGATATTGACTCGTGATTTCATCCACGATGATCTTTGTGAAATTCACTATGTTAAGAGTCATGCATTACACATTACGATTTCAGTTTTCTCATTTCCTTTTCGTATAGTACCTTTAGATATTCGGACTATAAGTCCAAAAAATTCACATTTTTCTAGTAAATTTAATTTAGGATTGTTATCTTTTATTTGGCCAAACATTACTTCGATCGATATATTTCGATGTATTTATTACGATTTCCCGCTATTCATAATATGATACAGTACATCATATATAAAAATGTTATCGACAACTTTTTCTTTTCTTATTCAATTCTATTTCTTTTCCCATAGTAACATAACTTATTTAGATATTTCAATTTTTAACATTTCAAGTACATGAACCTCTTCTGAAATTTTATAATTTGTTATATCTAAATACTCATCGAGAGTATATGCCTCCTTAATGATACCATATTTGCTAATTGCTTAATTGTTTGAAAAATTTTTATATTAGAATCGAACACTATCACACTAAATATAATGCTAACAAATTGTTCTTATAGAACAGCAATTCGTCCTAGAGCATTTAAAACTGGCGCGTGAGATATTTTTTATCTTCTTGATCAATAAATGGATCTAAATAAATTATCTTTCGAAATTCTAGTTAAAATGATATTTAGCGAGAATTTAGATGATAATACACTTATACATTATTTTCAACTTCTTAATTCCTCTTCTATTGTTGAGAGAATTATCCAATCAAATTGACAATCATTTTTCTCAGTGTTATAAAATATCATTCATTTGGAATGAGAGCTAAAACTACGTATTTATTCTCAACATTCTTTATTTTCCATCTCAGTACATTGTGATGGATCAATTTTATATATATTACACTATAAAAATGATTAAATGGAAAAATTAGGCTCTAAACATAAGCCAATTAATAATAAGGGAGAACTATGATGTTAGCATGATGCGTAATAGAATTCTCTAAAAAATTAAAAGTACTTCATTCTCAATTAAATTAATTAGAGGCATTTAACAAATAACGGTGTTAAACCATTTATCGATATCTTAACTAACACTTATTAAAATATTGAGATTTATGCCCACTAGGATTAATAAGATACGATTTTGATTATATATTATGAAACTTATGCTCATGATTTGAGCAATAATTTCGCAAACTTCAGGTTGTGAACACCATACAATAATCCTGTATTTATATCAAATCTATTAGATAAAAATAATATTTAGATGGTCACCGTGGTGGGTGATGGGCCCTATATATCATCCTAATTAATTTCCAAAAATATAGAGAATTCAATCCATATTTTAGTTAGTGATGTTTAATGATCAATTGTCGATGAACAAATAGTATGTAGGAATTCAATGGATTGAAGAATCTTCTACTTCTTCATTGAATATTCAATTTGAATTTTTTAATTTCACATTATTATTGATTCAATAATGGTCCAATCAATCGTGTCAAATAATTGAACTTATGGTGCAATACAATGTTTTAAATTTAAATATCTATTTAATCAAAATAAAAGACATAACAAACTCTCAAAAGCACAATTAACTATGATATATCGTATAAAAATCAAAGTTTATATGAAATAAATTGTATGTTTTCCTTTAGGGATAAACATGTAATTTTTGTTTTTTTTTTTTTAGGAATACAAAGTATAATTCTTCGCGATGTGTGTTACTTTGAAAGCACACAATATTTTATTATTATTTTTTCAACATCAATATATCAATGTTCTCCTAAAATATTGAAAATTATAACATTATACTTTCATAAACAAGTAATATTCTTCTAGAATATTAATAATGTTGTTTTACTCAAGAGTAACAATGAACTATTTATAATAGATAGATATACAATTAATATTCTTCTGAAAAATTAGTTATAATGTTGTGCTACTTTTGAAATAACAATATGATAAATTATTAATTTGAAGTTTATGGAATAATATCTAAAAGTATTTAATTACCATATAGGTATGATATGAATTTATATAGAAAAATTAATTACCAAACATGTATTAGGAAAAATAATCTCCATACATAGAATTTAACAAAATTGGCTAAATCTTTTCCAACATGCAAAAGATAATATGCATATGAATTCCATATATACAAAAATCAAAGGTAGAACTAATATGTGGTAGATTCAAAAGATAGAATTAATATGTGACAAAACTGATTGTATATGAACAAAAAGTATGAATTAATGTGTTCAGATTATACATACAAACGTAAATTATAATTAATATACAAACGTGAATTAGAATTAATATGCATACCATCGAAAAATAGAGAAGAAGAAGTAACATCATTATTATATATACGTACGTAAAAAGAAATCACATGCCACCAAATTAATTTTAATGCACGTGACAGATGATTGTATTTATAAAAATCATTAATTTGTAACTAATTTACTTTATTTTTTAGAGAATCGTGCTGATAACATGTAATAAAAAGAGATAAAATAGAAAAAAATAGAGAGAAGTCAATAGATTTGTGTGTTTTATTAAGAATCAAAACCCAATATTTATAGGTCAAAATCAGAGACACAGAGGTAACAATTTTTAGGGCTGCAGAGATACTATTGTCATTCTTTGTAAATCCTAATAAATTTATCATTTACAACACTATCAAAATAATTTGATGAAGAAATTAAAATATTATAAAAATTGGACCAGACTGCCCGGTTCAACCGAAAACCTGTGAACCGACCTTTAATTCGGTCTGGTACTCATACATTAATCGAAAGATAAAAAATTGACTAATAAACTATCAATCCGGTTGGTTCAATCGTAAATCGGTAAATTGGCCACGGTTTTTTCCGGGTGTTTTAATTTTTTTCACAAAAACTTTTGACTATCTTAATGGGCCACCCATTGCGATTAAAGGCCCAAATAACTTATAGAAGTACTGATTCTCCTTTACCTCCTTATTAAAGAAAATCATTCTTTCAATGTTTTAGTAATCTTCCAATATGAGATACTAGCTCCTTTGTAAAGGAGACTCTTTTTTCAATGTTATGGTAATTTTCTAATGTGGGATAATAGTCAATTGTCAATTTTAATTTTCCAAATATTTACTAGTTTACTTCATTATTTTCATTAACAAATCATAAATCCCAAGAAGGTTATAAATTTCAATTTAAACAAAATGAATTATTTTTGACATATTAATTGTTAGTTTTTTGAGGTTATTGTAAGATTTTATGGAAGAAAAATATATTTTCCTTATTCCCATAGAAAGAAGACGATACATACATACATATGCATACACATATACATATACATATACATACACATACACATACATATACACATACACATACACATACAGATACATACATACATACATACATACATACATACATACATACACACACACACAAACACACAAAATGTTAGAGATCTATATTAGGAAACCGTATAAATTAGGAATCTCTATAATTACACTATAATTAGGCACATAACACTCTCCACTCAAGTTGGAGTATAGATATTAATCATGCCCAACTTGTTACAAATATAATCAACTCGGATCCCATTTAGAGCCTTTGTAAAAATATCTCCCAATTATTTCCGGTCTTCACATATCCTATAGATATTAAATTATATTGCAGCTCATGTGAACGAAATGACAGTCAATCTCAATGTGCTTAGTTCGCTCATGGAATAAAGGTTTAGTAGCAATATGAAGAGCAGCTTGATTGTCACGTCATAACTTTGCTGGTATTGAAGCCTTAAGACTAACTTTAGTTAAGAGTTGATATATCCATATTATCTCACACACAAATTGTGCCATACCTCTATATTTTGATTCTGCACTAGATCGGGACACAACATTTTGCTTTTTACTTTTCCATGAGACTAAATTTTCTCTAACAAAAACACAGTAGCCAGTAATGGATTTTCGGTCAATCTTGGAACCTGTCCAATCTGCATCTGAGAAGCATTCGATTTCGGTATGTCCATAATTTCTGTACAGTATTCCTCGTCCAGGGGCTCCCTTTAAATAACATAGGATCTATTCTAAAGCTGCCCAATGGTGAACTGTTGGGGAAGACATAAATTAACTTACAATACTGACAGAATACACAATATCAGGACGAGTTACTGCAAGGTAGTTCAATTTCCCAACTAATCTTCTATACTTCTCAGGATCTTCAAATAAATCACCATCTTTGGTAAGTTGCAAATTGGGGAAGATTGGAGTACTGTTTGGCTTTAACTCCTAACTTTCCTGTCTCAGTTAACAAGTCAAGTATATATTTTCTTTGAGATAAGAATATGCCTTTCGTGTTCCTTGTCATCTCAATTCCCAAGAAATACTTCAACACTCCTAAATCCTTTGTGTGAAATTGGGAGTAAAGAAAAGACTTCAAAGATGAAATTCTCATAGTATCACTGCCAGTAATAACAATATCATCAATATACACAACAATAAGAATAATGCCATATTCGGACTTTTTGTAAAAGACTGAGTGATCAAACTTGCTTTTTTACATTCCAAATTTTTCCACTACCTGACTAAATTTTCTAAACCAAGCACTTGGACTTTGTTTCAAATCATATAAGGATTTTCAAAGATCACACACTTTCTCATACTCCCCCTGAGTAACAAATCCAGGAGGTTGCTCCATATAAACTTCTTTATCGAGATCACCATGTAAGAGGGATTTTTTATGTCCAACTGATGTAAAGGTCAATCATGAGCGGCTGCCAGAGAAATGAATAAGCGAACGGGCGTTAACTCAGTGACTGGAGATAAAATGTCAGAATAATTCACACCATAAGTCTGAGCATAACCTTTAGCAACAAGACGGGCTTTAAGTCTAGCTATTGATCCATCAGGATTGACTTTAACTGCAAATCCCAAGTACCCCTAAATCCACTTTGACTTTAACCTTTAGCATAGCCTTTTCTGCAGGTAAATCCACTAAATCCCAAATACCATTAGCATCCAAAGCATTCATCTCCTCGATCATAGCTTCCCGCCAACCAAGATTGGATAAGGTTTCATGAACAGTTTTCGGAAGAGTCACAGAATCAAGGGAAGCAACAAAAGAGCAGAAAGACAAAGACAAGTGATCATAAGACACAAAAGATGAAATAGGATAAGTACACTGACGTTTACCTTTGCGGAGAACAATAGGTAGATCAAGATCACTAGACACTGGATCCGATGTCGAAGAAGAGATAGGTGCTGAACATGCATCAGGTGTGTCTCTTCGTCTGGAATACACATGTCAAATAGGTGGTGGTGGTAGTGGTGTGGGAGCAAGAGGTGATGTAACATTAGTTGACTAGTAAATGACATGATAAATCAACATATCATCCTCCTCCCCCTTACTGAAGGAAGTAGAAGAAGTAGGAAAAAAAGGAATATATTCCAGAAAAGTAACATCAGCTGACACAAGATATTTGTTAAGACTCGGACAGTAGCAACGATACCTTTTTTGTAAACGAGAGTAACCTAGAAAAATACATTTTAAGGATTTGGGATCTAATTTAGTTACTTGAGGACAAAAATCACAAGCATAACATGTACTAACAAATATCCTAGGTTCAATAGGAAACAGGGGTTTAGTAGGAAAAAAGGATACTGTAAGGAGTCGTACCATGAAGAATGGATGAGGGCATCCGATTAATTAAGAAAAGGTTGTGGACACTGTATCAGTCCAAAATTGTTTAGAAACATGCATTTGGAATAGGGGTACCCTGACTGTCTCAAGAATATCTCTATTTTTTCTTTTAGTCACACCATTCTGAGAGGGGTTGTCAACACACGAAGATTAATGAAAAATGTCATTCTGAAGCATGTAAGTTTGAAAACAATTGGAAAAATACTCTTTGGCATTATCACTTCTCAATGTCTGTACAGAAACATTAAACTGAGTTCTAATTTGAGTACAAAATGCACGAAAATGAGAAAATAATTCAGAACGAATCTTCATTAAATGAAGCCAAGTCACACAAGAAAAATCATCAACAAAGATAACAACATACCGAAATCCAGTTTTGGACACGACATGACAAGGACCCTAAACATCTGAATGAACTAATACAAAAGGAAAACTAGCTCTTTTATCAACTCGAGGAACTGATGACAAACGATGATATTTTGTAAATTGACATGACTCACAATCTAAAGCGACACATTATGAAATTGAGGACATAATTTCTTCAATGAAGATAAAGATGGATGTCCCAACCGACAATGTGCTTCAAAAGGAGTTAAGAGGCCTGAACATGTAATGGACTTGGGCATCGGGTATCCAGAATATAAAGATTGTCTAATTCATTTCATTTATCAATAATCTCCTTCATCATAAGATCCTGAAAAAGACAATAATCAGGAAAAATTGAGACACAACAATTTAAAGTCCGAGTAAGCTTGCTCACAGATATTAAATTAAAAGAAAATTGTGGTAGACTTAAGACAGAGGATAAAGAAATTAATGGCGTTGGATTAATAGTGCCAGAACTGAGAACAGAAGAAGTAGAACCATCGACTAAAATAATATTGGAAGGAGATGTATGCGACTAAAATGTGGAGAAGAGACTAGGATTAACTGTCATATGATCTGTGGCACCAGAATCAATGACCCATTGTGAGGAAGATGAGAGAAGACATGTATCAAGTTTACCTGTCTCAGCAATGGTAGAAATAGGATGAGATGAATTCTTCAATGCTTCTTGGTACTAAGTGAATTTGGCAAATTTATCTGCAGAAACTATAATTACAGTTTTCAGCACGAGTATTTGGTATGACCCGGCTCATGACAGTAGTAGCATACAACTCTCCTTACATTTTGACATCGATTGACCCGACTACCTGCACCCTGCCTCTTGTGTTACCTCTACTATTGTGATTGACGAGAGCACTAGAAGGCTGAGCAGGTGAAGCAACATAAGCACTAGTATCTGTGCGAAGTACTCTAGTAAAGGTTTCTTGCAACGATGAAATCTCAGCACTAGAAATAATATGGGATTTAGCAAATTCAAACTGAGGACTAAGACCAGCTAGAAAACTCATTACAGCCATTTGCTCCCGCTGAGCTTGTTGAACTTTCACATCCGACCTAAAAGGCAACAAACATTCAATTCTTCGCAGGTCTTTTTTAAATTCATAAAGTAAGCCCGAAGAGACTGACTTGTTGTTCAACATGGTAAAAACCCTTACAAATTTCATAAATACGCGACATATTCCCTTTTCCAGAGTACAGGAATTCCAAATATTCCATCAATTCCTTAACATACTCGCCGTGATTAATTAGACTGACTACCTCAGTGTCAATGAAATTACGGATTTGTAAGAATAATCGGGCATCATCTCATGGCCATGTATGATTATTATCCTTTGGTGTATCTTCCTTAAGATGATTATCCATAGAAATATTTCGCAGATAAATCCTAACTATCTTACACTAATCTAAATAATTCGAACCAACCAACTTATGCTCCGTGATTTTGAACATCACTGGAATGACATCGTCACAGCTAAATTCTTTTGCTCAGCCATAGGAATAAAACACAAGCTCCAAATATCAAAGTAAAATTCGACAAATAACAGTCAAATGAATGGATCTAAAAAAATTCAAACACAATCCAATTGAAGAACGGTAATAAAACCAATGAATTAGCCCAAACCAAACTTTTCGGCCTGAAAGAAAATTAATATGCAGCTCAAAAATTACTAAAATTATGGCAAAAAAAGATAGTACAAATATCAACACAATAATGGTCCAATAACAATAACCAAACAATTATTCAAATTCCCTAAGCCCAACAACAAAAGTGTAAGAGAAGATCAATCCAATACCACTTAACACAATTCAGATTAACGCTGAAACACCTGCTGCGATTGAGCTGATCAAGACCCAATTCCAGTGAACCCTTAAATACCTGTCGCGATCGAGCTCTAACCCCAGAAACCTTTAAACTCAGATAAAATTGAGAAGACGCGACGCCGAGCGAGGGCTCCGATTTCGATGCACAGGAGATGACACCAACGCCAAGCGAGGACTTTCGATTTCGATGCACAAAGGATCGACACAGTTGTTGACCACAATATAGAATTCCCTGACCAAAGGCGACAACTGAAAACTCACGAGGAGACCATAGGTTCGAGACCACATCCTCTAATACCATGTAAGATTTTATGGAAGAAAAATATATTTTCCTTATTCCCGTAGAAAGAAGACGATATATATATATATACACACACACACAATGTTAAAGATCTATATTAGGAAACTGTATGAATTAGGAATCTCTATAAATACCCTATAATTAGGCACATAACATATAAAATAAATTACTATAATATATCTAATTATCAAACATGAATTATATTTACTTTGAATGAGAAAACTAAAATTTAAAAATCTATTAAAGTTATGATATGTTATAGTTTATTTGTGTATTTATTTATTTAACTGATTCGATACCAATTCGACCCTTTAAACCTCGACCTTCTTTCTTTTTCGAGTCGATGCTCGAGTCGGTGTTTAAAACATTGAGAAATTAGACTCTGGCCATAAGTAAATTATAATGAGAAAAACTATAATATTGGCATGAAGCGTAATATCATTCCTTAAATAGAAATAGGAAAAACTTTGTTCTCAATCAGTTGGAAACATTTAACAAACAATAGATAAATTATTTATTAACATCGCAACTAACACTTGTTAAAAATTGAAATTTATTATCACTAGTATTAACAAGACATAGTGTCAATGATCGCAGCTTTACTTAGCCCCTTTGATACTATCGCAGTCGCAGTTTGCCTAACTTCGACCGCACATTGTAAATATTAGTTCAAGTTTGAGTTGTAATTTTCTTTTCATTGTAATAGTTATTTCAGTTGTAAAATAGCTATGATATTAGTAAACGTTTATTATGATTCTTCGTCTTTTAAACACTTACTCCTGTCACTTAGGTTTTTCTTCCGAATGCTATTATAAGGGGTATTAGTCATTCAAAAATCTTTCAAGCTCACTGGTGTCCGCCCTCTGCACCAACAATTGTAATTTTCTACTTTCGTTAATTGTAATGTTCAATTTTCATCAATCAATGTTCAGTTTACTTTCAATGTATTCAAATTCTCTATTGTAAGCTTTCTACAAAATTGTAATCAAATTTTCTTTCGTATTGATGAGAACGAGAAAAGGCGGAAGGTAGTCTAGCGGAGCAGACTACTGTCGCACAATGTCCCTTTTTGTGCCAAAAAAAGGTATCCCGTGAAAGTTGGTATTAGAGCTACAGCTCACGACCATCGATAAGAAAGTTATGGATCCAATTACATCCTACACCACTGAGGTGAGAGAGCCTCAAGAGAAGAGTACTACTAAACAGCGCGTGGACGCGCTTGATGACACAACTACTAGATTATGCTATGTCGTGGATGGTCTTGAGAAAAAAGTCGAGATGGCAGAATTCGAGATTCATGGATTACACATCCAACTAGATGAAAGCAAAAGGGCTTGCGTAGTAATGACTGAAGTTGCTGCAATCATTTTTGATCTGTAGGATGAAATGGAAGCGTTGAGAGCTCAATTATGAGTACTCCAACATGCAGTGGGCAATGGGTAAGCTCTCGTGCCTAAGTATACTCCTAGACTCTTAATTCTTGAACCGTGTACCTACGGAGAGGCACGTGATGCAAAAGAAGTCGAAAACTTCTTGTTTGACATGGAACAGTACTTTCTCGCAACTTCAATCGAATACGAAGCTAGAAAGGTAACCACAGCTACCATATATCTGGGTAGAGATGCAAATATTTGGTGGCGAACCAAATATACTAACATTCAGGCCAACAAGGTCCGAATAGATTCTTGAGATCTCCTCGAGGAAGCGATTAGATTGTAGTTTTTTTCGAAAAATGTCGAGTATCGAGCTCGATGGGCACTTCAAGACCTGAAAAATATATGCTTTATCAGAGAGTATACGAAAGCCTTTTCAGGGTATATGCTGAATATTCGAGATATATCGAAAAAGAATAAGCTCTTCACCTTTATGGAAGGGTTGAAACCGTGGACACATACGAAACTTCAGAGACAGAAAGTTACTGATTTGAGCATGGCCATGGGAGCCGTCAAATGTTTGAGCGACTACCAAATGGAATTCAGAAGAGATCGACCTTCGGGGAGTAATCTAGCAATTGGAGGTGGTAACAGACCTTACAGGCTCAGCTCGAATCCAAATGGGGGAGAGCGTTACTCTCTGAATAATGGAGGAGCCTATCAAAGCACTCGTGGCTATCAGGAAAATTATCATAATAGCCGTCAAGGAAATTATAATGGCAGTAGCAACAATAACAACTGGAACAAAGGAAAAGCAGTGGAGGGCCGAACTGATGCCACTCCCAAATTGATGTGCTTTTTATGCGAAGGACCTCAACGGGTGTTGGAATGTCCTCATAAATGGATGGTGAATGCATATTGTCAATTAGCAAGTAGCGGGTCAAGTTCAAAGCAAGAGGCTCCACAGGCTAGTTGTCATGGTGAGATTGACTCCGAAGAGGATGATGACGTAGTTGGGGCATTTTCACATCGGTGCAACACACTTTCACATCGGGTTGCTGAAAAGGATGATGTCCCCTTGAAAGAGACAAGGATGGAAGAAGCAAAGCCTCGAATATGTAGGGCCAAAGGCTTAACGTACATTGATGTGAAGATCAACGGGAAGCCAATCAGGGCTATGGTGGATATTGGTGCTACCCATAACTACCTTGCATGTACCGAAGTAGAGGGGCTCGGACTTGTTCTGGAAAAGGGTAGTGGGAAAGTCAAAGAAATCAACTCCGCTGATCAACTAATAACTGGAGTAGTGAAATCAGTGTTGATCAAAGCAGGTCCATTGAGGGAAGGACAAATTTATCTGCAATTCAGATGGATGATTTCAAGCTTATTCTAGGATTGGAATTTCTTCAGGATACTAAGACAGCAATGTTATCATATTTCGATTCGTTAATGATGATGGGTAATAAGCTGTGTGTCATCCCTAGACAAGTTAGGAGGATGAACGAGAAGAATATCTCAGCCATGCAATTTAGTAAGGGTTTCAAGAGAAATGAACCTTTTTTTTGTGTACTCTTCGATTAGAGGAGATGGAAGAGGCAACTGGTCCAATTCTAAAACCCGTTAAAAGGCTTATTCAGGAATTTGAAGACATCATGCTGGACGAATCACCAAAGAAATGACCACCAAGAAGGACGATTGATCATGAAATTGAACTTATTCCGGGTGTCAAACCTCCCGTTAGGGCACCATACCATATGTCTCAGCCTGAGTTTGAAGAGCTTAAGAAGTAATTGGGAGAAATGTTGGAGAGTGGAAATATTGTGCCTGCAAAGTCACCATACGGAGCTCCTGTGTTGTTTCAGAAAAAGGCCGATGGTTCTCTTAGAATGTACTGTGACTATCGAGCCTTGAACAAGGTCACTATAAAGAATAGCTATCATATCCTACTGGTTGCGGATTGCTTTGATCGACTGAGTCGGGTAAATTATTACACAAAAATTGATCTTAGGTCCGGATACTGAGAAGTTCGGATCAAGGAGAGAGATGAAGCAAAGACTACGGTGGTAACTAGATATGGAGCCTTTGAATTTAAAGTGATGCCTTTTGGTTTGACCAACGCTCCAGCAACGTTTTGTACTATGATCAATCAGGTACTTCACGGGTTTTTAGATGATTTTGTCGTGGTGTACTTGGACAACATAGTAATCTACAACCAGACATTGGAGGAACATATCCAACATGTGAGGTAGGTTTTTAATCAACTACGGGAGAATGAACTCTATAACAAATCGTCTAAATGCTCATTTATTCAGACATCTATCAGTTTCTTGGGTCGCATCATTGAACAAGGTAAAATCCGCTTGGATTCAAAGACGGTTACAGCCATCAAAGATTGGCAACCACCAAAAATCGTACATTCATTTCTTGGGTTATGCAATTACTATCAAAGATTTGTGAAAGGCTACCCAAAAATTGCACTGCCACTTACTGAATTGACAAAGAAGGATAAGGATTGAGATTGGTCGTCCCAATGCCAAAGTGGTTTTGAAAGGTTGAAGAAGTTCATGTGGATGAAACCGGTTTTAGCATTATCGGATATGACTAAACCATTTGAAGTTCATATGGATGCTTCAGATTTTGCACTTGGTGGAGTCCTTATGCAAGAAGGACATTCGATAGCATATAAGAGCTGAAAGTTAAACCAAACAGAATGTCGTTACTCGGAAAATGAAAAGAAATTGTTGGAAGTAGTCCATTGTCTCAAAGGATGGCGTCACTATTTACTTGGGTCTCCATTTATTGTGAAGATAGATAACACTGTGGCTAGTTATTTCATGTCCTAACCAAAACTATCGAGCAAGTAGGGTCGTTGGCAGGAATTTCTTTCAGAGTTCAATTTTATGCTAGAGTATCATCCCGGATCTAGTAATCATGTTGCTGATACTCTTAGTCGACGGGGCGATTTGGCTGTCATTTCCTCCGTAGCTGCTCTTTCAGGGAGCGCCGTCACCACGAATACAAGAGACCAAATTCGGGCACTTATGGAGAAGGACCCTGCTACTCAATATTTGGTCGACCTTATCAAGTAGGCTAAAACTCGATAGTTCTGGTTCGATGGGGAACCAGTGAAGACAAAGGGAGATCGCTGATATGTTCCTAAGGGCAAAGATTTGAGGAAATCACTAATTACGGAATGCCACGACATGATTTGGGCAGGGCATCTCGGAGAGGAGCGCACTTGTACACTACTGCAACGTGCATACTACTGGCCTCAAATGCGGGACGACATTGTAACATATGTAAAAATCTGTCTTATTTGTCAGCAAGATAAGGCAGATCATCAGAAAAATGCTGGCTTGCTGGAGCCCCTTTCTGTCCCAACCCGACCATTTGAAAGTGTATCGATGGACTACATTATTGGATTGCCAAAAGTTGAGAATTTTAGCACTATCATTGTCGTGGTGGACCGTCTATAAAAATACGCAACTTTCATTGTAGCGCCTAAGTATGTATCCGCGGAAGAGAGAACTCAACTCTTCTTCAAACATATTGTCAAATCTGAGGATTGCCTAAGGACATCGTCAGTGATCTAGATCCTCGTTTCACTAGCATATTTTGGACTGAGTTGTTCAAACTTCTTGGTTCAACTTTGAGCATGAGTTCTAGTTTTCACTCACAATCTGACGGACAGACGGAGCACTTCAATTCTATGTTAGAAGAATATTTTCGGCACTTTATCCCTACTTCGCAGAAAAACTGGGTAAAACTTTTGGATGCGACTCAGATTTGCTTCAATGCCTAAAAGAGCTATTCCACCAATAAGAGTCCTTTTGAGATTTTTACTGGCCAACAACCGCTATTTCCTCATACAGTGGATATTGAACGAAGTACCAAGTCTCCCCAAACGAAGAACTTTTCTCAAGAGTGGAAATGAAATATTGAAATTGCTCGGAGTTATCTTAAGAAAGCTCAAAAACAGTATAAAAAGTCTGCAGATCTAAAGCGTCGTTTCATTTAATTTAATGTTGGAGATCTGGTAATGGTTAAGCTTCCCGACAGAAATGTTTACAAACCAACAAAAAGGAAGGACTCTAGATTGGCACCAAAATACATTGGACCATTACCCATTGTGAAGAGGATTGGAAGAGTTACATACAAAGTTGAACTCCCTTCATGATGTAAAATTCACAAGATATTTCATGTTAGTGTGCTGAAGTCATACTTTGCAGATAAGGAGGACGCGTCTAGAAATGAGCTAAAGCGATCTGTGTTTGAACTGAAGAAAGTTGCTGAAGCTATTCTTGACCATTGAATCACTCGAACTTCTAGAAAAGATCATCAAAAGTATTTGGTCAAATGGATTGGATGCAGTAGCGAACAGAATACTTGGGAAAAAGAAAAGGATCTTGGAGCCTTCAAACTATTAATTGAAGCATATTATGCATTGATGGCACCGAGAACGTCGCCAAAACAAATGGGGGAGAATGTCAAGGATTGTAGATTTACTTAGCCTCTCGACACAATCGTAGCCGCAGTTTGTTCAATTTCGACCGCACATTGTAAATATTAGTTCAAGTTTGAATTGTAATTTTCTTTTCATTGTAATAGCTATTTCAGTTGTTAAATAGTTCTGATATTAGTAAACGTTTATTATGAATCATCGTCTTTTAAACGTCTACTCCTGTCACTTAGGTTTTTCTTCTGAATGCTATTATAGGGGGTATTAGTTTTTCAAAAAAATTTCAAGCTCACTGGTGTCCGCCCTCTATAACAACAATTGTAATTTTCTGCTCTCGTCAATTGTAATGTTCAGTTTTCATCAATCAATGTTCAATTTACTTTCAATGTATTCAAATCTCTATTGTAAAATTTCTACAAAATTGTAATCAAATTTTCTTTCAGCCCGACGCGATCGAGAAAAGACGGAAAGTAGTCTAGCGGAGCAGACTATTGTCACACGGTGTTCCTTTCTGTGTCAAGAAGAAAGGCATCCCGTGAAACACTGTCTTGATTGTATAATCTAAAAATTATGCTCATAATTTAAAATTTGAACATTAATTTCGCAAACTTTAAATTGTCAACACCATGTAATTATCTAGTATTTGTGTAAAATTTATTGGATACAAATAATATTTAGATGGTTAGTGTAGAGGATGATAGAGCCTTATATATCACCACAATTAACTTTTAGAAATATAGGGAATTTAGTCCATATTTTAGCTAGTAATGATCAATGACCTATTTTCATTAAAAAAAAAATAACATATAGGAACTCATTGGATTAAAGAATCTTTTAGTTCTTCGTTGAATGTCTATTTGAATTCTCATGTCACGTCATTATTGATTCAGTGATGGTCTAACTGAACATATCAAATAATAAAATATAAAAGTTATTGAACTATTGGTTCAAAACAATATTTATCAAAATGGTTACTAAAGTTTTGTATCATGTACCAATTTAAAAAATACTATTAAAAACTCTATAGGTTTTTCTTTTATTTAGTGGAGGACATATTACGAACAATTATAAATTTATCCCTTCATATCACACAATATCAACTCTTCTGAAATCTCAAAGCAATGTTTTTGAAGAATATTGATATAATATTCTTTATTAATTCTTCAGAAGTAATTTAGTTAAAATTGCAATCCTCCAAATCAATACAATGTTTACATTGAAATGTCTAAATTGGGATTCTTAAAAAATAACTACATAATATTCATAAATTCGTGCTTCTTCCAAAGCGACACAATATTCTTTTAGAATAATTAATTTATATTAATTGGTTCAAACAATTCTGAAATATTTAATGTCTAATCATATTTCGTTCCTAAATAACAATAATATCATACTCTTCAAGAATAAAAATATAATTTATGTTAGATTTTATATTATTATACTCTTTAAGAGCAAGTAAAATTTAACTAGAATATTATTAGGAATTATAATGTGCTATTTCGAGAGTAAGCTTTATTTTACCATTACTTCTTTAAGAGCAATAGTGAACATTCTTCGGGAAATGTTGAAATAGTAGTGTCATGCTCTTCAAGAGCAAGTAATACCCATCTGGAATATTTAAATTATAATGTCATGATTTTCTTGAACGATAAATTGATATTCTTCTTGAATATTAATAAATAAGAAATTTGTTTTTCTTTAAAAGTTATAATAAGTATCAAATTGTTTAATTTGTGTTTTCCAAGAATATAATGAGATGTAATTATTAGAGACTACTGCTACTTTAACAGCAGTGTTACTCTTTTAAAATATTAACATTGTTGTGCTACTTCAAGAGTACCAACAAATTATTATTTAGAAATATTAGCTCTTCAATAGCCACGTATTATTCATAGAGTTGTACATCTACGAGAGCAACAACAACTATAAATGAATTCAACAATTAATGTTCTATTGCTAAACATAAACAAAACAATGATGAAAGATAAATTTCATACCACAACAATAATATTAATTAATTTACAAGTATACATAAAATATTGACTTGAACCATTAAATAACATTAACGTACAGCAATATGAATATACTATAAAAGTTAACGTGTAGCAAATTTTTTTTTTTTTTTTTTACGTGCAGCAATACAAATATTGGGCCATCATTAAAGTGCAAAAGAAACTACCTTGAGCAGTTGATAATTAGTTGAGAGAGAGAGAGAGAGAGAGAGAGGTCAATATAGAGAGAAAAATAGTGTACACTAACCAAGTCCAAAAAGCAGCCATCAATATAAAGAGAAATTAGGGGGTTTAAGGTCCCATACCCCATTACTCTCCATCATTGTGCCATAAGTAAATATGCTTTAGTCATCTCTCTTCTATTTAACTCTTTCACATACACAAGAAATTCATTCTTTTTCTTTTTTTTTTTTATCAAAGCTATAAAGTAGTGTCGATAACGTGTTATAAACTAAAAAGAGAGAGAGAGAGAGAGAGAGAGAGAGAGAGAACAAAAAAGAGAAACCAATAAACTTATGTGTTTTTATTAAAAATTAAAGTCCCATATTTATAAAGAAAAATTAGGGTTACCAAGAACACAAATATTATAATGACTGGGCTGTAGGGGTATAAAAGTCATTAATAAATACTACTAGATTTTCAACAACTATATAACTCTCATTTCATTTAGCTTGATAAAAATTAAAAATTTTCCTTAAACACCTAATCAATCATAACGTTTGATAAAAACAAAAAAAAAAAAAAAAAAAAAGCCTACAATCAATTTTTTTTGGTCAAATTAGACTTTAATTTGTTTTATTATGATTTAAAAGTCTTAAATATCCTTCATTTGAAATGTGTAAAATGTCCAATTTGAATTCAAAATTTACCAACTTCCCCAGACATAAATTCTCACTTTCATTTTCACTTTTAATACTCAATTTGAAACAATGGCAAATCAATATGTTGTCTTTTAAAAGAGTTAGTGTCGTTTTAACTAATTTCGTGTTGATTTCATTTTACATGCCCTCATATCCTCACGAAAATTAATGAAAACAAGTTTTAACTGTATTTATAGTAAAACTGGGAGTTCTTGACCTAACATGGGATGTTGTCATTATGAACGGTTCGATGACATTTTAATTAACTCCTTGTCCATTTCAATTTATATTCGCTCGTGCCCACTTGGAAATGAATGTAGACAAGATTTCACAATATTTAGAGTGAAATCAAGACCCATAATCTAAAAATGATTGGGTTTGTTTCAACTAATTTCGCATTTAGTTCACTCTATTTTCACTTGTATTCACATGAAATGAATGAATGCAAGTTTTTATTAATTTAGACACTAGTATCAATATAAAATTCACACGATAATGACCAATGCTATTGTTCCATGAGTAGACTAAATTAGATTTAACTACGAACTAAGATAAGTAACCCAAATTCGATTATATTTCAATTATGAGATAAGATACTCAATAATCTAGCTTGTTTAACTTGTATAATTCTTCTATGATGTTTCAAGATATGATCAACTAGTTTAAAGTGAAATTGAAACCCCGTGATCCAAAATGGCACAAATGGGTGGATATCGTTTCAACTAATTTCGTGTTTGTTTCACTTTATTTTCACTCGTATCCACGTGAAAATTAACAAATGCAAGTTTCCATTACATTTAGATACTAGTATCGATACAAAGTTCATGCAATAATGACTAACGTGATTGTTCTATGAGTAAAATGTACTTAATTAACCACAAACACATGTAAGTAACCTCAATTCAATTATATTCCAATTATTATATATTCAACAAATTAGCTCGTTTAACTAATATAAGTTTTCTAAGATGTTTCAAGATATGATCAACTAGTTTTGCAATAAATTAAGATCTCGTATCCTGAAAGAGGATTCGGTCATTTTAAATGATTGAGTGTCATTTCAACTATTTTGGTATTTGTTTCACTTTATGTTTATTTGTATCCATATGAAAATGAACAAATGCAAATTTTCACTATATTTAGATACTAAAGTCAATACAAAAGTGCACTCTATAGTCACCAACAATCATGTTTCATGAGTGAACTACACTAGACTTCACTATAAACAAAGATAAGTAACTAAAAGATAATTATATTCTAGTTATGATAAAAGATATTCAATAAATTAGCTCGTTTAACTTGAACTAGTCTTCCATGATGTTCCAAAATATGATTGACTAATTTTTTTTAGTCAAATTGAGATCCGTGATCCAAAACAACATGTCATTTTAAACGGTTTGAAGTAGTTTCAACTAAGTTCATGTCCTTTTGACTTTATGTTCTATCATATCCACATGAAAATTGAAAACAACTTTTCTCTACAATTAGACACCATATTGAGATCAAGTGATCAAACATGGCATGTTGTCGTTTTTAGCATCTAGGTATCATTTCAGCTAATTTTGTGGCAATGAAAGATGTTACAAATAGATCAAATTCTCTAGTTAATTTATTCATCCAAGAGATCTCTGTGAATGAATCTACCAATAAACTAAGTTCAAGCTCGGAACAACAACAATTATCTTCCCTTGTCTTGAGGGGCTATTGTTGTATTGAACAAGTGAAATTGTATTCAGTAGCTTCATTATATCTACTATAGATTTCAGAAGCTTTGCTCTAGGGAACAAAAATCATCTTTAGAAACAAAACAAAAGACCCATACCAGAATAAGTGTTTTCTCTGCAGAGCTGAGTCTACTACAAGTCTACAATCACCAATAAGTTTTTTGAAGTAGTTATACTAGTTGATATTTCAGAAAATGGCTTCTCTTTTAAATCCATTAGGTTCAGAAGAGATAAATTGATCTCCTTTACCGGTTGAATGGTTTAGTGTTGAAGATTCCATAATATTGATAAGGGTTTGGTGGTTTATTTGTTTCTATATGTATCGATTTCTTATAGTCAACATATATATTCTTTCTTTAGTTGTAGATTTAGCATATATTTAAATTTTGGTATGTATTTTGTCCCTATAAAAGGATTGTACAGGGGTGAAGCTAATTAGCAATTGCCTTTCTCTTTAATGTGGTCTCTACATTCTACTCCTTTCCTCAGTTTCATGGTGTCAGAGCCGAGGGTTATTTGAGTAGATGGAATGAAAAAGAGGACCATGACAAGTGCACGAAGAGATGAGGATTCGAGGACCTCCATAGCAACCTCTGAACCTTGTTGGAAGAATTTTGTGAATAGTGACGCCAAAAAAAAAATATAATGATGGTTTGTGAATCCATGCCGAAAATTGGACAGAGTAACGGCAAAGAAAACACAAACAAGAAAACGAAGAAAGTAGGGACAAAGCCGAGGCAAGAGTTGAACTCTTTGTCCTTAAGTCGAATTTGCCCCGCAACGGTGCCTACGGATTTCGGCAATCGACTCCCAAGATACAACGGCTACACTTATGTTTGTAGCACTCCAAAACACAAGTACAACGAACCAAATTTAGGCTTATGTACTCCAAGGATGAAATGAAGGAAAATCAAAATAAACGAAATGATTTTGATTTTGGATAGAAGAGAGGATGAGAGATGTTTTGCATATCAAAATTGTGTGGAATAGGACACCTAAATGGTCCTATTTATAGACCATGAAAGGGTGTGGACGAAATGGTTGAGGCCAAACCATGCACCCTTTCCAAACAATGCACCTTTATGAAAAGGTGTCTATTCACTGATTTTCGTCCTTTTTCGTAATTTCTCATTCATCCGATATTGGTTTTCGAAATGCCAAATATACCCTTCAATACATGCAGAGAAATCAAAATTCTCTTTCGGGGGCGTTGCCCCCTCGACCCCCGCGACCTGACCGGGCAGGTCGATCCCTGTTTGTGCGCCCCGAAGCGGCGAAGTGGCAAACAATTTTGTCTAAACGGATTGAGTCGAGCTTTTGAGTATTTGGCCGAAGTCGATACGAAGTCACTTTAATCGATTTTCAATTCTCGATTTATTTAACCAATATCCAACAAACCTATCTCTACAAGTGTACCCAATACTTCAAATTATCTACCCATAACGATCCTCTCTGACAATGCTTTCCTCTAACTTACTACTATCCGACTGAATAGCAAGAACTTCCTCCAATGGTCTCGGACTACTCTCATTGTGATTCGTGGTCATGGGGCTTTGGGTAAGTCACTGGAACTACTACCTGGGATGCACAAAACTCCATGTAATGACATGGATAGTTAATTCAATGGAAGAAGATATTTGGAAATATTATCTGTATTATTCGACTGCCAAAGAGCTCTGAGATCCACTTACGGTAGCTTTTTTGGACTTGCAGAATTTTGCTTAATTGTTCGAGCTCCGAAACAAGGCACGAAATTTATGCCAAGGAGAGCTCGATGTCACACATAATTATAACTGTCTGCAAAGGCTATGGTAAGAGATTAACATATTTGTCTAGGTTGACTGAAATGCGCCAAAAGATGCCAAGAAATATAAGAAGCAGGTGGCAAAGTAGAAAATCTTTGATTTCTTGCCTAGATTAGTCCTGAATTGGATGAAGTTAGAGGTAGATTATTCGGCATGAAACCAACTCCGATGATTGATGAGGTCTTTGTTGAAGTGCACAGAAAGGCTAGCCGGAGACGTGTTATGCTTGGAGACTCTAGGCAACCTTTATTGGAGAGCTTGGCACTTGCTGCTCGTGGACAAGAGACATCGTGAGAGACCAAAAAAATTATAAATCTTAGTGTGAACACTGCAAGAGATTGAATCACTTAATTGATCTGTGTTTGATTCTACATGGCAAGCCATCAAACAAAAAGCAAGGAACCTGGAATGATGGAAAGCAAAATTAGGTTCACCGCGAAGAAACCCAGATGCGTAGCCCTTCCAATTTTCATTCACAATCCAGTCGGATAATATCTATCTCCCTTACCAAAGATCTATTGGAGCAGCTATATAAACTTTTCACTCCTGTAGCATCGTCTTCTAGTTTGTTGGCTAAAAAGGATAACTTTATGTTGGCACTAACAGGCAAAGGTAATGTAAAACGATGGGTTATTGACTCGAGGGCCACAAACCACATAACGGAGTGTGGAAAATTATTTAATTCTTACTTCCATGCTCAGGACATTTTATAGTAAAAGTAGCTGATGGGTCATTTTCACCGATTGCTGGAATTGAACTATTAGTATGTTGAATTAAAATCGGTGTTACATGTCCTAAAATTATCTTGCAACATTCTTTCTATTAGCAAATTAACAAAAGATTTGCAATATAGTGTCAACTTTACTGAGTCATTGTGTATCTTTCAGGACCTAACTTCGATGAAGAGGATTGGTAATGCTAAAGAATGTAAGGGACTAGACTATTTTCTGGAATACACCTACCGGAATAAACAAACTCATACTGCAAGCTGCGAGTCTAGAGAACAAAAATAATATTGTGGCATTGTCATTTAGGTCATCCTAGTTTTTCATATCTTAATCATTTATTTCCATCATTGTTTCGTAATAAAGATACGTTTCATTATGATATTTTTCAATTAGCTAAACATGCCCATTCTTCGTTTCAATCTATTGGTTATAAATCCTCATCACCTTTTACTTTAATGCATAGTGACTTGTGGAGTCCATTTAGGGTTATGAGTATTATAGGTAAACGTTGGTCCATAACCTTTACCGATGATCATACGAGGGGATGTTGGGTCTATCTCTTAAAAGATAAGTCTAAAATTGCACAAACCTTTAAAAAAATTTACTCTATGATTCAAACCAATTTGATACAAAGATAAAAGTCTTTCGAACTAATAATGGGCGGGAATACTTCAATCAAGTTTTGGGAAATTTTCTTGTCGAGAAAGGTATCCTACATCAAAGTCCTTGTGTTATTACTCCCCAACAAAATGGAATTGTAGAAAGGAAAAATCGCCACCTTTTTGAAATTGCTAGAGCTCTTATACTTATTGGTAGTGTTCCAATACCTTTTATGGGAGATGCAGTCTCACTGCTTGCTATCTTATAAACAGAATGCCTACTAGGATATACAACTTCACAACTCCATTAACGGTTCTGTCGAATGCTTACCCACAAATCCGATCTCTTTATACCTCTAAAGGTGTTTGGTTGTACTGCCTTCACTTACATCCAAGATCATGAACATACTAAGACCCTAAAGCTCGAAAATGTGTGTTCTTGGGGTACTCTCCATTCCAAAAAGGGTTACAAGTGTTATTCCTCAGTTACTCATAAATATTACACATTTATGGATGTTATGTTCTTTAAGTCTCTTCCCTATTTTCTCCAAAATTTCCCTCAAGGGGAGGAACAAGTGTTGATGGAAATTTTGATAACAATTTTTGGGAAACTATACCACAGGTACCTATATTACCAATCAAATAATCAAAACTTCTCATATCAAACGAAACTTCATCCATTAATCTTTCCCTACATCTCGATGATTTACAAAGTGCTAATCCTCTTGTACAACAAAGTTTAACGACATGGGGAGACAAGTAGCTTGCATTCACACCTAAGCTATGTGTTTATTTTAAGAGGTGTAATCCAAAAAATGTGGAACATCTCATAGTCCAACTACAAAATCATGAATCTGATCCAAATTTGGGTAATTTCTCTACCCACCAAAATAACTCTACTAATGATTTGGATGTCCCTATTGCACTCAGAAAGAAAGTTAAATCTTGTACACAACATCCTATCTCCAACTTCATAGGGTATAGTCATCTATCTAATTCAGTTCAGGCTTTAATTGCAAATCTACCACTAATTGAGATACCAAAATCTATCTATGAAGCCTTGTCAATTCCAGAATGGAGAAAGCAGTTAAGGAAGAGACGAGAGCCTTGAATAAAAATAAAATATAATAGATTGTGGAGAAACCTAAGGATAAGTCAATTGTTGGGTGCAATTGGGTGTTCTCTGTTAAGTACAAGTCAGATGGCTCAGTAGAGCGCCATAAAGCCAGGTTAGTGGTAAGAGGATATTCTCAAACGTATGGAATTGACTACCAGTAAACCTTTGCTCTAGTTGTAAAATTAACCATAGTGAGATTCTTTCTAACACTAGCAACAAATTAAGATTGGAAACTTTAACAATTAGATGTAAAAAAATGCTTTCCTGAATGGTGACCCGGAAGAAGAAGTATATATGGAATTCCTTCTTGGGTTTGATGAAGTTAAGATCCAAAGAAAGGTCTGTAAATTGTGAACAAATCTTTATATGGGCTAAAGCAATCCCCACGAGCCTGGTTTGAGGGTTTATGAAGGCTGTATGTCAACAAAGATATAAGCAAGCCCAATCTGATCATACTATGTTCTACAGGAATTCAGGTGGAAAAATTACTATTTTAATTGTCTATGTGGATGATATAGTCTTGACAGGTAATAACTATGAAGAAATTGAGAGGCTGAAGAAAGCTCTTTCTGTTGAGTTTGAAATAAAAGACTTAGGCCCTTTTATGGTACTTTCTTGACCTAGAGGTTGCGAGAAATAGGAGTGAAATTTTCATTTCATAGAGCAAATATATATTGGATTTCTTAAGAGAAACGGGTATGTTAAGAAGTAAGCCAGTAGATGTTCCTATAAATCCCAATCATAAACTGGGGGATTGTTTAGGAAACACATCGGTTAATAAAGGAAGATATGAGTACCTTGTAGGAAAGCTCATTTACCTATCACACACTAGGCCTAACATTGCTTTTTCAGTTAATGTTGTGAGTCAATTCACGCATCCTCCATTTAAGGAGCATTTGAAGGCTGTTTACCAAATCTTGTGGTATTTAAAAGGGGGCTCTTGGACTTGGACTCTTCTTCAGAAAGATACATTGAAACCTTCACAAATGTTGATTAGGCAGGCTCAGTAATGGACAGAAGATCTACAACCAGTTATTGTACCTTTGTATGGGAAATTTGGTCACCTGGAGAGTAAAAAACAACTAATTGTATCCAAAGGCAGTGCTGAAGCTGAATTTAGGGCTTTGGCACATGGAATATGTGAAATAATGTGGTTAAAGTTACTATTGGAAGAACTTGATATTTAGAAAAATAAGCTTATTAAAGTTTATTGTGATAATAAGGTAGCCATTACAATGACACAATCCTTTTCACCATGAAAAGATGAAACATGTTGCGGTAGATAGACATTCTATCAAAGAGAAGATAGAAAATGGGACAATATGCATGGTGTATTTGCCTTTATCTGAACAGGCTGCGACTTATTGACAAAGGGGTTGTTTAAACCCATGATCGAAAAGATGGTGGACAAGTTGGGATTTACTTATATCGTCCAGCTTGAGAGGGAGTATTGAAGATTCCAGAATGTTGATAAGGAATTGGTGGTTTATTTGTTTCTATATGTACCGGTTTATTATAGTCAACATATATATTCTTTCCTTAGTTGTAGATTTAGCATATTTTTAATTTTTGGTATGTATTCTATCCCTATACAAGGACTGTACACGGCTGAAGCTAATTAACAATTGATTTTCTTTTTATTGTGGTCTCTACATTCTCCTTCTCTCCAAGGTTTCATTTAGGATAGAAGTATATTGTTCGGGTATGAAGAATGATCAAATCTTATTTCATGGTGTGAGAACTGAGCCAATGATTTCAACCAGTGCGAATAGAAAGTAGAATGAACTATGGCATGGATATGTTAAAAGATGAAAGTAGCTGTAGATCATGTTTTTTGACAGATAGCAAGTTTTTCAAATTTATAAGACAACCAATAACTTTTTCTTCCCAACATCTAGGCACAATCAAGAGTAAAGATATTATCAAGAAAAATCGATTCCTATTTCTAACTACAAATGTAATTATGGATGGCTCAAAAAATGTAATAAGAGGTCGTACATCTTATGGATATAGTTATCAAAAGAAGGGCACTAGCATACACGTTCTACTTGATGCTTCAACCCACTAAAAACTTGGTTTGTTCCAACATTAGTTTCGTCTAGTTTTCCTATAGAAACAACCACAACTTTAGATAAATAGAGGATGAGTTTTGAATTGAAAAATGTTTTGCTTCCTCCAACAATGTGACATCATAACTTGCCAAGTCAATTTTCTCAAAGTTAGTTCTCTCTGTCCTCACAACTCTGTGAAGCTCTTTGATCAAGATATCTATAAATATGTAAATATTATAAGTAATGAAGCCATGGTAAAGCAATAAAGTTTCGTAGCCACGTTGAACAAAATTGCAAGTATTTTTACAAGTTCTAGATCAAGTTTCTGATGAACTTCAATTTTTGCTAACCAGCACTAGCTATACGATGTACATATTGTTTGATAACCATAAGTCCACTGTTAATGAGTTGGACCATGTAGTTCAATCAAGATGGTTGCTAAACCATACAGGGACGGATCTAGGATAGAAGAATTGTGGGGGCAGAAATTGAAAATTATGAAGACTTTTTTGAAAACCTTGAAAAAATTTTGGGCAAAATATGTAATTTAAAATTTAGATCTGTCCTTGGAACCATATTCCACACAGTCCTTAGTAACAAAATTTGAGAAAAAAATAAAAAAATTTAAATGGTTGGTGCTATTGAAAAGTAAGGATTTAGTATTCCCTAAGCACAATCCATTGCACGCAAACTCTTTGATGGAACATACCTGCTGATATGGAAACACATTCACAACAATGCAGACTAGGATAAAATCACATGGGCACAACTTTATGATGGTTTTAAAAATAGCACTACAAACGTTGAAATATTTAACACCGATACATGTTAGTGAAATTATTTAATTGAATTAAATATAACTTTAAAAAGATCAGGTTATTTATTTTAAATTTCACATTGTCTAATTCAATTATCTGAAGTAAGTAACTTTTGTAGCTTATATGATTAACGACAAATACTATAACAAATAAACATTTCATAAATATAACTTTAAAAAGATCAGGTTATTTATTTTAAATTTCACATTGTCTAATTCAATTATCTGAAGTAAGTAACTTTTGTAGCTTATATGATTAACGACAAATACTATAACATTTCATATAAACTTTATAATTAATATAAATTAAATAAGTGCTTATTTTCTTAAAAAAATAGTTTTTCCACTCGTCGAGTTATAGTACTAAATAAATCAAATTGTACGAATCTTCAATCTTCTTGTCACCTCCTCACATTAAAATACCAAGTATCATGTTTTATACAAGATCAAGAGATTGTATCTTTTCACAAATGTGCTTCAAGCATCATTCCTATCATTAGGAATACAAATTAATTACTAATAATTTGATATATTTAATTTTCCAACCTCACAATCCCAATTAAAATGACTAATAACATGTACGTCCTTTACATGAGTTATTTTAACTGCTTTGCACTAGTGTGAAAATGTATCTCCATAGTGTATGATCAATTATGGTAATTTTACCAGCTCTGTACTATTATAAATGTGTTTTCATAATGTATAACTAGAATATAGCGTTTGGATAGCTTTGCATACGTATGACTAGAATCTCATATTTTTTGGATATGAGTAGCTTTACCATGTACATCGATATAAATCAATACATGGGTATGGTTATTTTGGGTACCTTTTGATGCGATTTTTCGGTATTATTATAGTTTATCAAATTATAAAATTCAGTTATTCAATTTACAGAATAAAGATTTCAACTTATAGTATTATAAAATGATAGTTTTATTCATCTTTTCATTGATATCAAATTTCTTATATTTAAAATACATTACAATTGATTATTTAGAATAAATGATTTATTATCCCATCATGTTTTAGACTTAAAAGTAACTATTAACATTTAGAATTGCTTCAAGTTGTCATAAAATAAGTAAAACCTTTTTAGTAAATATGTTTAAATAGGAAAATTATACTTATTTGTGAAATGTCCATTTATTGAGTTACAAGCTCTTATATTTTTCTCACCATTTTCTTATGGAAAACAGTTGCATTTGAGTTGAGCAATGTTTGGAGCCAATTGATCTATTGAGTTGAGCCACTTGACATGAGTATTGAAGCACATGATATTATATTGATTAAATTAATTTTTGTCTCAAGTATTTTTAAGTATATGGGCTCACTGTAATTCTTTTTAGATTTATATCCATTTGAATTGGTATTGTGAATTATATTAAAAATGGCCGAGTTGGTTACACGTAGTTTTTGTTAGTATATATGTTAGAGGGACAAGTTGTCCCTAGTATCTTTGATATATATGTTTGGGAAAGTTTTGTTGCCTCTTATGTTGGTATTTCCAATTTATATGGAGAATTCTGTCAACATTTTTATTAAATTCATTATGGTCAAGAAAGTCAAGGTCAATCTTGATGATGGGTTCGACGCTAACTGGCATCTATCATCAACGTACATAGTCCATACTGCAATATGATGAGAAGTTTTTCAACCTTGAATCTCGAGATTAAAGTTTTCGAACCAACGCAAAATTTGTAAGTAGTTTTTTCCTCTTAATCCATAAGGACCATATACTCATATTCTAGGACCTACAGTCCCGACAATTACAAAGCACCAAAACTAAATTTAATCGCTATCAAAGAAAATAGAAAAATTGCAATTATCTTGGAAAATTCAAATGAAGTTTTCTTGAATGTTCATTGAATATTTCTAGATCTCCATAGTACCAATGACATATAGCTCACAAAATGCATAAGACAGCAAATATGGTATGCACTGCAAATATAGTCCCTTCAGTGATGCTCCAACATCATATAAACTAATCAACACTAGATGAGTTACGGTGGGCACAACCAGCATTCCATATCTCAGAGAACGCTAGATTTAGCTATTTCTAGGATATTGTTTTATATTATCATGATTGCTTAGGAAAAAGGAATTTTCCTTTTTTTCTTTCGTGTAGGGAGATATAAAATTAGATGGACATAATTCAAACCCTTCCCTAATAAAAGAAAAAACTCCAATATGAACTTCTTTATTCATTAAAATAATTTATTAAGTAGCTTATTGTTCATTTGAAACTCACAAACTTAGAAATCGTTGACAAATAATAATCTGATCAGAAGAGTATCCTCACATGAGGAATAAATTTTAAGCCTTTGTTTGGGCTCCATTTTAATGAAAATTTTGGGGAAATTGAGTTTTGGAATAATAATTTTTTTAGATAATGTGTAATTAAAAATAAAGAAAAGTTTTTGGTTCACATGTAATATTATTTTATCATGGGAGAATGTGTAATTAAAAATAAGTTTTGAAAAAATGGGGGTCAAACATAGGCTAGATTGAATTATACCATTTCGTTATCAAATTCGAAGGTGAATGTGAATGTAACAATAGAGATTTGATTGTTTATTTTCAGATTAATCTACTAATTATTTAAAAGTATTTTTGCTTAATATGCAAATGAATGTGTTGGAATTCTGAATTCACGTATTATTATCATATTTTCAATTCTTGACCGACGTAATTTCGTGTAGTTTGTATATCTTACAATTGATAATTTAGTTTTATCTAGCTATCTTTCACGAGGGAAGTTAAACATATTCTATGCACAATATGTTCATATTACTATTCCGAATTTATATGCAAATTAAACGCATTCAACTACAATATTATCTATATGGTTGTACATAATGTTATTCTTATAATTTATTGCCCGTGCATTGAAATTACAAAGTTCTAAACTTATTATGAATCTCTCGGGACTATAACAAGTAACTAATTATTTAAAGGGAAAATTGCAGATGAGGTACCAAACCTTTCGTTTATTAACAGACTTTGCCCAAACCTTTTATTTGTGCAACTAGAGGTACCAAATCTTTCAAAAATTCGCACCCGAAGTCCAAATTGATGGAAATCGTCAGTAAATCCGTTAGCTGACCTGGAGTCAACTTTTTGACCAAATTTTGACTACATTTTAAAGGGTAAAATGGTAAAATTATATTTTCTATAATAAACAATTAAAATAAAAACCTAAAACCCAAATACACTTCATCTTCTTCACATACCCTACACACACCCACCCCCCAAAACCAAAACTAGGAATTGGAACAACCACTGCCACTCACCCCACCGCCGAAAATCACCACCAAAACACCATGGAAAATAATTTCCTCTTCCATTCACTGTTTTCAACAAAACTAGTTTGTAAATGTGTAAATTTCTCTATCCATTTCTGTATAATGAGGTCATCTTCAGTTCTTATCCTTCAATTCTGTACAATCCTGTTAAACGACTCACCATTTCTGCGCTACAGGTTTTAAGAACTTAGAAATGCGAGTACAATAACTTTGCCCACTGCTCAACCCCTCCCGACATTGATTCTTCAATTGGTATCCTACACTTGCACAAAATTTATGCAATTATTGATTGGCAAATCTCGCAAATGATGAGAAGCATATACTGAGTTTTCGTGTTGTGGGTAGGGAGCAGAATATGAATAATTATCGATCTATAATGTCTACCCGTGAGACTGTTGCGTTTCTGAATTTTGGTCGTTCAAGCTGGTGGATCTGGTGATGACAGATTTCCAATGACTGCCATTGTGCTCAATTTGTAAGGATGTGGTGTATTTTTTTGAAACAATGATGTAGGAGGAAATTATTTGCCACGACATTAGTGGCATTTCCGGCTCGGTGGTCGTGGAGGTGATTGGTGGTGACCAACGCAATGGAGGTGGATGTGGGTTGGATTTTGGTCGATTTGATAGGGTTAGGTGAAGGCAAAGGGAAGATGGGTGGGTGGGAAGAAGATAACTAATTTTATTTCATTTTTTGGTTTTTTAAATTTAATCAATTTAATTGTTTTTTATAGAAAATATAATTTTACCATTTTACCCTTTAAAATGCAGTCAAAATTTGATCAAAATATTGACTTTAGGTCAACTAACAGATTTACTAACGGTTTTCATTCATTTGGACTTTGGGTGCGGATTTTTGAAAGGTTTGATACCTCTGGTGGCACAAATGAAAGGTTTGGGCAAAGTCTGCTAATAAACAAAAGGTTTGGTACCTCGACTGCAATTTTTCCTTGTTTAAATGATGCTCACACATTTAAGTAATGCAACAAAGCATACAAGATCAATTAAGAATACTAATTAACCAAACTACTTGATTTTTGAATTAAAAATAAGCAATAATAAGGTTCAAATTCATCTCAACACAAATGAAAATTTAGCTTAACATGTTTTTAATGTAGTTACAAGAAGAATAATGAAAAGAAATCACATAGTAAGAATATGAAAAAAGAAATAGGTGGAAGCAATTTCTTGTCACGAATCTTCAATTTTAAGCCTTAATTCTTCGCCTTCTTGATGTAATTTGCCTTGGATTCCTTATTAGATTTAATCTTCTCTATCAAAAGATGGTGAATTGGCCTCTCGTTCTTGAAAACTTTTATAATATGATTTGAATTGACAGGTTATAGAGAGATCCCTCGATGATTGCCCCTAATTCTATAAATAAAGAGGTCGAACTTAGGTTAGATATCATGTCAAATTTTTATTTTTTTTTTTCAAAAGAGTTTGGAAACAACACCGTGCAATCGCATCGCCTAAAGAATGCAATCACACCATTATATATTTTAAAAGCGATCATTTTGGTCTCTAAATTGGCTTTTTTGCTCTCTTAAGTTCTTTTCATGTGCAATTTTCATCATTTGACTTTTATTTGAATCCAATTGAACATCATATGATCTTCAATCATCGTTTCTCTATTCAGATCAACTTCTAGACATTTACTTTTTGGTCCCAAACTTCAGAAATCCTCATTTTGTGTCAGTTTTCGTTCATTACTTTTAAATTCACTTCCAATCATCGAGTTGCACCTACCAAATAAAATATACAAAAGATTAAGATATAATTCATAAAAAATGCACCTAAATAGCTATATTTAATGATCTAGATAAGTGCACAATATATACTTATCATGAGGAGTTCGAACTATTTAATATATAAAGTGAAGAAATATTGATTGTGGAACCTCTACATACACAAGCTCATTCACTGAAATGACAATTGCCGTGTAAAATAAATATAGTTGCTTCTCATGGATTTTCATGATTGTGCAAGCAAAAAACGGAATAAGTATTTGAAATGGACGTACGAGTTATGATATATATCAAGCTACCATAAAGGGATGAAGACATCATTAGTAAGTGTTTTATGCCTAAAATTGAAAATTGTAGAATGCGGAACTAGCCTAGAAAACAAAATTTCATGGAATAACTTCTCAACGTTATTTTAATGCAACATCATCTTCCATGCTTCATAACCTAATAGGCCTTTTTCATTCAATTACAAAATCTTAAAAATGGAACTCACCATTGAGCATGTTGATTGACCTATTAGAGCATTAGGTACTTGTTTGCTCCTTCTAAAAAGAAGCGACATGCTGTCAATTATTCTAACAACAAATTTCTACAGCAGCACGGAGTTGATTATACTCCATCCACTCCCTTTTGAGTATTTAAACATTAAGCCCTCGTTTGAACTCCATTCTTTTGGAAAAAAATGTATTTTTCAACAGTGTTTTGACATTATTTCAACCACACATTTTTCAATAAAATAATATTACACCCAAATTCAAAAATTTTCCTTATTTTTAAAATTTTCCACCAATACACTATTCAAAAATTCATTCTTTCTTCCAAAATGGAGCTAAAACTACCTCTAAGATCATTGAAAAAATGATGAAGGTTGAAGGAGACAATAATTTAGAACTGCGATAGGAAGGAGACAAGGTTTCAATTTGGGGAAAATTTTGGCTTGGATTCTTGGCTTAAATGGCATTTTAAGCAGTTCATATTTATTAGAGTAAAATATTTAGCCATATGTTTGATAGAAATTATAATTTAGATTTTTATCAAAGTCAAAGTCAATAATTAATTTTAATTATATATTTAATATTTTATTTTATAGGATACACAACTTTTCAACCATATAGTTCATTAATTTTTAGCAAAATTCGCTAAAAATCTTATTTTAATCTTCACTAAACACAGGCTTAACTTAAGGTTGGTATATTCACATCATGCTTTTATTTTTATTATTTTTTTTGCAAAGGCAATAACTTATATTTATTATAACACTTATATCCTTAACATTTTTCTTCATCACATTCTTATTTTTAGCATTTTATTAATAAAAAAAAATTATACTTAATTCATAATTTTCGCCAAAAAACATTGTTAACGTACTTTAACACGAGGGTCAAACATTTAATTGTATTTTTGTATTATCATTATTTTTTGCTTATTTAAAAATACAATGGGCAAATAAGACTTCTTACTTCTATCTTATAGAAAATTTTGGAGAGGAAACATAATCAAGAACAATTTTTATTAAATTTGAGAGTAGAAATGCAATGAAAAAAGTATGAGACAAATATGATAATATGTAAATATTATGAATCTTTCATGCAATTAAAATATAGTCTAACTATTAAAGATTGTGGCATAAATATATTTAGCCTTATTTTAATTCTAATATTTTAGTGGTTATTTTCACAGATAACTTTGTAAAAGAGTCAATTTCATCCAATTTTCACATATAAATTTAAGTCAAATTCAACGCAAATTTCATGGAATTGATAATTTTATCGACTTTTAAAACACACATTTCATCAAATTTTATCGAAATCTACTAGGGTGTGCTATATAAAGTTGCTAACATGTACTTAATTTGTAGTTAACATTTTCAACCTTCAAAGAATCTTCAATAGAAAAATCAAACTCACGATTGCAACTTGAGGCAACTAAAGAGAATTTGAAGCCAATAGATATAGAGCAAGTTTGGGAAGTCTTTATAAATGATTTAAATTATAAATAAATAGAATTAATAGTGAATAACATTTGTGACTTTTTGAAATGTGTAAATAAAAAATGATTTGATTGTTTATGAATAACATTCAAATATAGGCATAATTACGTAAGGGAAAATCAAATTCCACCATCAAGATCCAAAGTAAGAATCATGATTTTTCCATGACAGTTATATTACTTGTACAATTTTTTGATAGATTATTTGACGAATGCTAAGTTGGCACACACTTTAACCATTGATTTAAATATAATCAAAATACGTGTCTAAATATTTATGTACAAGTAGCTTAATTCTTTCCTCAAAGATGCTCTTTTTTCTTTGGCATTAGAAAAATCAACTCGAGACATATGAAAAAGAATACGAAGAAATTGGAAAAAAATTATAAGCAAAATTTTTCTAAACACTCGAACCAAAAAAATTCTTAAGCAAACTTCTAACTTGGACATGGAAAAAAAAAATACTATGTCCATGTTTGATTTAAAAAAAAAAAAAATTACAATAAATTTTGATTAAAAATGATGAAATATATGATTGAAAACTTGATAAAAATTATAAACATTTTGAAATATATAATTGAAAATGAATTAATTTTTTTATTTTTCTAAAAAATGACTAGCAAACATGCTCTATCTAAAATATACACACACCAACCATCCATGAAGTATATAAATTTCAACAAGCATAAAAATTTGAAATGTAAGCCATTTTTATCCGGGATTAAAATCATATTTTTAGTATATTTTGATAAAAAGTTGATAAAATATAGTTAAAAATTTAAGATCTAATAAAGTATATAATTAAAATTAATTGTTAATTTTGATTTATAATAAATTCTATATTTTAATCCTCTTTCCATTTGAAACTAAAATAAAAATAAATAATTTATTTCATTAAACTCTTAACAAATTGCGTATATAATATAGCCCTTGAGCCCTTTTTTTTTGAAAAAATACATTTTTAAACAGTATTTTGATATCATTTCAACCACACATTCTTTAATAAAATAATATTACACAAAAATTTAATATTTTTTTTTATTTTTTAACCACACATTCCACGTCATTAAACTATTCAAAAATACATTTTCTAATAAAAAATGGGTTCAAACAAGGCATAATATACTATACACATCCCCTCTTCCCCTAAAACCCTGTTTTTAAGAACAAAACCCCGAGACTCTGCAGCTCCGACATCCCAACCCGGGCGCGGGACAATTGAGTACCGCCTGTGGGCTGTGAGATATGGCGGTGGACAAAAACCGAATTGAGGAAGAAGCCTGCATTCTCCGCTTCTACAAAATTGTCCTTAGCTGGGATTACCTTCGTCTACTCAAGGAATCCAATGTACTTTGTTCAATTTCTTAATTTTTAGGTTTATACTATATACTAACATTTTATGACTAATATTAGGGTATATAAAAATATGTGTGCGGTTTTTTTTGCTTATATGCGTTGGGCTCTCTTTGTGTCTTTTATTTTATTGAATTATTTAGAAGAAGAATTTTAATAAAAAGATTGGGGACGGGAGTGCTCTGGGATTGAAGGAAGTGAAGAGTTCGTACAAAGATGTTGATGATTATCTCTCAACCTTTGAGCCCCTGCTTTTCGAAGAAGTCAAAGCTCAGATTGTACAGGGAAAAGAGGAGGAAGACGGTATTTTTTCAGATTTTTTAGATTATATAGTTTTTCCCCTGGATTTTCCAGTTGACATATGATAAATTTATGATTTTCGGCATCTTAGTTGAAATTGATTTTGAATGTGAGTGTGTTAGTGTATTAAGTTTAATACATCCAAGTTTGACATGTATTCTTAATAAATTTGGAATTGATGTTTTCGGATCATTTTTTTTTTTTTTTTGCATAAAATAGACATGTATATGTAATAGGTGCTTTTTGACAATACAGAAATCGAATGGCAACAAGCAATTATAGCAGAATGCAGCGAAGTCAATGGTTTTTATTTACCTATGGTTATATGTTCAGACTCAAAATCCATATCACAGAATGATCTCTTGCTGCTTTCTAATAAGAAGGTAGGAGTTGGCTGTGTATCAATTTCGGTTTTCATATAGTGATTTGGAATTTAGTGGATTAGACTAACATTTAGTTCTATGCTTTCCGTTCTTTTTTGGAACCTCTATTGAGCCCTTGTTTGGTGTTAGCTTAAAAATCTAAATCAATGTCGACAATTGATTTTAATTACACATTTTATGGGATCAACAACTTTTCGACTACACATTTGATTGACTTCTATCAAAATCTACTAAAAAACTGATTTTTAACTATACCAAACGGGTTGAGTATTGATGCCTAATCTAATAATATATGTTAATGTGAACTGGAGACTTTAATAGTTTGATTAGATAAGTCAAAATATTTATTTTTGAGGATGTGTTGAATGCTTTATTGATTTTGCAGCTTGGTGAGGGTAAAGTGCTCCCTACTGCATATGCTTTTGCACTAGTTGAGCATTGTCAACATGATAAAATAAAACTTCGGCTGAATTTAAGTGGAGAACTCAAAGGATTAAGTACAGATGATGCTCAAACTTCTTCAAGGCTGTTGAACATGCGCCCTCTTGTGAGTGAAGTTCAGAAATACTTGTACATTCTGAAGGTAAATTTTCCAAATTCTTATGGAACTCTTAAGTTACAAAAATGAGTTTTATGTGCAAGTGATTTGAAAATGTGAGAATTTTTTTATGTAACTCCACTTAGGATGTGGATTTAAAGCTACTTGTGACCTGAATATGAGACTTCTCTTATGTTAAAAATAGGAGCTCATATTGATGTTAGTTTTTTTGTTTATCACGTTGTCATGTTCTGTATGTATAATTTGTGCCAGCTTCACATCAATATTCCTTAGAGACATTGAATAAATTAAGGAGGAAAAAATAGTTCTTGAATATAATGTATAAATGACATGTTCTTTGTTGATGTTGTGCCAGCGTTCAATTGAGTGAATGAAATAGTATATTCATGGGCAAAGCTTTGTGAAGTTGAGCCAAATTTACCCCCTTTAATATTCGAAAGTAGTTTATTTGGCAGTTCCGTCTAGAAAAGACTGCAGAAATCAACCAAGTATGATCTGCACTGGCAGCTAAAGGAGAAGTTATTTTCCAATTAGTTAAGTTGGTCTTTAGAGAAGTAGTTTTATCTGTGCTGCTGTAAATGTTTTCCCCAGAACTTGAGATTCAACCTTACAAATAATTTCCCTTTGATGGACAAATTTAACGTGTTGGCTCGTGTTATTACTGTTTTCTCTTTACACGTGTTTGTGCAAATTACATAATCTAATTTGCTACACGTGACTACACCATTTGTCGTTGTAACGATTCAATTTTTTTAAGATTTAAATCGTTACTAAAAGTTCCATTTAAACTTTAAGAAAAACATGGCATGCAACAAATATAAAATTATATAAAGGTAATTTACTCATTGTTACATAGAATAATTCCATATTCTTTAATTATAAAAAAACGAGGGTTTTCCTATGTCGCACCGTATTCATTTTCTAATTAAATAAACATTTCAAACATCATAACGTGAAATCTTGGTTCAGCCTATATTAAATAAAACATGAAAAAAAAAAACCAAATAAAACCTCTTTCAAACCCTAAATAACACAATCCACATAATAATATAACTAAAATAAATGCTGAAAATAAAATTTACAGTCACGTTACACCGAATTTAATTTATTAATTTCAAATATTCCGGCACCATGACTATAGCTTATTGCCCACCAAATTTATTTATTTCAACTGTGCAAGCCCATGAAATTGACGAGAACAAATTAATTAATAGAAGAAACTCATACCCAAATAAAATATATTCCAAATAAATGCTAAAACCCATGCATATCACATTTATTAGGTAAATAATAAAATGTTAATTCACTAATCACTGATTAAAATTTATAACCTAATAAATCATGTCTTAAATTTCTAAATAAAAATCCTTATGCAATAAACTAAGAAAATGCTGAAATTAAAAATGTCTCGGGTCACAAGTAACCACTTTTCGAAGTTGCATCAGAACACAGTTCAAACCTTGCTTGGAGGCATCGCTGTAGATTACAAATCCATCTAAACCTTCAGGTATTGTTAATACAGGAATCGAGACTAATCTCTACATAAGTTCTTGAAAATATTTTCACACTTTTCGTCGACTAAAAATTTACACCCTTTCTAGTCAATCGAGTCATTGGCCTTGCTATTTTTTAGAAATTCTCAATAAATCTTCTATAATAACCAGTGGACCCTAAAAAACTGCTAACTTCACCCATATACATTGGTCTAGGCCAATTTGTTAATGCTTCCACTTTAATTTGGTCTACCTCAATACCTGAGCAGTAACCACATGACCAAGAAAACCCACATATAATCACTCTTTCTTGAAAGTTTCAAGTACTTTTCGAAGTTGTTCCTCATCTTACTTTTTATCTTTGGAGTACACAAGTATTTCGTGAATCAATACTATGTCGAACTGGTCTAAGTATGATGGAACACTCAATTCATGAGATCCATAAATACAACTGGAGCATTGGTCAAATCAAAAGGCATTACAGTGAATTCATAATGCCAATAAAGAGTCCTGAAAACAGTTTTTTATATGTCGCTTGCCTTGACCTTCAGCTGATGATACCTCGACCTCAAATCGATCTTTGAAAATACTGTTGCATCCCTTAACTAGTCGAATAAATCTTACATTCTTAGCAGTGAGTATCTATTTTTGACAGTCAAATGATTCAATTCTCGATAGTCTGTGCACATCCTCATACTCCCGTCCTTCTTTCAAAAAGTAGTGGAGCATTCCCAAGGAGGTACAGTCGATCGACCTTTTTCACTAACTCTTCCAACTGTAACTTCAATTATTGAAGTTCTTTTGGTGCCATTCTGTATAGGACCTTAGAAATTGGTGCTGCTCCGTAAACCAAGTCGATTGTAAATTTCACCTGTCTATCTTGTATAATGCCTGTGGATGTTATAGAAAAACGTCTATAAAGTTTCGCACAACATTAATGGTCGTTTCTGTATGTTTGGACTCAGTGATATTAACTAAGTATCCTTGACATGACTCATTTTTCAGCATTTTCTCGGCCTGTAAAGCTGATACAAGGTGAGGTAGAGACTCGAACCTTGCCTCAAAGAAATGGACTTTTTCCACTCCTGCCCGATGAGATAACACTTCTCTCGTAACATCGAATGGTCGAGTGATTGTGTCCCAGCCAATCCATACCTAAAATGACATTGAATCTTTCATCTCTAAAAGGTATAAGTCTGCCAGTAGTGCCTTTCCATCAATCTCTAACTTCATATCCTTAGTTATCTGATTTGTGCAAAGAGTTCTTTCTGAAGGGATGCTAACCTCTGATGCGTTATTCGTTTTCACACATGCAATGTTAGACTTAGTGACGAAGGATGCAGAGATAAAAGAATTTGTATTCCCAAAGTCAAAAAGTACATAAGCAGGTGCATTAGATAATAGTAGAATACCTATTTTCGTGACTAAAGTGTTAGATTTAGCGACGGGGGATGCAAATCAAGAATATTACTTCTAATAACATTAAAATACCTATCATCACATTCGGATCCTGTTTCGCCTCATGCTAATTTAATGCAAAAATTCGAGCCTCTCCTTGTTCTTATTTTGATTGTCATCCTTCTTCTTTTGAAGCTCTGTGCAGTTGAAAGCAATGTATCTCGGCTTACCATACATAAGACACACGCCCTTCCCAAGTAAAGAATTCACCTCTATGGAGTTTATTACACTTAGGACAAGATACAATACTCCTGCTTGTCCCACTGATACAAACTACTATGCTTGGTCTTTTATTCTGCCAGTTACATCTGTCTTTATTTTGATCATTCCATTTTCTTTTTTCAAATGACTCCTTGCTCTGCTGAGCATACTGCTCAAACGTAGTCCTCTAATATGAAACAGTATGAGCCATCTCCAATATTTCATGATATGAAGTGAAGCGATAAGACATAATGATCATGCCAATCTTTGGGCGTAGTCCATTTTCGAATCTCCTAATTTTCTTAACTTCCTTATCTACCAAGTGTGGGACATAACTTGAGAGCTGCTCAAACTGTCTTTTGTAATCAGTAAGCGACATATCTCCCAACTTGAGCTATAGAAACTCTGATTCCCTAAAGTCTCTCAAAGCCTATGAAAAGTACTTTGCCATCACTTCGTCCTTAAACTGCTCCGAAGTCAGATTACACTGCTGCTCTTCAATCCTAGTACGTGAAACAGATTTTCATCAGTGACTGGCTTCTCTAACAAAGATGAATTCTGTGCATAGTACCTTGAACCTTCAAAAATATAAAATATAGCATCTAAAAAAATAAATTCTATTCTATAAATTTTATGGGGCCTCACAGTTGTAGCTAACAACTGATTAGAATAGTGAAGGCCTTTATTCTGTTACTCTCAAGTTTGTCAAGAATTTTTATTAGATTTCCTCTTGTTATGGACTGACTGCAACATCTTTTTAGTTTCATGAGAAACTGTGTTCGCTCAAGGTTGTCAAGAAATTTCTATTTGGTTTGCTTTTTTTTTGGATTGACTACATCTTTTTTAGTTTCACGAGAAACTGTGTCCCAGTGGCTTTATAAGATAACTGAGTTTCTCTCCTCTCATTTTCAGCAGTGCATTCCTTTCCTTGGTGAAGTGTTTATCTACTTGCTATTAGGAAAAAGAGATGCTTGTATGCTTTCTTAGTTACTTTGGTCATGGTGATTTAGCTCCTATTATTTTGTTTTGGTTCTGTATGGTCTAGAATACATTGTAGACATTCAATGACATGCAATATTGAATTCCTAACTCTCTTTCTTTTTCTCCATCTCATAATTTGATGCACAGATTTGCAGCTTATCCACTATAGTCCGTGAGTATGTTGCTATGCGGTCAGTTAGCTCCCTCCCATTTAAGGATTTGATTTTAACTGCTGCTGAGAGCAATTATACTGCTGAAGATCAAGCCTGGAAAATATCTAAACCCCTAACGGCATTTATTGAAGGCAATCACAACAAGTCGCAGCTAGAGGCCATACAGGTGAGTCCTTAGCAACTCACCCTAAGCTCACACCCTAAACTTGATTTCTTGCCGTCTCAACTATGTTTTCCTTTTGTGAATTCAAGATGAAGTGGATCTTTCATATTGATATAACTGCATATAGTTAAATATTGTTGTAGTTACTTGCATTTTTTATTCTTTAAAATGGTAGCGAATGTACAATTAACAGCTTTGCTCCTCTGTTCCTGAATTTGTTGCAGGCAGGTCTTTCACGTAAAACCTTCGTTTTGATACAGGTTTGACTTGTAACCTTCTGCTTCTAATTTTGACTGTTAGTTGTCATTTTTCATTTAATTATCCCATTACTCCAGTAGACAACACTATTGTGATCACATTGATTTGAAGATGCGTTCTAGCCGTAGATTATTTCAGAGCTAAAAAAATTGTGCCTAAACAAATGAATACAGATGCTTTGGAAAAACTATTATCATTTCTTGGATTCTTGTGAATACCTTTCAATATGTCTTTTAACAGCATGCTCCCTCTTAGGGCCCCCCAGGTACAGGAAAAACACAAACTATCCTTGGGCTTCTCAGTGCCATTTTGCATGCTACTCCTGCTAGAGTATCAAACAAGTAAGCATCTTTTTTTTGTTTTGTAGTTTTTTTGATTGATTAAGTGGATTGTTATTAACTTCTTACTACTTATGTTGATGTGATTCGTTGGTGGAAGAGAGCAACTGCTGAGTACTTTTAGCTCAATGTGGTAATGAATTAGTCTATTTTTCATTTTTATTTTTTGTATGCAGGGGCAAAATGACTGAAGTAAAACGTGGGCCAGAATTACCATTTTATGAAAAGTATGTTTATGCTGCTAGTCACTTATTTGATTGTTATTCAATGCCTGTACTTCTCATGAACATGTGTCCCTGGCTTCAATCATGCATCTTGTTGCGTTACCCATGATTCACTGGTTATTTTCCACAAATAAAAGAATGTGGGAAGGGAAATACCCCTATGAAAGTGCTAATCTTGATTCTTGTGAAGATAAAAACCATAATCAGGTGATTTTTTTCCTTCTAAATGAAGCAAAAATTAATCAAGTTAGTTTGTCTTGTTTAAAAACATGAGGTCGAATGAAATTCAGGATAAGAGCAACATATATGAACCGCATAAGTTGGAGCTCGCCTTATGATTTACATCAAGGTTATGCATGCCACTAGTTTATTTGCTTTGGAAAAAAATGTATTATTAGCTTTGTGCCACATTTATTCAATTGTTAAATATTTGTGTGGGGTTTGAACCATTTGAAAATGGACTTGAACCCCAATCTTCTGAATCTGAAAGGGCAAAGTTCTTAAATGCCCAATATCATATCAAAGATGACATGCGGTTTCTTGCTCAATTTCTTCTTTTTCTTTTTTAGGTGAGAAATTCCATAACTGACTGGCATTTGTATTCTCAAAGCCGTATGGCGAGTTGACAGTTATGTTTGTTTTTCCTCGTTTTCTTATGTGTTTATTCTACTTTAGCTGCAGTTAAAACAATTCCTAGTCAAAATACATTCACATGTTAACTACTATTGTTTTCCAAGGGGATCAATTCATGAGATATAATATTTTGATATTTGCAGATACAATCACTGGGAAAGAGCTTCTCCATGGTTGATTGGTATGAATCCTCGAGACGCACTGATGCCTATAAATGGTGATGATGGATTCTTCCCAACATCTGGCAATGACTTGGTATGTCCATTTCGTTTCTGAAACTGGTGATTCAGCTTTATTTTGGATATTGACATTAACTTTTAAACTCCTATAGAAACCAGAAGTGGTTAACTCCAGTCGGAAATATCGCGTTCGTGTTCTAGTATGTGCCCCATCAAATTCTGCTCTCGACGAGATTGTGCTGCGGCTCCTGCACACTGGTCAGAGTTTAATCTATTTGTGCAAGTGTTTTATCTTATGTAATGCATTCTAATTTGCCCTGGAATGTGAATAAACTTAATCTTGTTTGCTGACTCTTAAATCTGTACTATGATTGGGAGCTATCTCTTTGACTCAATCAACTGTTACGTGATTCCAAGCTTTTTAGGAGAAAAAATGTAAAAATCACTGAGAACTATTGTAACGTAGAGCAAAGTTCCCAATGAATGGTATAGATTGCATTATGTAGTCAACAAGAGGATACCTTCTTTTCTTCCATGTTGTTTGGTAGAAGTGTGAGGAGGTGGAAGGTACAGCTTTGGGATTTGGTATGAGATAGCAAATAAAAGAGAGTTAGCGAGGTAAACACTTAATGTGAAAATTTGGGGAACTGAGAATGAAAGAGATCTGGTTGAAAAGGTTGCACTTTAGCAACTTCCCCGACGAAAGCCACTTTGTGGAATGACACTTACTCAAAAGAAAGTGGATCCATTTTTCATGGAAATGGCATTTCTGAAAGATGTGGTTAGTATCAAAGGAAGGGCATCCCCGATATATCATGTGAAAACTGAATACTGGTTTGGTATTTAGGGGGTGTTTGATAGGCATTTTTATGTAAAAATGCATTTTAGAATAGTAAATTGATGTGAAATGTGTGGTTGAGAAATAAAGAAAAGTTTTTGATTTACGTGTAATATTATTTAATAAAGAATGTCTGGTTGAAAAGAAGAGAGAGAGAAATGCATTTTGAAAAAAAATGACTTCCAAACGGGGCCTTAATATAAACTGACTAGTTGCTTTATGCAATTTTACCTATTAGTGCACACCCTGAATCAAACACAAAGTTTCTTCACTGAGAAATAAATATTTTCTTTTGTGTGTAATTAGAGCCACTTCTTTGTTTATGTTGCAGGCATTCATGATGAAAATGATCATGCATACAATCCTAAAATAGTGCGTATTGGTCTTAAACCTCACCATTCTGTCCAAGCAGTCTCCATGGATTACTTGGTATGTTACCTTTCCACTAACTTCACAGCATTTCGACAGTTCAATATAGTTGAGCACAAATGGTACGATTTTAGGTAGAACAAAAACTTGCTGGTATGGACTCTCAAACTGGTGACAAGCAAAAGCAAGGAGGTGCAGCGAAGGATAAAGACAGTATCCGTGCTTCTATACTGGATGAAGCAGTGATTGTATGTGGTTTGGGCCTTTTTTCAGATTACACCTTTGAAACTTTGGTTCAATTGAAGCTTATAGTTAAGAGTAACTTGTGTTAAGTTGATAAGTTGATCATTGACAGGTGTTCTCCACACTTAGCTTTAGTGGTTCAGCTCTCTTCAGTAAATTAAATCGCGGTTTTGATGTGGTCATAATTGATGAAGCTGCTCAAGCTGTAAGATACATAATTGATTGTGAAATATGGATTTTAGTTTCTTTCACCTTCACACAGTTGATGTTGTTGTTAGTAGATATATTGTTGCTCTCATGTTTTCTATTCTTCATTTGATTTTATCCTTATATGTTTGTAATTAGTTTGATTAAATTTAACCAATTGGATAAATGGTACTTAGCCTTCCCTCTTCGCCTTATTATATAATGCTTTCTTTACATTTCCGGAATCTTGTTCTTTGTGCTATTACATTTACCATCTCATCATTACCCTTCTAATTTTCTTATTCTTTGATCTTTTGTTTATAACAGGTGGAACCGGCGACTCTCATTCCGTTGGCCAATGGATGCAAACAAGTATTCCTGGTATATACAATTGATTCATCATTGAATGACTAGTTTATACTATGAGTTAATCTTAATAAAAAGTATATGTTTGATGTGTGGATCTTTAAGATGCAACAATTTGATGCATGTTAGTGCTTCATTATCTCCAAAAATCTTAAAGTTGTGCCAGAAAAATGTAACAATAACGAGGGCTTAATTGTCATTACAGGTTTGGGTTGTTGTCAAAGATTAATTTTGATTCTTTGAATTTGATAAAGAGAGTATTGTGATTGGAACTATTTATATGTGCGTTAAATGGCTTTGGAAGCCTCAAATGATTGGCATCTCTTGTTGAATCTAAGTGGCTAAATCATTTGACTAACTTAAGATTGTAAACATTATTTATACGTGTATAGTCATAGGTGTTTGGGTTACTTTGTACAGTTTTTCATTCATATATGTGCCAATGTGATATATGTTAAAGGAACAAATATCTTGCGCTTTTGCCTGAAGTAATGCTGCAGCTGCTTCCCATACCTTAGAAAGTTTGGGAAGACAACGTCGTGTATTTCATTGAAAGGATGTCGAAGTTGGAAGGAGTGGATACTATCTTGGTAGTGGTTGATCAGATTAAGTAAATATGTGCATTTTATGGGCTTAAACATTCATTTACAGCATATTTAGTGGCAGGCGTGTGTGTGAGAGAAATATGCGGTTACATGGTATTCCTTAGTCAATTGTTTCTGACAAAGATAAGGTTTGGCAAGGTTTTCATGAGTCATATTTTGTCAGACTTGTTTTGATTGCAAGGAGCGGTGTGGAAACGACCTTCAAATAGATGACCAAGGAAAAATGCTCAATCAAAATTTAGAGACTTATCCTTGTTCCTTCCAATCAACTAAGCAAAAACAGTGGGTGGCAACTGCTGCTTTGGGCAGAATTCTTGTACAATTCATCTTATCACTCTTCATCTCAGATTACTTCATTTCAAATTGTCTATGGTCGTGAACGGTCTCCTCTGTTACAATTTGAGAGGGCGTCGAAGTGAACTCCGAGGCGGTGCACTTAAAGCACATCTTTATCATACACGATAAAAGATGAAATTGGCTGATGATAAACATTGAAAGAATGTAAAATTGGAGATCGGCAAAATGATGTATCTTCAGATCATATCGTATATGATTTCTAGCATCACAACCCAATGAGAAGCTTACTCCTTGATATTATCATCATTATCAAATTTTATTATGCATTGATCCTGTAGCTTATAAATTGTAATTATCTTGAGTCATCATATATCCAACCAGTATTTCACGTCTCACTACTACGTACGGGCAGTCGGGCACCGAAAACATGCCATTGGATATGCCTCTTCCTTGGTAGCTTAATGATGAATTAGAATTGGTAGTAGAACTCGAGGTTGTAGTGGATGTGCAACAATTCTAACAGACTATTTCAAGGTTCAAAGACACTGATCTAGTGGAAGGAATTGAGGCGAATTGTTAATTCAACGACAATACCCCTCATTTCACCTTGAGGACAAGGTGAATGTTTGGGAGGGGAGTATTGATAGACACCCTAATCGTTATACATATGTGCGTTGGGAAAGAACGATATTGCTAACATGGGAAGGGATTGAATTACTCCATTCACTTAGTTCATTAAGTTTCCACTAGCGATTACAAGAAGATGTTGCTGGTATTGGAAGGGAATGAACTATTCCTATTCTTCAGTTCCACTAGTTAGTTATTTGAAGGTGATGATTACATGAAGGTAGTTTGGTAATTCATTTAGGAAATAGTTGGTGACAAAAAATAAATAAGTGATGGTAGGCTAAGGAGAGGGAAAAAGAAGTCTCTTGTAGGAAAAAAACATTGGGTTTTGAAGGGACCGGTGGCTTTGGTGTTGTGGCAAAATGTTGAAATATGTTGGATTGCAACATTTATGCAGTGAATAAAATTTCGTTGAAGGTTGCAAAATTTAAATTTTGAGTAGTAGGTTTCAAACACAAAATCTTAGAGTTGCATGTTCTATCTACTATTTAGTTTTGACGAAGATCGTTAATAGAACTAAGCACCTCATTGGATTCTTACAACAAATGATGTAGGATAATCTATTAAGGATAATTTTATTAGCTATTTTATAAGTCTATCAATCCTGAACATTTCATGAAAACAAGGGTGTGGAAAGTTGAAATCATAAAAGTAACATCAGTATAGCTTGTATAGAAAATGTATCGAAGTGTAACAACAATCTTAACAGTTAAGTGACATCCTAAGCAACATGGTGCAACGGATGTGACCATTCTACTTTCTCGTGTGGCATTTAGCTCCTCAAATGTTTCCCCTTGTTGTCTAAGTTAAATCAGCATCCAACAATTGGTGGTGCTATGCTGTGCGATAGTTGGTGCAGCTACTTAACCAACAAGACAAAATGATGTAATGGATTTGACTATTCTAAGTTCTCGTGTGGTATTTGGCTCAATTGCTGCCCCTTGCAGTCTAAGTTAAATCAGTCTTCAACAATTGGTGACATTATGTGTGCAATAGTTGGCCCAACCATTTTACCAATAAGACAAGAAAGAGAAAACTCACACGTGCTCGAAGATGAACAAGAGGGTTAAGTAAATATACACTTTGTATTGCAATTCTCAAATGCTTCTTTATGACTCCCTCACCTAAGATCTCACTTCATTTCTTTATGGCCAACCTGGTTACATATGAGGCTACCTTGGCCTCTATTTATAGTTGGGCATTTATAAGATCCTATAGTGGAGAGTGGTTAAATCGACGTTTCTATCAAGATATTATATTGAATTCTCCTAGAAAGGTTGTATATTCAACCTTCTATATACTTGCTACAATTTTCCTACACAGAATATTCTAGAATTTCGTCTTTACAATATTTCTACTTTTTCTTGCAACATTCTAGAAGATTCTTGTATGGAACATTCTAGCTTTACGAACAATTCTAGAATGTTGTGGAATCCCACCTCAAAACATAAGTTGTGCAGGCCGTTTGACTGCTTTCATACAACTGCCTGTCTATGTCCGTGTCTGTTAAGCGCCCAGGCTTTGACTGTCTCTGTTTGTGCCCAATTGTCAGCTGTGTCTGCCTGTGCAAGCTTTTGCATTTGCCTTCAATTGCTTTGGGCCTTCTCACCGTCTCCAGCAATTTCCCACCCTTTGGTCCCTCGCATGCAGCTCTTCGAACTCTCCAGTTTCTCTCCTATAGTTTGCATCATGGTCCAGCCCTTGAGCTGCCAGAACGTGACAACAGGTTGCAACAGCGGTTGCACAGGATATTGACATTAGTAGGTTAGCCTCCACTGGCAAGAGATCACAATGTACAGGCTCTCTAACTTGTCCCAGGAACTGCAGTTTAACGTGTCTAAGATATGTAAGACATGATTATTCTAGTCAAAACATTAATGAGCAAAGTTCGGAAATTTCTTACCCTGATGTTTCTTAGAAATTGTTTGTCTGCTCTACTCAAGTATTCAGGTTGTTTATTCAATTCACTGTTAGCTATTTTATGTACATGACAAATGTTTTTTAAAGATCCTGCATGGAAAACAGCCATCCAAATCAGTATTCTAATTTTTGGCCATATTACCAGCAGAAACACTTCAAGATGTAAAATTTGTATATACTAATGACCCAATGTAACAACCGATATATGCTAAATGGTTAAACTGTTATTTTCGGGTATTTTAGCATGTAGACCTTGTATTATTCCATACAAGTTTACTTTGATAACTTGTCCATGTCATAATACACTATCTGATCCAGGTGGGGGATCCAGTGCAGTTGCCAGCTACTGTAGTCTCCCCTATTGCAGAAAAATTTGGGTAAGAGCAGCAACATGTTAAGAGAACTAGTATTTTCTGGACATCCAGTGTTTTCTAATTATATATTTCCAATTTCTGGAAACTCTGTTGTAGATATGGCATGAGCTTATTTAAAAGATTCCAGAAAGCTGGCTATCCAGTACAGATGCTGAAGACCCAATATCGCATGCATCCAGAGGTAACATATTATATCTTAAGATTTGGAAATCTCATCGATAACATGTATGCATATTCATTCTACAGGTTAACGTGTGGTCTTCTGTTTGTTACTAGTTTCCATTTCATAATTGCACAAACTCAGTTCTAATCCAATTATCATGTCAGATTAGAAGCTTTCCTTCAAGTGAATTTTATGATGAGGCGCTAGAAGATGGACCTGATGTCCAAGACCAGACAAAGCGCTCTTGGCATGAGTTTCGATGCTTCGGACCTTTTTGTTTCTTTGACATTCATGATGGAAACGAGTCCCAACCGTCAGGACTTGGCTCTTGGGTAAACGTTGACGAGGTTGAGTTTGTCCTCTCTTTGTATAGTAAATTGGTGAGCAGATATCCAGAACTAAAGTCAAGTTCCCGACTCGCAATAATATCGCCATATAGACATCAAGTCAAGCTTCTCAGAGAAAATTTTCGTAAGACTTTCGGCGTGGAGTCGGATAAAGTGGTAGATATCAACACTGTTGATGGATTTCAGGCACGTAGTTTCATTTCGTTGTTAAATTACATGGATTAAATTTGGTATGGACCTAATTTTGATGATGGTCATACATTAAGCCCCTTTATCATTCACTTGTGCTAGAGATGATTCTTGATTAAGTTGAACAAATACTCTTTTACAGGGACGTGAAAAAGATGTTGCTATCTTTTCATGTGTTCGGGCCAGTAAAGATAAAGGCATTGGATTTGTTGCTGATTTTCGCCGAATGAATGTTGGCATAACTAGAGCCAGATCATCTGTCCTGGTATAGCTTTATCAAATTTAAATGATTGGCTCTTATATTCACAGAAATTTGTCCCCTGATTTCAAGAAAACTTCTATTACTATACTAGGTTGTGGGTTCTGCATCGACATTGAAAAGAGACGACCATTGGAAGAACCTGGTTGAAAGTGCGGAACAGAGAAATGTACTGATCAAGGTAGAGTGTCCACTTAAGTGGCAAATTATCCCAGAACATGATATCCCTGCATAGTACATGCTTGTGAAGCGACAACACTTGTTCTCCCTGTATGCACCAAGTTTTATTTTATCATTTTTTTTGAATCCTACTTTTGACATTGTGAGAAGAAGGATCGTATGATTAGTAAGAATCTCCTAATGCTTCTGATCTGATCTTGAATTCCTTCATTACAGCAATGCTTTGATCTCAGTTGCACAAGTCACAACTGTCTAAAAGTTCCTGTATCTGAAAATTCTCCTTTTTTGATAATAACACTCAGGTTGCAAAGCCCTACAATGAATTTTTCAGTGAGTCGAATCTCAAATCGATGGAAGTAAAGGAATCCATGCAAGAGGGACCCGAGGCCCCTAATGATGATATGGAAGTGGATGTGCCCATTGATGGATTTGCTAGCAATGCCGACCAGGCACTACCAGAGGATAATGACTGGGGAGATGCCGGAGAAGGAGAGGGTTTTGATGTTGGCTTTGACGAGGACTAAGATCAGCTAATTGTTTCTGTAGCCTTCTGGTAAGTTGGCAGTTTTTTTCAGCATAAAATGGCTCATAGAGCTATATCACTTCACATAATTGGTTATGCTTATTTTTCTACAACCAAAATCAATATGCAGAACTAGGCACTGAACGATTTGTATTATTGTTTATTCATTATTCAGAAAACTTATTTTTGAACTTATGTTTAACGGTTAAGTTCATGTAAATTTTTCAAAATGGGCCTGTAAACATAGTGCCAAACAACTCTTTGTGACAAATTTTGAGAGTTTAAACGGATTTATTCATAGTTATTGACATTTATTACCAAGGACATGTTTGTCCCCAAAACATGCGTGTTTGAAAGGATAGAGAACTGTCGCATTATTTATCAAGGAAACATGTCGGTACTTTTTGTTAGTTCTGGTTGCTATTGTTTTCATTATTGCATATAGTAACTTGATTGTTACAAAATAAAAGGTCCTTTGAGCACATGGTTTAAAGGCATACAGTTCATGAATTTTTGAATATCTTTACTTGTACAAAATAAAGCACTAAATTGACATTCAATAAATGATAAATAGGGGTGGATATGATTCCATTTGATTTTGGTTCCAAGAAAATTGAATCAAACAATGGACCAATAATTTTTTTTTGATATTGGAATCAAATGATCATTTTTTTTTTTTTTTTGGTAAGATATGAAACTAAATTGGAATCGAACAATTAGATTTTGATTCCGTTCGGTTCGATTATAACTTCATTTCTTTAATTTTCAGACTTGCACCGTATCAGTAAGTTAGTAATCCTAAATGAAAAAATAAACATCAAATATTTAGTTAGTTCAAATTATCAATTGTTAAGATCACAAAAGTCCAAACTAACAAAAAAAATATAATTGTAATTTGAATACACAAATTAATGTCCATTCCCATATAAAAGATTGTCTAATAAGTCATAATAATAATTCACCAAATTAATTGAAGTATTTTTGACGGCATACCTAAGGATGAATTATGCAGAATTTTTATAGTCTACTTTTATAGGCAACAATTAGCCATTTAATACTCCATGAGTGTGTATCAAATTTTTTCTATTTGTAAGGAATGCGCATAATTCATCAAATAATTAAGGTGAAAAAAATAGTTTAAAGGCTTTTTAAATTATTGATAAATTCCATTTTCTAATATTGAAAGAGTCTTCTCCATTGACGTGATGAAATACGGTGCTGATGTGCCGTAGCGTTTTGTTAATTGGAAAGGAGTTAAAAAGAAATTATTCAAATTAATACCAAATATAGTGTACACAATGAATGGGTTGTCTCCAATGACCCAGAATTGATTAATAGGTTGTCTTCGAGTAATACAAAATTAAGGCATCCACTAATTAATATATATAAAAAAAACAAAATTAAAAATTTAGTTCGAATTGATCCAGAACTAGAGCCAAATGGTTCTCAGTTCGAAAAACTAAAATCATTAATTTTTTTTATAAAATCGAATCGTACCATTCGATTTGATTCGATTATGGTTTTGTTTGATTTGATTCGTACATTTTGTTCACTCTTATAAAGTTGGACATAGTTGTTTCTTCAATGATGACACGACGTTTGGACCACTCTATTGAAGCAACCATGCAAATACATTTCTAATAACAATTCATATTAATAATGCTCATTATATTTCAAATAACTAGAAGTTTACCAAACTCTTTCCGATTTTTATTACGAAGATGTTATTCGTAAATTTATTAGATACGTATATGATTAATTTTTATGGTCGCTTCGACCCTTTTTTTTTTCTTCACATCTTGTATGATGATTTTCATCCAAAAATATCATTAGAAGCAAGTGAAAGGAATCATTTGCCTCTTATTTTGAAATAAGAAAATATAAAAAATAAATACCAAATTCGCCAAAATATTTATTTCTCATTTCAGTACACTATATTAGAGGAAGAAAATCATAATTTTAGAGACAAGATGTACTAGTTAACTGTTATGCGATGAATAAAATTAAGGATATAAGTGTAAAAATAAACAAACTTGATGACTTTCGTTATAATAAAAATATAGAGTTGATGACAAAATATACGATGTGAATATAATTACCCTATATATATATTGTCATCAAATGCATGTAGATATTGATGTCATGTTATAAGTGTTTTTTGGTGCTTCATAATCCTTACATAGTAGTTATTAAAAATATATCCACGGGATCTTGAAATTTACAGTCGTGTACTTACTTTAGTGGCTCTGAGGAAATTTGAACTGGTGATCATTGAGGAGCAAATCCAACACTTGACTATTGAGTTACTTCTCAAGGTGTGTGTATATATATACACACCTAAATGGTAAAGTTACTTATGTTTTTCCTTCAAGAAAAAATTGACTAACAGGTGCAATTTTCAAAAGAGGAATAACAAGTTGCATTTAATTTGCTGTATATAAATTTTTTATTTATAATTAAAATAACTTATAATATAAAAATAAAATAAAGTGAAGCAGAGAAGATTAGGCAGAATCACTAATTCCACTCACTTTTTGGACCGAACCGGCTAGTCTCCGGCCGGCATGAATTAATTATTAATCTTCACATAATTTCAAAATCAATAAAGTCAACGGAAGTGACAATTCACGCGCTCACTACGTTTATACCATTTGGCGGATAGACATGTCGGCAGGCGCAATTCGGCTACGCTCGCATCCTAGAGGGTGTTATTGAATGTCCACCAATAGCGGCAGCCCCATTTTCCCCATGAAGAACGTGAATGCTGCTGCTTGGATAAGGTTAGGCGGCGGGATTTTTTTATGAATAAAACTAAAGGTGTGTTTGATTACATTTATTTTCCATGGAAAATATCAATTTTTCATCCAAATTTTCACTTGGAGTGTTTGATTGCTATTTTTTTTCAGGGAAAACATTTTTCAACTTTTGAAAATATGCCTAATTTTCCTTGTTTTTAAGGAAAATATTTTCCTTGGGTAGAGGTGGTTTTTATTTTCCACAAAAGATGGAAAATATTTTCTTTTCTAGGTAATATTTTCCATGTCAATCAAACACACTCTAAATGTCCAGGCTTAAAACCACCTTCAATAAAGAGCCACCTCTTGATCTCCTTAGATCTTGAACCTTGGGCAAATAGCACCTCTCGTTTATAGGTGTTGTATTGACAATACTTATGCGTCTCCATTTTTTTAAATTGTCCAACAAAATGTTTACACGTGTTCACATGTTTTTAACCCCTATCACTCATCATGTTTGTGTATCAAAACTCGAATAACGTTATTTATCGTGTGGGCTATAGGTAGTCATCAAATGTAGCATACACGTGCCAATTTATTATTTGATAAATGAGGCAATAAAAAACTCACATTAATAAATCCAGGGGCGAAGCTGGAAACTAATGTTAGAATAGACTGAAATTTAAAATTTTCGAATGAACTCACGTCATGAGAGGCTAAACTCATGATATTCACACAAAGAGTGTACAACACTAATGAAGTAAAAGAAATTGGATGTTTCACCATGAGATGTGCCACTAAATCTTTTTGTATTTTCTTTACCAAATAAAATATTGACACTTACTATAAATATAAACTAACTGAACTATGATCGGGATAATCAAATGACATATATATATATATATATATCAACCAATGGAACATTCAGAAATTATGTAATGAATACTATTCTAAAGAAATTTGACGATCGGTATTTTCAAACAGCTGAAAACTTCGGTCGAAACATGCAATTTATAATACATCACTATATGTTATTTTCTCAAAATATTATTTGGTATGGAACAATCTTCATATCACTTCGTTCATAGTGAGTGAGAAATCACAATATCATATCTAAAGAGTAAAATCGGCTAGGACTTATAAGGGTCCAAAGAAATTAAATTTAATTCATGTTCATATTTTGCTCAGATTCAAGAATATACTTATATGTAGATTAGTTTATAAATAAATAAATTTTAACAAATATTTTTTTTATTGACAACACCAAATCTAGAGCAAGATATTTGTTTTGATCATAACATCTATTTCATGGTAAAAATAATTAATTTTTTCTTAGAAGTACGAATAGGTAATATATGAAAACATATGTAGAAATAAAAAATTACTTGCTTTTATGCTTAACAAAACATGTAATGTATAATGTCTCTAATTATTAAAATAAATACTTCTTAGATCCGATCAATACAAATTTTTTATTATCAAATTTACTTAATTACCATAAGTAAATTTATTCGAATATGCATTAAATAAAATGCCTAATTTAAAAATGAGATATTCATGTTTCATTAATGTCATGAAAATAGTATTTAATAATCGTAACATCTTCAATGAAATTTGATTAATTGAGCATTGATCTTGGGTTATAATTCAAAATAAAGCTGGGCTAACACAAATATTTGGATCAAAATTAAACAAATTACCATTGTAATGTGAACTTCCATTTTCTACCTAGTGTATCTATGAGCTGATCATTGTATATTAGTCGTCCTCGAATTTTAGCTTCTATAATTAAGAGTAATGAAATAAGAAAGAACTGGATGAAGTTTTTTTGCTGCATACTCCAGCAAGGATACAACAACATACCGTCCCTTAATGAAGACAAAACTCGTTAGCTACTCGCTCAAGTACCTCACCAAGACCTATCTTGGGTAAGTTGTCATCCATTGACCACTCTTGGGATACAGACCTCTTTATTTGTACATTTTAAAAAAATTTGAAAATATAGTTGTAATTTGTTCTTTATTTTTATATTTTTGTTTATTTAAAAATGGGTGTATATTTGTTATTTTACAGTTTTTAATTGAGAAAATGGATAAAAATAACAATATCTGCAATGAAATATAAAAGAAGGGTAAAAATGTAAAAAAATGAAAAGTATGAATATTTCGCACAACAATAATGAAAGATAAGGACGTTATGTGCTAATTACCCTTTTAATAATTTATTTGGATTCATTCATACTTTTTAAAAAAGTTTGGGAATATGATTGCAATTTATTATTTAACTTTTCTCTCTCTCTTTTTTTTTTTTTTTTTATATATATATTGTTTTGGTTAAACAGTGGGTATATTTGTCATTTTACCCGAAAAATTTGATGAAAATGATAATTTTCGCAATAAAAGGTGAACGTAGAGGTAAAAGTGTCAAAATTTGAAAGGTATGGACGTTTTGCACAATAATATTGAAAAGTAAGGACGTTTTATGCTAATTACCCATTTATTAAATATTTTAACCAACAAGGTTTTTAGTGGTAAAATCAGACATTTTTTTTATTGTAAGGTCAATTTGTAAGTTATAATTTTTTATTTTTTTATTTTTTTGAAACAACGTAATATTAATAATGAATTGAGACTTGATATGAGAAAATAAATGGTTTCGTAACTAAATATTTGTGGCTGTCACCGATGAACACGAGCTGAGTAGTGATGGATATTATATTTTAATTAATTGAAAACTCGAGATATCGGGAAAGAAGGAAGGAAGAATTAATTGGTGATTTTAGCTTGGCATCTTTTTAAGAAAAAGTCGTGCACAATGATCAAAAGAAGAGAAGAATCAAAATTTAAGCATTCGCTCGACAAATTTACTGATGGTTTATAAAGATGAATAATGGTGGGTCTTATAGAATATGTATAATAATGAGTAGAAGTTATAATGTGTAGTTAAATTTTATTTATTAATTATTTATACAAGCGGAAGCTAAATTTGGTGAAATGTGTTGACCAAAAAAAAAAATTTATTTTCTAGCGTCAGCAGCAGAATTTTTTGGAATTTTGGCTGTGTTTTATCCCCCCTTTTTGAGATATTTGGTTGTGTTTTGGTTGAGCTTTTTGTTTCAAGGAACAAATAAGAAGTTTTCAATGAGGTTCTGGCCTGAAAAACGACTCTATTGGAGAATGTTAAAATTTTCAAGAGTGATTGCCAATTTTTAGAGTGGAAGATTGTAGAGTGAATTATTCAAATGGTCACTGAACTTTGCAAAAAGTTTTTATAGGGTCACTACACTTTAAAAATCATCCAATTCATCACTGAACTTTGTAAAAGATTTCCACAAAGTCACTGAATTTTGAAAATCACCTTATTAATTACTAAAATTTGCAAAAGTTTTCTATGGAGTCATTGAACTTTATAAAAGATTTCCCAGGGGTCATCGAATTCAGTGATTTCAATGACCTCTCGAAAATATTTTGCAAAGTTTAGTGACTAATTAGGTGATTTTTAAAATTCAGTGACCCCGTAGAAATATTTTGTAAAGTTCAGTGATGAATTATATGATTTTTAAAGTTCAGTGACCTGGTGAAAACCTTTTTCAAAGTTCAGTGATTATTTGAATAATTCACTCAAGATTGTATATCTAAAGTTTTCTTCTTTTAGTTTTTATTAAACATTTGATTTAACCATTTTCTTGTTTTCTATAGACGACTTATAGAGAGATATTTGGTCATTTTTATGAGTAGACCTACTCTAAGTGATGAGTAAGTTTAAGATTCAATATTTTAACAACTATTCTACAAGTACATCAATTTTCACAGTATACACATATGCAAGTAGATGAGATCCATGATTAAAATAATCGTGAACCCCACCTGTTAGAAAGAGTAAAAATTGCTGTACAAACAGCATTTTTGATATTTTAATTGAGTTTTGTACTTTCATGACACTTGTTGTGTAATTTGTTATATACGTTCATTACTTTATACGAAAGATTACACTAATTTGATTTGTGCTATAATTTGCACTTAAAAATAACATCCATGTCGAGGTCGAGTTGAGATCTTTATATTCACCATTTGGAAATTTTCTTTTTTTTTAAAACAAATCAGATTTTCAAAGTTTTGTGGGTTGAAGGTTTTGTTCAGTGACGTTCGAATAGAAAATTGAAATATTTAAAACATCAATTATATTAATAAAAATTATTTAATAAAAAAAATTAGGGGAAAATCGGAAACGAAAGTCAAAATGATTTAATAATAAAAAATTTACGTAATTATTTTTGAACAATTTGATTTTTTGACTTTATTCACAAATACATTGAAAATACAAACAAGTGACGAAACATTGACCAACCGCCATCGGAAAAGTTTTGTTTCACAATACGAAGCAAACACGGAAATTGAGAAAGAAAATAGGGGGTAGGGCCGTAGGGATGGACTTCTTATTTATTTATTTATTTATTATTATTATTATTATTATTATTATTATTTTATTATTATTATTATTATTATTATTATTTATTTATTATTATTATTATTTTTTTGGAATTGAATCAGTATCGAAATCGGATAAAATTAGCCTGTTCGACTCCAATTCCTTTATGCTGATGTATTGCTCAAATATGCAGTAGATATTTGTACAGAGATGTATTAGATATTTGAACATTAGATCCTAAAATTACCTCGCACAGAATATTCACTTTTTGTAATATTCTTCTTATTTCTTTTACCGCAAAACCAAATGGGTAATTAACATTCGAATCTGAATAATTTTAAAAATACTTTACAAAAATTCGTAACTTCAATGCAACCCATATATAGTGTCTTTTAGTTTAATCTTTTGTAAGAAATTCAAATTTTTCGTTGTCTTTCAAAATGATCGATCATCGGAATCAAGATCTACTTATATTGTTGCATGATTTTTCGTATGACTTAATTTTTCATTTAGATTTTACACTATATATTGAGTTTAATAGTTTATCCCTTTTTGTGCACTTATTTATTAATCTTGAACCGTAGAGCGTATTTCTGTTAGTTACTTTATTAGCAAGTAGCCTCCATTTGATCCCTATTAAATTCAATTACATTATATTTAATTTTTCTCTTTCCTATTTTCAACCATACAATATTTCATAAAATAATATTACACGTAAATCGAAAATATTTCCTTCTTTGTCAATCACTCATTTAAAAAAAAATATTATTCCCCCCATTTTCATTTTCAGGTAATGGGAGTCAAACGGGGGCTAAGCTCTTGTTCGATTTCCATTATTTTCAAAATATATTTTTTATTTCTCATTCTCCATCATGCATTCTTCAATAAAATAAATTACACATAAATTTAATTTTTTTCTTATTTTTTAACCACATATTTTCATTAATATACTATTTCAAGATGTATTCTACACAAAAAATGAGGTTTAAATAGGCCCTTAATTGATTTGTATGATAAAATGATATGTGATATAATTCTATCTATTTTTATAAAATCTAATTTGATAAGTAATTTCATTCTTTGTTTTTATAAATTTCAATATAAAGAATCGGACCGGAGTGAAATGGAACCAGTGGTTCAATTTTTATGATTCCTATTGGCACTCGATCTGGTTTGGTTCCTTTAGGAATCGGACGACGCCCACTCTTAAGAAGGAGTGCCAATATCATTTGTATTATTTATTAATATCTATCCCAGAATGATATATTTATTTTTATTTTCACACAAATAAAAAAATATAATTAATATAGTTAAAAATATAAATTTTTCTTATATTTTTTTCTAATATGTCCATATGCTAAATAATGATCTAAATGTGAGCGGTTCATATTTATTGACGGCAAGCCACAATAAATAAGGATATATTGAAAAATTAAGAAATCAACCATACTTTTAATGAGAAAAATAACATATAATTTGAAACAAACAAAAGAGAAAAGTCTATCTTTATGGTGGGAGGGTGTAATATTCTCAAATTTTACTCGCTCTACATTGTCCCATAACATAGGGAGTACTATTATTTAACAAAAACAAACAAAACATTTAAAATTAAATTCTTTAAATAAAATATTTCGATAAAGATATTTATACTCACACATTTGTACAAAATATTTTACTCACTCTCACATACACTTGGACCCCAAATGAAATAGAAAATGTCAACATATGGCCCCCACCCTCTCATTGCGAGTGTAAGTAAATCATTTTGTACAAAAATGTGTGTACATCTAGCACTCTCCATCTCCAAAATATTTTATCCATGAAATCATAACTTTTGTCTTACTTTTTAAAATACATTAAAAAAAAAATTCATAAAATTTATTAAAGGGGAACTAAGCTTTGTTTAGTTTTTTAAAAATCACCTTTTAAAATATTTTGATGAAATGTGTATTTGAAAAATTAATAAAAGTTATGCATTCCATGAAAATGTGATTAAAATAATTGATTTCGATTAAATTTTTTTTAGCTAAATGAAGTGAAGATAATCTTCTATTTGATATAAAAATTTTAAAACTCTTTTTCTGCAACTTTATTTTAATCATACATTCTTTGACCAAAATAATTTTATACCTAAATCATAACTTTTCATATTTTTTAACTCCGTATTCTCTAAAAATATAATTTTTTTACAAAATTTAGTCTCGAAGGATTTACATCAAACATGCCCTTATGAAGAAAGATCTCTTTTTTCTTCATTTCCTTATTATTATTATTATTATTATTATTAATCATAAGTTTTCAGAATATACCTTTTTCTCTTAATAATTTATACGTCCCACGTAGATCACTTCCTTGACCGAAAATATTAGTGCCAAATGAATTCGCTGCATTCATTTTCACTTGTGAAACAAGGAAAATATATTAGAAGCCTCAATTGCTGTTTGCGTTTAAAATAAGTAGAAACGAGACAAAGCCTTTTTCAATCTCACTTTCTAAGATTCATTTTTAATTACATATTCTTTTAAAAAAATAATTCTAGAAGTAAAGTCAAAACTTTTTTATTTTTTAACCATATATTTTAAAAAAAAATCACTATAATGAAAACTATTCTAAAAGAAAATGGGACACAAAATAAACCCGAAATATGTAACTAAATTTAAATAAAAATTAGTAATCACATATTATACGTAACTTCACACTACACGTAAATGGGGACAAAGAGATGATTTTCAACTCTCATTTCCATTCTCTTTTCCGTGTACTCGATCCTCTTTAGTAAAATAGAGAGAGAGAGAGAGGAAAAATACTGATATTATAGCACTAGTGAAATATTAATTAGCGTTGTTTTACTTTTTAATCATACGTTCTATAAATAAATCATTTTTTGCAAAATTATTTAGCAAACTGGGCTTAAAAAACGACTAATCATTCACTTTTATTTTTTTATTTTTTTCAAATGAAAAAAAAAATCAAAATTGAAGAGAAATTCCATAGTAACAACGTCGTAACATGACAAATATACCCTTGACCACGTCTGTCCAAAGAAAGCGTGTTTGAAACTCCCTTTGGCCTTATCTAGTACTCCGGCGAGCAGCCATTTGTTTGGTACTTTCCTCTCTCTCTTTCTTCTTCTTCTCTCTCTATATATACGTACAAACTGTCCTGAAGACTCTGTCTCTCTAAAATTCAGTCTTGAAGTTGTGAATTGCTCAACGATAATAAGGTTTGATTTTCGATTCAGTAGCAGAAAAATTCTCAGAGAAAAATCTGACTGAATTCCGAGAAAATTGGCTCAAATGGCGTCGTCGAAGGTGATGGCGTCAACATCACCACCCAATCCGGATCGGCCACGTCAAACTTCGCCTTCTTCTCCTTTACTTTCTGGTACTGATCAGACTCGGAATTTTGGGTCTATGAGTATGGAGGAAATATTGAAGAATATTTATTCTGATTCCGATTCATTTACCGTGGAGAATAACGGCATCGGAGGTGGCGATGCCGTTTTGGACGGTGGTGGTGCTGGTGGAGGAATGAGAAATGGTAGTGGGGATGGGGATGGTAATAGGACGGTGGATGAGGTGTGGGGGGAGATTGTAATTGGAGGTGGAACTGGGGGTGGGGAGCCGGCGATGACTTTGGAGGATTTTCTGACAAAGGCAGGGGCGGTGAGCGAGGAGGATGTAAGGATTCCGGTGGTGACGATGGAATCTGTTGCTCCTGTTCCGCCTGTCACCACGGCGTTTAGTGTGGATGCGACGGTGAATTCTGTGGTGGATGTGGAGGTTGCAAGGCAGTTTGCTCCGGCGGTGTGCATGCAGAATGGATCAACCGGTGGAGGGTATGGGATGGAGTTTGGAAATGGAATGGTGGTTGTGGGACGGAGTGGCGGTGGCGGTGGTAGAGGGAAACGTAGGGCTGTGGAAGAGGTTGTGCTCGATAAAGCCACTCAGCAGAAGCAGAGGAGAATGATTAAAAACAGAGAGTCTGCTGCCAGGTCCAGGGAACGGAAGCAGGTTTTTTATTCATATAATTTTTGTTTTTCTTTATTGTTTCAATTGTTCTGAAGATTTTTGAGTTAATTTGATGGTGATTTTACAGGCTTATACTGTGGAATTGGAGACATTAGTGACACAACTAGAGGACGAAAAAGCAAGGCTTTTGAGAGACGAGGTATGATTTTAAGGTCTCTTCACGTATTCATTATGTGCATTTTGCAGCTCTTTTGATCACAGGACAACTTATAAAATGAATTTACTCTTCAGACTAAGACGCTGGAGTGTCAACCTGTTTTGAAAGCACGGCCAAATAGATGGTTCTATTGTGTTATAAATTTTTGCTAAGTACTGAATCTTGAAGAGCTTATTCTGGCCAATTTCTACTCAGTATCTTATTGCACTTCCCAAAAAAAATAAATTATAAAAATAAAAAGAGCTGGCATATTCTGTTAATATAATTTGAAACTTAAACTTTTACACAAAGTTTTGATCAGTATAGACTATAGTATTTAACATGCAGTTCACTGACAAAGATCAAATGGCATTTTTTCTCTTGTTTCGTTTGACTTATTGAATCAGTATTTGTTACATTTTAAGTCTCAAGTGTGTTCACCTTGATTTCTAGCATTTGGAAGTTCCTAAAGAAAATTTTTCAATTGTAGGCTGAGCAGAACAGGAAGAGGTATAAACAGGTATAGTTTTGACCCATATTAGCTTAATGTGCTGTATCTTCATCCTTAATTCCTTAGTTTTTCCGGATATAATGGTTGAAAGGTTATGTAGTTTCCATCTCTTTTACAACTGTCCTTGACTGATTACTTTTCGCCTATTTAGAATTGTGCAATACATGCCCTTACAATTGTAAATAATTTTCTCAATGGAAATTTGCAGACAATTTAAAGATATTTAGCCCTTGTTTGAACCACATTATATTCATAAGAATGCATTTTTGAATGGTGTATTGATAGAAAATATGTGGTTAAAAAATAAAGAGAAGTTTTGAATTTGCATTTAATATTATTTTATTGAAAAATGTGTGGTTGGAATAATGTCAAATCACTGTTTAAGAATGTATTTTTTGAAAAAATACGGCTCAAACATAGCCTTATTTGCATATGACGTGCCTTGAATGTTATCCAGTATATTCACATTTTTACACTGCTGATGGAGACAACTTATAGTTTTACTTGGAGAATATTAAAAAACTACATCTTGAATTATTTGACATGTATATGGTGATCTAGCCGTGAGTTTGTAACAAGAAGATGTTATACATGTGAATTTTCATATTAGAGATGCATCCTTTATGAACTTGTTTTTGTACACAATTTATAGCAGTGTCTTTTTCCTTCCTTTAATCATTAAAAACTTACTCCCGTTGCTGATGTTTTAGCGTCCTTTTCTGCCTCAAATTTGTAGTACTGATTGTTTTGATCTGTATTTTGCTGGACGATCGGATATCATTAATTGTGTTTATTATCGATCATATTTTCACAAATTTTAACAATTGCTGAAAATAATTTAGATGATAACTTGTGTTCCATGATATCTGGAGAAAGTGAAGAATGTGTGTAACTGAATTTATCTCTCCATTTGTTATGTTTTATTTTAAATATAGTGGTATTCAGTTGTTTGTCTTGTCTCAGAAGCCTCTTTATTAATTGTTAGCATGAATGTGTATAAGATGATTTTATAGTGGTGTCCTAAAAGTTTGGAGTAGCCAGACTATAATTTTAGGATAGTTCAAGCCGTTTGTGGATGTTTGTCCTTTATAATGTGCACGATGAAACATTTTGTAGTACGGGCACTTCAACTAGGGTTGCGTGTCCGTATGTGACACGTGTCGATGCTGACATTCTTCGAACACTCTATTATAAGCATTTTTCTTTTTCTTTTTTAAATTAAAAACATTATATATTTTTATCTCAAAGTTATTAGTAAATAACAAATATGTACTCATATTTAAAAAATTTCAACAAGAAAATTTAACAAGTATAAAACAAAATTTATATTATATAAGTGAAGAATTTTAAAAAATTTGATCAACTTGTTGGCGACGCGTTGTGTCAGTGCATCACACGTCTCTCTTTCTCAAAGTTATATGCTAATGCTACTAATCAACACATTCTCGACAACTTTGATCATAATTTATGTTAGAATTATCTTGGAGAATTTGAATGGAAGGTAAGATGGGATAGGGAGAAACAGTTTATCAATGTGCCTGCTGGAACCTGTGTGCATATTTTGTTAGCATAGTTGTAAATCTTATTTTCAATCATCTGTGAATGTTAGTTCGCTAAGATTCTTCTGATTCTCGTACATTTTGTTTCCACAAGCCAATGTTCACTCCAGCGCATTTTAAATAGTTGCTGAACTCTTTATTAGGATGTGAATCACAAAATTATCAATTGTGCTGGTTGAGAAATGCATCCAGATAAACCTTTTTAATGTCTTGAAACTTTCTGAAAAAGAGTAAGGCTTCTACATGTCCTTTTCCTTCTCTGAACCTAATCTCATCTAGTTATTGCTATTGTGCTGAAATGTTGCTTATGGAGGTGGTATTTATTTTCTTCCCCAACTATTCTTTGGGGGTATGCTAACTTGTAGTTGGTACAAATCTAAGGAAATTATACCATCTCTAAATGTGTAATACGATTCAAAGATCATATCATTCACTATTGGCTTCAATTCTATTTTTGAGGTTAGTTGCTCGTCGAATTTTATGTTAATTTTGGTATTAGAGATCTTACAGTAGTAGTAAATTGTGAACAATTTCGTGCATGGTATCTCTTGAGCTTGGTTAATCTGAAAGTAAAAAATTTCAAATCATAAATAAGATTATGCCATATAGTTTCAGAAAATATGTATTCAGTTCTGCTAGGGTGTGCTGCATTCTCCTGGCTGATAGTTACTTTAATCATATTTGAGTGGACATGCTGCATTTGTATCAGGCTAACACCGCTAAGTGCTATCTAGAGTTGAATTTTTAGTTGAACTTCTTAGTTTTTGATTTGTAGTCTGTGTAGGAAATTAGAACAGAAACAGCAAAGCTTGAGCAGTTTTTATTTTTACTCACAATTTTCTGTTTTGGCCTCTTCCATATAATCTTACATGTTATGAGACGTCATATTTGGTGCAGGATTTCAATGTTTATACCTGATTATATACGCGACATTATCTTCAATAGACAATTAATATCGTTTACTAATCAAACTAATTGATCTGGTAATACAATTTGTCTTGAAAATTTGTCCCTTCTCTAAATCTTTGAAATAGCTTATATAGATTTGCATGATCATGTGCCAGTACGGTGATTGTTTCTAAGATGGTGCACTGCATCATTTCTGTAATACCGTGCTTTAAATCCATTATAACCATGGATCTGAATTGTGACTCTTAGAAAGAACAAATCAGCCAGGATTTGAAATTTTATTAATCTGGCCTTTATGATTGGCGCCTTTTTGAATTTTATCTTGATGGACGAGATGTCAATATCTCCTGATTTCCCATGCCCATTCTTGGGTACTTTGTTACCAATCTGTGTACATATGCAATTCTACTTCCAGTCATTTCAACCACCATACATTGAATTCTTTAACATAGCTTTAACTTTTTCCTTTTGCCTTTTTACATTTTATTTCACTTGCAGCTCATGGAGAACCTGATTCCAGTGGTAGAGGGGAAGAGACCTCCAAGGGTTCTGCGGAGAGTGCGTTCCATGAACTTGTAGTAGGTGGTCACAAAGTTATGATTGATAATAAATACAGAACCTACTTCAATGTTGACGGTTGGAGTTCTAGTAATGTCGCTGGAAGACATTCTGATGCGGGGAAAAGATCTGGTTGGATATTTTATTTGATAGTGAACTTTCTACCGGGATAAAGCCTAATGTAGCTTTTGTAAGTGCTCTAAGCAGATTTTTAGATGGATATGTTTTGTGGGGGGCATCAACTGCAATATTTGCAGTTAATTTGCATAGTTTGGTGTTTGTAGATAAAGAGGCCTTTTACAGAACTAAAGCTTTACCGCATGGCAGCAGCCAGACGACTGCAGAAATAGGCTAATTTATACCGATAACATGTTTATATACTCAGTATCCTGAATCAGAAGCACATGTTATGGTTGCACTCTCATTTTTTACTGCATAAACAGCAATGTATTGGTGAGCTTGAAAGTTATATTTGCTGTTGCAGATTTGTTTACTCTTCTGTGTGCTTGTTTAGGTTTTCTTCTCAAAGGTCAGTCCTAATCAATGTCGGCTCTCACAATAGGCCTCTACTATAGGTGTAATAGGCAATCGACTAAGCCCCATCTT
>NC_036241.1:12495881-12504648 GCF_002742605.1 Olea europaea var. sylvestris | reverse complement strand
TCCCCAATTTTTTTTTTTTTTTTTTTTTTTTTTTTTAGAGATAAAAAAATTCAAAAAACATTTTTATATTCTTCGAAGTGTATGTTTTTTGTTTTGTTATGTTTTATATTCTTTTGTTAACGTATTCTTGACTTTACATTTTGTTTCATTTTTTTCATTTTGAGGCTGACTTTTCGTTCTCTCTCATTTAGAGTTGATTATTAATATATATAGCCCTTGTTTGGTGGGGGATTAAAGTGAGATTTTAAGCAGATTCGGTAAAAGTTTATGAAATGTATTAATTAAAAATTGTAAGTCATATGAAATAGATGGTTAAAATTAATTTTTGAATTTAATTTAGATTAAAATTTAGATTTTAATTTCTACCAAATTGCGGCATAGTTGATCAAACTCTTTTTTCACTTAAATTAATGTTAGAACAATTTTAAAAATATGAAAATACTTTCAAGTTTCTATATGAATTTAAAAAATTATAGACTACATATAATAATTATTTGAAATGTTGGTGTAATAAGTTTAAAGATTTTTTAAAGCACGACACATGTTCTGATATTGATGGGTAGAAGTTACTTCAGAGCTGCAAATTGTGACAAATTGATTGTCAGAAGAGGTCCAAAAAGGCTATTGAATTGTTAGAACGTATAAAAAGGATGAATTATTAATTTTTAAATGTGTGAATTATTTATAGAATATTATTAACTATACTAGTTATAGTTGCATCTTTTGAGAGGAGCTTCTTAAAGTTGATGTTAATAAAATCTTACATTCGATCAACAATTTTACAAGGAATGTTGACCTCATTGGCCATGTGGTATATTAAAAATAAAGTTCTTAATCATATATATTGTAGTATAATTGTTGATTTTCTATCAAAAAATTTAGTAGAGTAAATCTAATTGAGACGTTTGAAAGTTTTAAATTAATTTTGTCACTTTGAACATTCTATTTAATAAGAAAAACATTATTTTCCATTATATATATATATATATATATATAGAGGTCCCATGTTCGAACTTGACCAAAGACCCCTAAAATCTCAAGACCGACTCTGAGTGTAATGACTGTATTCTACGCTTAGTTCAGATTCGATTTGTCGATTAATGATTATAAGCTCACGCATATTTCTTTTATGAGCTGGTTTTAAGGTAAGTTCTCTTCCCAGTAAAAGGCCGGTCTTGTAAAATCACTCAAATGAGAATATGGATCGCTATGGACCTCAGTTCTATAACGAGGGATGAAATGCAGTTATTATGTTGTGTTTTGAATTGTCGAGTTGAGACTTAGTTTGTGAGCTTATAACTATATATTTGCATCTTGCGTTTCATAAATGTATCCAAATCAAAATCCATTTGTATCTTTATTATTGGAAAGGGGAAATTGCAGCAGCTATCCCTAACCTTTTCGTTTTTTGCAGACTTTACCATAACCTTCATTTTGTGCCAGTGAAGGCTCCTAACCTATTATAAATATGCATCTGAGGTTCATTTGGGCGGAAACCGTCCAAAACACCGTCAATTGACTTGGAAAATTCTTTGAACTATTTGCTACCGCAATGGTTTTATTGAATATTGATGCCTTTTCGAACGATATTTTTGGATGATTTTATTGGATGTTGATTATTTAATTTTTCCTATCAACTGACGATGTTTTGGACAGTTTCCATCCAGATGGATCTCAGATGCATATTTATGAAAGGCTGAGAATTTTCGTTGGCACAAAATGAAAGTTAGTGTGATGTCTGTAAAAAATAAAAAGATTAGAGACTGTTGCTGCAATTTTCCTTATTGGAAATGCAACTGAAAATCCAATTTGAAACCAAATTTCAGAAGGATTGGGATGTTTCGATATACAGTCACTTTTTTAGCATTGTCCGATTTTTACTAAAAAGTAAAAACAGGAAATTACATAGATTCCCCTTGATTTTAACAGATTTATTGGATCGTTATGGTGTTTATTTCTTAAAAATAATTGAATTAACAATGAGCTACATTGGGCCTGTGTACTTTCACTTGAGATGATGATCTGACTTGTTGGGCCGGATAGGAATTGGCCCATCATATCGCAGAGCCCAATACATTAAGCCTTACCCAGCCCAAATGTTATGGGTCCGAAGAGTCAACCAAATTCACCTTCGAAATTTGACCACAAATATATATTTTTTCAATTATAATTTAACTCGATTCTGTAAGTTTTAGTACCAAAATAGCTGGAATAATTATTTGTAGCACTCTTGTAGATTTATATTTTTAATACCTTGGGTGATTTATGCTCACTACTTGTGGATGTATCAACTCGAGTTTACCATGACTTTTCACCCGAAATATCTAGAAAATATATACCAAAAACCTATTATTTTTTCTCGAATTTGAGTTGGGATACTTGAAAGAGCCATGCTTGGTGTACAGTAGGGGCCCCCACGATCAACATGGAGCCCCTTATGTGAGGTGGCTGTAAGTGTACAGTCTTATGTGGATTGTACACTTAGAAAAACTCTACTTGAAATTGAGTACATTTTTAGTAAAAATACGAAATATAAAATTTTTTTAAGTTTCAAATATTATCTGGTCCCTGTTTGAGCTTTATTTTTTTAATATTCATTTTCAACTATATATTCTCCCGTAAAATAATGTGAAACGTAAACTCAAAACTTATTCTTATATTTTAATCACACATTCTCCAAAAAAATCATTTCCAAAACATCTTTCTTTCTTTCTTTCCAAAATTTCATTTTAATGGAGTCCAAACAGGAGCTTAATGCCCGGCATGTGCACAGTTAGAAGCGTTGCTCGATTGGTTGACCCCATTAACTAAAGGAGAATCGACATCCTATGGTCAAGCCAAAGAGGAGAGAAATTGTACACAACAACACCGCACCAAACATGTCAGATTCAATCCCTTTTGATGGCCATTCAAAACAAGAATTATCACGTATGTTTGGCTCGTGATTCATTTTGTAGTCTTTTCCCAGGTTGATTAATGGACTATGTTCTGATACAAAATATTTGTGGTTGCAAATTTGTACAGTCTGTTCGCACATGCCATTTCATCACCTATCAAGCAACATTGGGGGCCAATATAAGTGTCTAATAAATGGCAAACCAACTCATTTATTGTCATGCGAGAATGAATGTGAGGTTGGCCATGGAATTATTAACGACCGGTGCGTCCCGGTAAGGGAGTGGTGGGCGGCCCTACGTGTAGGCAACAACAGCACCAGCTCAACAGAAGTACGACCCATTTATCGAATCCTTCAGTTGGCTTCCCCAATTAATCACGAGGTGTGTAGCGAGTGCTTCTAACCACTCTGCCATTCAATGACCGACACGGATGCCTTGTGCAATAAATGCACGTTTGGTGAAAGAATCAAAACACGATAAGATTAGACCGTACTATCCATCTTAAGAAACGAACCATATATATTGAAGGATAAGATGCATTTCACCATCTTGCAAATACACGAACAACTCACAACGAATGAATAAACATGTTTACTTTGGAAGTGAAACTCGAGAATTTGTTGCTCTCTTCATCTAAAGAGATCCACACTTGAAACTCGTGAAACAACCTGTAAAACAAACATAGCAATATCACATTTAGAACCAATAACAGAAAACATGCCAATGCATTGCAAGTTCTTCACAATTTTTTCTCGCGTCAATATGAATATGCAACATTATGCAATAACCGCAATGTGCAAGGCAAAACAGACACCTGAGGGGTGCAGAGATCATACTTGCTGCCTTAATAGAAACCAAGTGCATGTTCTGTACGCAATATTGAACATTATAATGAACAAGTTTTTAGCTCTTTTTTCCTTAATTACTATCATAACATCCATACTGGATATGCCAAAATACAGTTTGAGAAGTGATACAGAAAGTGCCACCAAACTTCTACAACTTGACCGAGAGAGGAATTTATAGAAATCACACATATGTAAGATATGTAATTGCAATTTACCATGCAAATTGCAATTGAAACATGAATTAAATAGATCTAGTGATATAGAGGACAGGAAACTCAATGATTGCGTATATATGGCATGAAGTATTCAAAAGAATTGCTTCTTAGTACAGTCCAATCCAATCAAATTCTCCCTACCAAACATGCTACTAAAGCTTTCTAAGGACTTGGGCTTTGCTTAGGCATCCTAAAATCATTAAAAGGGCAATGTTTGCAAAATATGACAGTTGGACACTTTCATCTTGGTAAGCCTCATATAGAGAGAAATCCAAAGGATCCACGGATAGATTCACCCATACATAGTGGCTGGCAGAGATATCGGCGCTCTGATCATAGTGAACTCCACCAAATGGCTAGTTCGTTTGGCAGGGCATGCAAATTCCTCGATCGAGAACCAGGCTTATTGACTTGGAATTGACGACAATTAAGAGGCTAATCACCAGGAAAAGAAACTAGCAATATCCCTCAAATCAATGTATTAAGCTCCCTAATGTACATGATGGAATCTCACAAATCATATAACTTAATCAAGCATAATTTTTTACACTAATTTTTCCTCTGCCACAACATAAGAAGTTAACTGCTGGGATAGCGCACCGTACATCAATTCTTGATTGGAACTTTGGTGCTCATCCTACAAATAGCTCTGATTTTTAACTCTATCCAGTAACCATGGAGACTTCGTGTCAATAACAGTGGAAAGGTACACAACTTTGTGATATTCAACAAGACATGTTAAATGATAGGCGATAATGAAACAAATAAATATCTGTCTCATCTTTTTGTGCTCATCCATATCACCTAAATAAACATGCAAATGAGCTCCGCCAAACACCTGCACGCACAAGCAACACGGGGACATTCTAGACCTGGGAATCCAATTAACCAAACAAATGTCTTGAAGAATGCATATAACCAGCAAAAGTTTACAAAAAGTACCATACCCTTTGAAATCAATACCAGATGAACACATCATATAAAAAATTGCAAATGAGAGCGAATCTGATGAGAAAGCCGTGATACAGGATGACAGAACATGGATAATACGTATTTTTGTTTTACAAAACGTATATTGACAAGTACAAAAACCTACCTGCTAAAATTATTCTTGTAGGTCACAATCTGACTTCTTCCCTTGAAATATGCTGGTGTAAACTAAGATTATAATGCGTTTTCAATTGCACTTCATCTCACACAGATCAAGGCTCAACATACTACGGTTGGGTTGTCTTGCCTAAGAACTCGAGACCCTCCGTACGGCAACTCATAATCTTCCGAAATACCTCCCTTAATTGGCGTTCAAGTGGATCCAATTCACTCTTACAAACTTCACAAACTAATGATAACTCGCTTGCATACTCTTTCAGGTCTTCCTTCTGTTCCTCTCTCAGTGGGAACTGAGCAGAATCAACCAAGTCTGTTATCTGATGCACACACTTCTCTATTTGACAAATTTCCTTCAATAATCCACTAGAATTTCGGTGTTCTCGTTTCTTAGACTCGTCCATAATCCGACCATGAAGCAAGAAAAAAGGTGCACTCCATGAGAATTGTCGGGGGATTGCAAAAGGAATTTGGATACTACGGTCTTGACAAGGGATTACTGCGACAAGAGCCCATAAAATGAACATAAGAACAAAGCTCATAGTATAGATTATCATTGCCAAACCATTAGTAGCTGCAAGTTCATTTCCACGGGGCAGAGCCAAATTGTTTGCAATTGACTGGAGTTGCTTCGATGCAGACCAAGAATGAGACACACTCCAAGATAGTGATCTTGAGTGCCCTGATGAACGATGACGGTGATCCTTAACCTTATGGCGTCCAAACGACCGATTTCGATTTGAAAAAATACCTCCTGTATCTTTCTCATCTAGCATCACAAGTGCTAAATCCATCAAGGCTTTTCTTGCTCGACGAAATTGACCTTCACCTGTCATCCTTTGTCGATCATCCAAAGCACATGTAATGATATCTAAATGCTTCTGCCATAGTCGAATCTTCTCAATACCATCACGACTTGCATTGCAAATATCTAGTGCCTTAATTGCCCTGTCAAAGAATTCAGTAACAAGCCTATCAGCTGGTGGCTTTGAGAGCTGAGCTTTGTTGTTTGCCAATATAACCTTAAACTCCTCCTGACAGCTAATGAATGCATCTAAAAGCTTCTGAATCCATGATATGGAGAGAAGTTCCTCAGGACTAACTGCTGACAGATCCTTGAACAAGAAGAAAACATGTCTCTGAAATGAATCCACCTCATGAGCACTAGAATCATGGATTGCTTCCATGGAGTGAATATGATTGTCTCTAATACCCAAAATTGGGCGACGAAAAGAAGCAAAAGACAAAGAACTTTGATTAGCTGATGAAGGCATTTTCAGATAAAACGCCTTTGAACTCCTTAAGAAAGTGTTTTTTAATTAAGAAATATTGTAAACCCAGTCGTATTTAAACCAGATAAACCTTAATTCAGTATCAGGGAAACACCTTCAAAATCCAATAACCAACAGCTAGAAATTTACAAGCACCACTTTCTTTCTCAACTGAATTCCCAGATTAAAATCTGCAAAAAATTCATAAATTTCTCTATAAAAAATATCAAGTTTCAAATTTTCAACGAAATCCCAAATTATAAAAATTCACAACACCCCTTCAAATTGATTCCTTTCTTCATGAACAAAACATCCAATTATAATTAAATTGGTAGCTCAAGCAAACATAACCAAAACAGAACAGACTAATAAAAAAATCCACTAAAATCAACCAAATACAATCAGAATAATCACCAAATCTTAAAATTCACAGAACAAATATCAAGATTGTTGAAAAGCGTCAAAATCGAAGAATATTAGACAACATGCAAAACCCAGATCATGAATTGTCTCAAGAACAGATCTCTTGCAAAGGACTCCAAAAATTTACAGGAATCAAGGGTCTGATCCAATTGGAAATCATATATTTAAGAACTGCAATAAAGTGAAGAGAATTAAAGAAAGATTGTACCTTGATGAGTAATGTGTGTATTATATGTACATGAATAAATTTTAAAGGGAAAAATGGAAGATTTGAAGGGAGAAAAGAGGAAAGAAAACCAAGCTAAGGACCCGAAGCCCCTCGCCTTTGGTCTGACAAAAGTATAAGAGGTTCACAAAAAGATGAAGTGCATACAAGAAATATTGGTAAGAAGAGAGAGAAATACCTGTCATAACAAAATGTTTATTTTGCCCTTTTCTTCTTTTACTATTTTCCTTTTGATACATATACTTTTTCTTTTCTTCCATTTGCATCCTCTTACTTTATTTTCTATTTTTTTTGTTTTTCAAATTCATCTTTTTAAATATATCTTGAACGTTTCTAGTTTGTTGAGAACATTTTTCAAGGAAATATAGAATGACAAGAATGTCTAAAAGTTCAATTTTCGAATAAATCGTAGAAACTTGCTTTTCAAATTCTTTTTCTTTTCTTTTCTTCAATGTTCGGTTCTTTATTTTTAATTAACATTAAATCAACTTTTTGTGAGTGGTGCGGACCGATCAATAGAAATATTCCACCCTTATCATATATTCCATGCATCACACTAATATCAATGAAAATCCATATAATCTGGGTTGGTTTTGGTCCTTTTTACATTTTAGAAAATATTAAGAATTTAATTTATTGTGTAAATTTTTAAATTTCATTTTTGTATTGGTACTGTTGTGCTTTTAAAATAATTAACGAAGAAAGAATTAGGAAAAATTATTTAAAAACTTGGTAAACATTTACTTTATAATTACCATACTTTTAAGCTTTGATAAATAAAAGAACTTTATTTGTAGGGACAACAATGGGTGGATATGAGACGAGTCGGCTATTTTCATTCCCGTCTTGTCGAGTATTTTTATCACTTTGTCCCGTCCCCATACCCAGTTATAGCGGGGCAGGTCTCTTACCTCATTTGTCGTCTCGTTTATTTTTTTGTTTTTGTTTTTGTTTTTGTTTTTGTATTTTGTATTTTTTGCTTTTATTTTACTTTTTGTCTTTAGTTAGTAAATGTTATTAATTTTTTCTCTCCATTTAGTTAGGAATAACTTATGTTCACTTTAAAAATAATGATAAATCTTTTTATTTTTATTTGATAAAAATTTAAATTTAATGTTAAAATGAGCAGATAGCAAAGCAAGAATTATGTTTCTCATTCTCGCTTCAGAGCAATGACCGCCACCCTGTCCCTGGTAATTCTCACCCTCTCAGTCGAGGCTGACTCATGGGTATCGTGTTAATCAGAATTTTTTGCCATTCCTATTTATTTGTATGAGTGTATATTACAAATATTAAAATTGACAAAGATTATAATGATATATATTTTTATTTGTATAATTAAGTTTTTGTTTAAGACAATATAATATTACAATAAAATATCTATTAAATCTCAAAATTTACAAAATTGAAATTTTAATAAAAATTAAAATGAATTTATTTTATCTTCCTAGACTTGCATTTGATTCTTCAATTTCTCCACTTTCATAAAATAGAAAAATTATATCAAATAAATTTTAAATTATTCATCAATGGGAAGAATGAAGAATCGTTCAATTAGTAGATAGAAGTATGGTGCAAGGATTTTAGATAATTTCCCATTTCACGTTCCAAGGGAGGGTTAAAACAATATTTAGCTAAAATTTATTTTCTTTCCATGCAAATTTTATGTTTGCAATCAAACGCACCTTAAGAGGATTTGATCGACATTAAGATATGACATCCGAACATATGAGGACTTTGAATATGCTCGAGATTTCAATGACATGGCTGCAATTCGATG
>NC_036241.1:12475309-12490455 GCF_002742605.1 Olea europaea var. sylvestris | reverse complement strand
GAGAACCAGGCTTATTGACTTGGAATTGACGACAATTAAGAGGCTAATCACCAGGAAAAGAAACTAGCAATATCCCTCAAATCTATGTATTAAGCTCCCTAATGTACATGATGGAATCTCACAAATCATATAACTTAATCAAGCATAATTTTTTACACTAATTTTTCCTCTGCCACAACATAAGAAGTTAACTGCTGGGATAGCGCACCGTACATCAATTCTTGATTGGAACTTTGGTGCTCATCCTACAAATAGCTCTGATTTTTAACTCTATCCAGTAACCATGGAGACTTCGTGTCAATAACAGTGGAAAGGTACACAACTTTGTGATATTCAACAAGACATGTTAAATGATAGGCGATAATGAAACAAATAAATATCTGTCTCATCTTTTTGTGCTCATCCATATCACCTAAATAAACATGCAAATGAGCTCCGCCAAACACCTGCACGCACAAGCAACACGGGGACATTCTAGACCTGGGAATCCAATTAACCAAACAAATGTCTTGAAGAATGCATATAACCAGCAAAAGTTTACAAAAAGTACCATACCCTTTGAAATCAATACCAGATGAACACATCATATAAAAAATTGCAAATGAGAGCGAATCTGATGAGAAAGCCGTGATACAGGATGACAGAACATGGATAATACGTATTTTTGTTTTACAAAACGTATATTGACAAGTACAAAAACCTACCTGCTAAAATTATTCTTGTAGGTCACAATCTGACTTCTTCCCTTGAAATATGCTGGTGTAAACTAAGATTATAATGCGTTTTCAATTGCACTTCATCTCACACAGATCAAGGCTCAACATACTACGGTTGGGTTGTCTTGCCTAAGAACTCGAGACCCTCCGTACGGCAACTCATAATCTTCCGAAATACCTCCCTTAATTGGCGTTCAAGTGGATCCAATTCACTCTTACAAACTTCACAAACTAATGATAACTCGCTTGCATACTCTTTCAGGTCTTCCTTCTGTTCCTCTCTCAGTGGGAACTGAGCAGAATCAACCAAGTCTGTTATCTGATGCACACACTTCTCTATTTGACAAATTTCCTTCAATAATCCACTAGAATTTCGGTGTTCTCGTTTCTTAGACTCGTCCATAATCCGACCATGAAGCAAGAAAAAAGGTGCACTCCATGAGAATTGTCGGGGGATTGCAAAAGGAATTTGGATACTACGGTCTTGACAAGGGATTACTGCGACAAGAGCCCATAAAATGAACATAAGAACAAAGCTCATAGTATAGATTATCATTGCCAAACCATTAGTAGCTGCAAGTTCATTTCCACGGGGCAGAGCCAAATTGTTTGCAATTGACTGGAGTTGCTTCGATGCAGACCAAGAATGAGACACACTCCAAGATAGTGATCTTGAGTGCCCTGATGAACGATGACGGTGATCCTTAACCTTATGGCGTCCAAACGACCGATTTCGATTTGAAAAAATACCTCCTGTATCTTTCTCATCTAGCATCACAAGTGCTAAATCCATCAAGGCTTTTCTTGCTCGACGAAATTGACCTTCACCTGTCATCCTTTGTCGATCATCCAAAGCACATGTAATGATATCTAAATGCTTCTGCCATAGTCGAATCTTCTCAATACCATCACGACTTGCATTGCAAATATCTAGTGCCTTAATTGCCCTGTCAAAGAATTCAGTAACAAGCCTATCAGCTGGTGGCTTTGAGAGCTGAGCTTTGTTGTTTGCCAATATAACCTTAAACTCCTCCTGACAGCTAATGAATGCATCTAAAAGCTTCTGAATCCATGATATGGAGAGAAGTTCCTCAGGACTAACTGCTGACAGATCCTTGAACAAGAAGAAAACATGTCTCTGAAATGAATCCACCTCATGAGCACTAGAATCATGGATTGCTTCCATGGAGTGAATATGATTGTCTCTAATACCCAAAATTGGGCGACGAAAAGAAGCAAAAGACAAAGAACTTTGATTAGCTGATGAAGGCATTTTCAGATAAAACGCCTTTGAACTCCTTAAGAAAGTGTTTTTTAATTAAGAAATATTGTAAACCCAGTCGTATTTAAACCAGATAAACCTTAATTCAGTATCAGGGAAACACCTTCAAAATCCAATAACCAACAGCTAGAAATTTACAAGCACCACTTTCTTTCTCAACTGAATTCCCAGATTAAAATCTGCAAAAAATTCATAAATTTCTCTATAAAAAATATCAAGTTTCAAATTTTCAACGAAATCCCAAATTATAAAAATTCACAACACCCCTTCAAATTGATTCCTTTCTTCATGAACAAAACATCCAATTATAATTAAATTGGTAGCTCAAGCAAACATAACCAAAACAGAACAGACTAATAAAAAAATCCACTAAAATCAACCAAATACAATCAGAATAATCACCAAATCTTAAAATTCACAGAACAAATATCAAGATTGTTGAAAAGCGTCAAAATCGAAGAATATTAGACAACATGCAAAACCCAGATCATGAATTGTCTCAAGAACAGATCTCTTGCAAAGGACTCCAAAAATTTACAGGAATCAAGGGTCTGATCCAATTGGAAATCATATATTTAAGAACTGCAATAAAGTGAAGAGAATTAAAGAAAGATTGTACCTTGATGAGTAATGTGTGTATTATATGTACATGAATAAATTTTAAAGGGAAAAATGGAAGATTTGAAGGGAGAAAAGAGGAAAGAAAACCAAGCTAAGGACCCGAAGCCCCTCGCCTTTGGTCTGACAAAAGTATAAGAGGTTCACAAAAAGATGAAGTGCATACAAGAAATATTGGTAAGAAGAGAGAGAAATACCTGTCATAACAAAATGTTTATTTTGCCCTTTTCTTCTTTTACTATTTTCCTTTTGATACATATACTTTTTCTTTTCTTCCATTTGCATCCTCTTACTTTATTTTCTATTTTTTTTGTTTTTCAAATTCATCTTTTTAAATATATCTTGAACGTTTCTAGTTTGTTGAGAACATTTTTCAAGGAAATATAGAATGACAAGAATGTCTAAAAGTTCAATTTTCGAATAAATCGTAGAAACTTGCTTTTCAAATTCTTTTTCTTTTCTTTTCTTCAATGTTCGGTTCTTTATTTTTAATTAACATTAAATCAACTTTTTGTGAGTGGTGCGGACCGATCAATAGAAATATTCCACCCTTTTCATATATTCATCAAATTCATCTTTTTAAATATATCTTGAACGTTTCTAGTTTGTTGAGAACATTTTTCAAGGAAATATAGAATGACAAGAATGTCTAAAAGTTCAATTTTCGAATAAATCGTAGAAACTTGCTTTTCAAATTCTTTTTCTTTTCTTTTCTTCAATGTTCGGTTCTTTATTTTTAATTAACATTAAATCAACTTTTTGTGAGTGGTGCGGACCGATCAATAGAAATATTCCACCCTTATCATATATTCAATGCATCACACTAATATCAATGAAAATCCATATAATCTGGGTTGGTTTTGGTCCTTTTTACATTTTAGAAAATATTAAGAATTTAATTTATTGTGTAAATTTTTAAATTTCATTTTTGTATTGGTACTGTTGTGCTTTTAAAATAATTAACGAAGAAAGAATTAGGAAAAATTATTTAAAAACTTGGTAAACATTTACTTTATAATTACCATACTTTTAAGCTTTGATAAATAAAAGAACTTTATTTGTAGGGACAACAATGGGTGGATATGAGACGAGTCGGCTATTTTCATTCCCGTCTTGTCGAGTATTTTTATCACTTTGTCCCGTCCCCATACCCAGTTATAGCGGGGCAGGTCTCTTACCTCATTTGTCGTCTCGTTTATTTTTTTGTTTTTGTTTTTGTATTTTGTATTTTGTATTTTTTGCTTTTATTTTACTTTTTGTCTTTAGTCAGTAAATGTTATTAATTTTTTCTCTCCATTTAGTTAGGAATAACTTATGTTCACTTTAAAAATAATGATAAATCTTTTTATTTTTATTTGATAAAAATTTAAATTTAATGTTAAAATGAGCAGATAGCAAAGCAAGAATTATGTTTCTCATTCTCGCTTCAGAGCAATGACCGCCACCCTGTCCCTGGTAATTCTCACCCTCTCAGTCGAGGCTGACTCATGGGTATCGTGTTAATCAGAATTTTTTGCCATTCCTATTTATTTGTATGAGTGTATATTACAAATATTAAAATTGACAAAGATTATAATGATATATATTTTTATTTGTATAATTAAGTTTTTGTTTAAGACAATATAATATTACAATAAAATATCTATTAAATCTCAAAATTTACAAAATTGAAATTTTAATAAAAATTAAAATGAATTTATTTTATCTTCCTAGACTTGCATTTGATTCTTCAATTTCTCCACTTTCATAAAATAGAAAAATTATATCAAATAAATTTTAAATTATTCATCAATGGGAAGAATGAAGAATCGTTCAATTAGTAGATAGAAGTATGGTGCAAGGATTTTAGATAATTTCCCATTTCACGTTCCAAGGGAGGGTTAAAACAATATTTAGCTAAAATTTATTTTCTTTCCATGCAAATTTTATGTTTGCAATCAAACGCACCTTAAGAGGATTTGATCGACATTAAGATATGACATCCGAACATATGAGGACTTTGAATATGCTCGAGATTTCAATGACATGGCTGCAATTCGATGAATTTAATGTTAAAATGAGCAGATAGCAAAGCAAGAATTATGTTTCTCATTCTCGCTTCAGAGCAATGACCGCCACCCTGTCCCTGGTAATTCTCACCCTCTCATTCGAGGCTGACTCATGGGTATCGTGTTAATCAGAATTTTTTGCCATTCCTATTTATTTGTATGAGTGTATATTACAAATATTAAAATTGACAAAGATTATAATGATATATATTTTTATTTGTATAATTAAGTTTTTGTTTAAGACAATATAATATTACAATAAAATATCTATTAAATCTCAAAATTTACAAAATTGAAATTTTAATAAAAATTAAAATGAATTTATTTTATCTTCCTAGACTTGCATTTGATTCTTCAATTTCTCCACTTTCATAAAATAGAAAAATTATATCAAATAAATTTTAAATTATTCATCAATGGGAAGAATGAAGAATCGTTCAATTAGTAGATAGAAGTATGGTGCAAGGATTTTAGATAATTTCCCATTTCACGTTCCAAGGGAGGGTTAAAACAATATTTAGCTAGAATTTATTTTCTTTCCATGCAAATTTTATGTTTGCAATCAAACGCACCTTAAGAGGATTTGAACGACATTAAGATATGACATCCGAACATATGAGGACTTTGAATATGCTCGAGATTTCAATGACATGGCTGCAATTCGATGTAGAAATAAGAACTAAGAAAATGATAATAGAGTTGGAAATGAAGCCAGAAAAGCCAATGGTTTTTCCTTTTTTAGTTTTTTTTACAAGGTAGAAACCTTGCCAAGAGTACAAGGTTGAACAATTTCCATTTCTTGTGAAGGGGAGAATAAAATGCAATAACATAAAAATAAAGGCACTGAATTTAGACATTTAAGCATTTTGGTTGACAGATAGATACATTTTCTCTATTCACAAGCCAATTTGGTGTCGAAGCTACTTAAGCAGATCGCGAAAGCCTGAAAAGCAGACAGTGGATATCGGTAATCCATCGTGAACATATCTTGACCGACCTTGCCAAATTGGAGGATGACTTTATCATGGTCAGATTGGGTCGGCTGAGAAGCCGGTGCATCAGTAGTGGCAGCCGGTGGGTGTGTGGAGGCTATCAACTGAAAGTTCTTCACGGATGCAACTGTTACCCGTCCTCTAAAATTGAGGCACCAACATTGCAACTGTTCGTGCCATCTTGGTGCTTTGTTCTTGAGAATCAAGGGTCTTCCTTTACAGTCATTGTCCCCATTGCACACGCCGGCGATATCAGAAAACCGTGAGCTACTGAACTCGGCCGAGTGATCCAGAGATTTTGAGAGAGAAATGCTCCGGAACGAGTCCTCAAGGGATCTTGGCATGAGCTCAGGTTGTCCGGGTACCAAGCCTCCGGGGTCAAGTGCTGAGGCAGGTATTGAGTGCATGACGCAGTTCATCCTGCGCGGTCCCCGTGTCCCAAGCACGTTCAGTTCATACATGATTTGGGCTATGTTGTAAGTGCCGGTAGGCACTTTCGGAGACACTTTCTTGGAGTTGAATCTACGACTAGTTCTCCCAGGCAGAGGAATGTGTGAACAAGCATGAGGCGGCTGTGTATCATACATAATGAACTTCGTGCCGAGAAAATTTGATCTGCAACCAGCAGTAAGATTTAATAATGATAATCTAGAAAAGCTAAATCATTATTATTTAAGACCAATTCAAAAAGAGATTACAAAATAAAAGCACCAGTCTCTAACAGAAAGCATAAACTGAACATTTATACAATCAAGAACTTCGAAGAAAAAGCACGCTAACAAGGACCATAATTGATACCATGTCACAAGGAATAACTAGTCAGCTACACCTTATTTTTCTAGGACGTTAAGTTGAAACAGTATGCCACATATTTAGCAGCGAGTACTTGGGAATCGTATCTAAAGGGCCAGGTTACATAAATATGCAAGTACAGATTTTACTGAATCCATACCCTTTTTTGTACTTAAAAAAAATTGATAAGAAAGATGACCCACTATCAAGTTCATTTCCATGAAAACTTTTATGTATCTGGCTCTTGCCATTGACTCATTAGCTACATAATTTGACATAGATAAACTTTTGAAGAAATTATATTATAATAACCGACTTTTGAAAAGTCGATTGCTTCAATGTTGATTCTCATCCACCTAAAATTACCAATAATCACATTTAGCAAGTAAGCCAAGAAAGCATGAGAATTTCCATTGTCCTCTCGTTGCCTTCTAATGTTACTCTTGCGCATTCTTTTGCTCTAGTTCTCTATTTAATAAGTGCTTGTTAGATAAACTTAGCTACAATTTTATCAAGCTTTTTAACACGTCAAAATTCAATTTTAACCACACAAATCATGAGACCCGCAACTTTTATCAACTTTTCAACTTGACATTTCATCAACTTTTATCAAAATCTACTTAAATTTTAATCAAAAGCTTGGTCAAACAACCCCTAAATCTCATCCGTCTCTATGTTACATGAATTGATTATTTGTAACTAATTTATGTTTCTTCATGCCAGTCGATATCCCAGAAAGCATTCAAGGAGAGTCGAATATAATCTCAAATCATGGCGTCCAAGAGGAGGGTGGATATGGGAGATTGTGCACACATCTCTAGAGTTCAATGTTTGGTGTGTTTTGGCATGTACACAACAAATTCATGGCGTCCAAGAGGAGGGTGGATATGGGAGATTGTGCACACATCTCTAGAGTTCAATGTTTGATGTGTTTTGGCATGTACACAACAAATTCATGGCGTCCAAGAGGAGGGTGGATATGGGAGATTGTGCACACATCTCTAGAGTTCAATGTTTGATGTGTTTTGGCATGTACACAACAAATTCATGGCGTCCAAGAGGAGGGTGGATATGGGAGATTGTGCACACATCTCTAGAGTTCAATGTTTGATGTGTTTTGGCATGTACACAACAAATTCATGGAAGTGTAATCACGCTACGAATTATTTTTTTAAACACAATTATTTTATTCTTGCATTTGAGTAGTGTAAAGTTTCATTATATTTGGATGCATTCTCAAAAATATATAACATCACTAACAAAAGTATAAAACTTTATACAGTACAAGAAAAACAATCATTATTTTTCCAAATTAGATATTGACATGAAGTAATCACTCATAAGGAATTCCTATATGTAGAATATCAATTTTAAATTACTCGAGTATGCATCCCCATAATAAATTTGTTTCTCCAGCATATGTTCTCAAGACAAATAATAGAATTCCCAATAAATATTTATCTAACATAGAAGAAAGAATCACACGAAGATATATATATATATATATATATATACATATAACAGAATAAAGAAATTTATATTCAAAGTTACCTTAGTTTTCCAATGTATGTGCTGCTTGATCTGCAAATATTATCTGCACCCATTGAGATAACATACTCTGTACAAGTAGTTCGTCTAGTTCTTTTTGCAGAGAGAAGGAATTTTCCATTTTCTACAAGCAAAGCTGATAAAAGTAATTGCAAATAACATGAGAAGCAGGAAAAAAGGCACGGGTGAAGTTGTACAAACACTGAAAAGGTTCAGTTCATGATAGTATTCTTCTTCACAACGATGAAAAATGGAAGAATATATAAACAGCCAAAATAACCTTATAAAAAAGCTAACTGACATAATGAGCATAAGTACAAAATATTTGTGTATATTATCTATTCAATTATGTAAACCATTTATATGATAAGAATTTGCAACACAATTAGATCGTACATAATTAGCAGATATGGAAAACTAATACTTGTCAACAGCACATGAATATTAAAATGTAAAATTTGCAACCATGTTTCAACGAATTTGTTTTAAACTTCTAACCATGAATTGTTCTGTACTAAACCGACAGTGCTTAAAGTACTGATGATATTTTTGTTAACTTCACTCAACTACAGTCGATATCAAGGACAGGAATTTCCATAAAAAAAAAAGAGTAGCACCTTTGTGATATCGTCAGTAAAAAGTTGGAAATTCTCCCGATTAAATAATCTATTTAGAAAAGTAGCACTCACATTACTTGTGTATTGTTTCACGATAACAATACGACAGCCATTCTTTTGGCCAATTTCGTATTTCTACAGCACGGAAGATTTACTTCCTACATGTTTGTCTTGGACATTAAACTATATGACAATTGGGAAACCAACCTAACTTTTCTTTATTGGTTGGTAACATAATATCAGCAAAAACTTAGTAGCCAAACAAATGAAATTAGGAAAATAATAATAATAATAATAATAATCTTGCTTCTTAAGGAAGCACCTTCTCACATGATGCAAAATACACATACTTTTAAGTAATCAAATGGCAAGTGTTCATACCGCCATAGAGACATCCATTGGTACAATTAAATGATCAAGAAAGGATAGACCGACAATGAAGTACCATTTAAACACCTAATACTAAAAATACAAAATAGTGAATGGAGCATTCTAAGGATCTAGACAATACATACCAGGACTCAGACATAAGAAAAGATGGTACGTCAAATTAGATTTGTCCCTCTTGATGAAGCATTGGATGGTTCCGTCACGATTCCCCGGCTGTGAAGGAAAAAAAAAAAGCACAAATCAGGATTTGCTTTCATAAAACTAGTAAATAAATGCATAATCGTGTAAAACACAAGTAGCTAAGCAATATTATTTGTACTATCAAATGATTTTAGATTAGACAGAAATTTTCTAGAAAATAATGCAAAATACCAAAGCATGACAAGGGGTGCAAAGTCACCTGCTTCAAGGAAACTGGAAAAGTAAGCTTCCCACAGATTTCTGGACCAGTGACAATTTCCTTGCACATGATCCTCCATGACTTGCAAACAGCAGCACAAGCAACCACGTGCTTCCGAGCAGGCCATGTGCTCTCACTCTCTTCCAATCTTTTAATCACATCGTATAGTAGCTCTGGTGGGAGATTAGCCCAATGACTATTCTGAGTTACCACAGGCTGGTTATTTAAATCATAAAACGAACCGTGTGATTTTCCCCTATGATGACCAAGCAGCCTTACATCAAAACTACGCCGGGATAAACTCCCAAAACTATCTCGTATATCCCGAGCTATGCTGCGGAATGACATCAAACCTCAATCTGGTAAACCAGAACCAAGATGTATGAATGTTTATCACTCACTTTCCTGATCCTTGGTAGTATTTCAAGAGTTGTTGCCCAATAATTAAATCCCAATTGACATCTATTTCTGTCCTCAAAAAAGCAAAAGTAAAATAATTTTCAGAGACAAAAATATATAGCCAAGAAGAAAAGATAAAATGGGTATGTAAGAAAGAGGTCGATTGAGAAGTTTAGTCCTTGTTTGATCCCCATTTTGAGGGATAAAATGAATTTTTGAATAATATATTGATGGAAAATGTGTAGTTAAAAATAATGAAAAGTTTTGAATTTACATGTAATATTATTTTATTGAAGAACATGTAGTTGAATGATATCAAATTACTATTTAAGAGTATATTTTTTTTTTAAAGAATGAGATTCAAACAAGGGCTTAATAATTCAATTTTAACATATATTTTAATGGTCACTGAACTTTGCCCTATGTTACTACTTAATCACTGAATTTCGTCAAGTGTTACTACTTCATAACCGAACATTAAAATGTATCTCAATGGTTACCGAACTTTGCACCGTGTTATTCATCCGTCACTCAAGTTGACGTCATTTGTTGGACTTAACGGATTTTTCCATTTGAGTGACGAATGGGTAACACGGTGTAAAATTCGGTTACCATTGAGATACATCTTAAAGTTCGATTATGAAGTAGTAACACTTGATGAAATTCAGTGACCATCGAGTTACATTTTTAAGTTCAGTGACTAAGTAGTAACATAGAACAAAGTTTAGTGACCATTCATATAATTAACCCCAAGAAAAAATCCATTAGTACTTTCAACTGTTTTTTTGGTAAATCGTTCGAATAATAACAGTATATTTTATATTTTCCGCTACGCTACCTTAAGGGTAGTGAAGTTTTTGACGGAGGTCACATAATTTATTACTTCGTTTCATGTTGATCATTTAACTTTGATTTATTTCAATTTTATCATGTAATCTTAAATTTAATTTATTTTGATGATTAAACTCATATTTCTATTTTAATTTGACTATTCTAGGTTTTAAAGTTGAATTATACTCGGTTTAAACTTTGTGGTACAACAAGTTTGACAGTTAATCGAGAATGAATCTTTCAATTTGTATATGTCAGATAATGAATTAGTAACTTGTTGAACCCTAAAACTGGCGCTGATGGTTGTAGATACCTACTACACAATCTCGCAATGAGTGACCAACTAGCAATTCTCAAAAGAACGACTAGGAGAATGATTAGATAACAAGAAAGAAAGATTCTAGGTAATGTATTTGGGTTCAACCTGATGCCTCGTGAGTAAGAAGATTTCTTGAATGGTTGAATATATCAGATCAAAATACAAGAAATTATCAGATAAAAGAACAAATTTGGGTTCAACCTGATACCTCATGAGTAAGAAGATTTCTTCAATAATCTTTTTAAAACAAAATCAATGTCAAGCATGATGTACACTTGGAGCGTGTAAATGATATTTCCCTTTAAAGTTATCAAAGCGATGAAATTTATGGTTGTAATAAGTATATACATGTCATTTGTCATCATGCATTAGTCTTTAGAAATTATAACTTTTAAGTCCCTAAAATAATTGTACTTCCAAAAAATACGAGACATATTTTTAAATTCTTCTTCAATATTTTGGTAACAATTTATAGATAGAGTGGTCAAATAAAAATAAAAATATATGCTTAATGATTAAGCTCTAGTCAAAATCAACAATTAATTTTAACTAAGCATTTTAAGATACCGATAACTTTCAATCATACATTTCACCAACTTTTATTAAAATTCACTAAAAATATAATTTTAATCTTCACCAAATGGGGGGGCTAAATTAAAATAAATAAAAATTATATGATGAATTTGACCTATGAGTTGAGTTACCTCTTATGAAATTTTTCTTACAGCTGGGACAAAGGGCGTGTTTGCCTAGACTGAAAAAGGAAAAGACGAAAAGGGAAGTAAAGATGGAAGGTAAAATAATCTTTAGTTCTTTATTTGGAAAGAATATGTCAGAGATGAAAAAAGTGGAAAGTAAATCTAATATTATAAAATTTTAACCGTTTAGCAAAATATTTTCCATCTATAATTAGAGATAATGAAAAGTAAATTAATCTCTCTCTCTCTCTTCTTCCTCTTTTTTAATTTTTTAATTTTTTAATTTTTTTTTAATTTTATCAACTATGTTCTATAAATGTTTGGTCATGCCTCAATTTAAGAAAGGAAAATTCTAGACAACATAATAAAATCTTATTAATCATATTTTAATTTTTTTTTACGTGTTTTATATTTTTGAATTATATTACATCATTGGTTTTAGTAAAAATAAATACTATAAATATTTAAAATTTAAAATTTCATAAAAATGTTACATGTTTTGCAAATAGGTAGAAAAATAATTAACAAATCAACAAATTCATCTTTTAATTTAATTAAGCTAATTAAGAATTCATTAAATATTTGATACCTCTCCATTTAGTAGTATTTTCTCCAATTTCTAATTTTTTTTATACTCTTAACATTTATACTATACTAATTACTTGCTAAAAATCAAAATTTTAGAGGGTGTCTGAGACTTATTTTCATATAAAAATGCATTTTAGAATAGTAAAATGGTGGGAAATATGTGGTTTAAAAATGAGGAAATTTTTTTGATTTATGTATAATATTATTTTAATAAAGAATATGTGATTAAAAAGAAGAGAGAGAAAAATACATTTTGAAAAAAATGGATACCAAACGGGGCTTAAGGCCAATGAAATAGGTGGTTGAGAAATCAAAAAATTTGCGATTCCCACAAACGATTTGATTAAAATTAATTATTTACTCTGACTTAAATTTTTATAATTTTTTAAATTAATTCAAACAGGGGTTTATGTTTAGAAAACTAAAAACTTAATTAATATTGTCATAACAGTACACACTGCAATAAAGCTGGCAGCAAATGTTTAAAATTTTAAATTCTTTTTAGTTTATTTTTACAGTAAATATTCTACAGCAAACGTTTTTCATTTTTTAAAATAAATAAATTTTCGCGAATATGATTAAGATAAAGCCACTATTTACAAAAAGATGATGATGATGATGATGATGATGTTTAAAAAACTAAAAACTTAATTAATATTGTCATAACAGTACACACTGCAATAAAGCTGGCAGCAAATGTTTAAAATTTTAAATTCTTTTTAGTTTATTTTTACAGTAAATATTCTACAGCAAACGTTTTTCATTTTTTAAAATAAATAAATTTTCGCGAATATGATTAAGATAAAGCCACTATTTACAAAAAGATGATGATGATGATGATGATGATAATAATAATAATAATAATAATTTCTTTAAATATACACTATTTTTAATAATAATAATAATAATAATAATTTCTTTAAATATACACTATTTTTAATTTTTTGTTTTTAGCTGAATCAAAAGTATGAAAAAGAAAAATAAGCAAACAAAATATAGTTTTATATTTAGCCTAAGCGCTAAATGCTAATATCAGAAATTTCTATAACTTGAAAAAATAAGATGCATCTCTTTACAGGTGTCATAGATTTTGGGAGACATCGCTGCAATTTACCATTCTGATAATATCTTTCTTTCCACGTTCAATTCAAACTCCTATGTTGGCCACTCTCTTCGTCGAACCCCTCCTAACCTTTTCGTTCATAAGAGAATTATCTGTATTGCCTTTCGAACATAACAATGGAGTAAGGAATCGAAATAGGCTGATGGCAGGAGATGAAATACAAAAGAAATATGGTAAGATTAGTGTTACGTGTTGACACGCTTGATCGATTCATTGAGACCCATGGCCCACTCATACCGAACCACGTGACATCCCAGTCGAGGCCCCTAAGCCAACAGAAATCAATCAACATACGGAAGCAACATCCATGATGTGGCCCAAATGTTGACGCTGAAGTGCATAGGCCGAGGTGGTTTGTCTTGCCGAGACCCTTCACGCCTAGGCCCATTATACCGAGGCCCAAACGCTCTAAGGAGCACTCCTTCCCAAAGATCCAGTCTTACACAAGAATTCTTCCTGATTGATTGATAGAATACCGATCGTAGAGTGCAAGTGTCTTGTCTTGTCAAAGTAGAGACGGCTCCGTCAATTAATAAATGCGTAGCAGGCTAAGTAGTCAAATGTGATGTTTATAATTTGACATGTAAACTTATGAGATGAGACAACGTGTATTTTCAACTGAGGGCTACGATATAACTTGTAATACTATCAATACTCCTCCTCATATTTCTGACGAGGATAATGCAATATTCAATACAAGAACCAAGATTTCACATTTTTTAATCTCTTAATACACTTTATTCAACAATCTCTTTACCATCTTGCAATACAAGACAACCCGAATTCATACGCACATTCTATAAATATCGATTGGTAATTATTATACAATCGTTATGCAAACTTCTCGTCGGATTCTAAACGTTCTCGTCTCACGCTTTTGAGCTCTCTCACGCCCTTGATTTGTCCATTTTAGACCATCCATGTGTCTTAGTGTGCTGGATTAGATTTGTGTGTGCGCAGGCTGGTCCGGTATCCGTTGACAACATTTTTTGGGGTCAACAATTAACATCTCTTTAGAGATAAAAATTGAACAATTGAAATTATAAAAATAGTGTATTATCACCACTATTTTTTTATACACTACATTATATACCCACACCACTTTTTTAATTATCGCATTAGAATCCTTTTGCAAATATTGTCCTATTTTCACTAAAAATAAAATAAACGATACCAAATAATCTTTTTTCTCAAGCACATCTACATTTTCTCTCACTATTTTATTGTGTAACTCTACTAATTGAATCTATTTACTAAGGTTGGACATGATTTAGTTCGATTCGATTTGATTCTAAAGAGAATCGAATAGAATCCGAATTTTCAAATGTTTAGTAAGTGAAACCATCGGGTTCAAATTGAGTTATGGAACTGTTCGAGTTCTGTTTGGTTCCTAGGTTTCATATAGTAATTAATTTTTTAATAGTTAGAACAATGTTGTATTAATTCAACTAATGATATTTTCAATCTTAATTTTAACAAAATAATATAGTCCAATCTTATGTATTTTTTTGTCTCTCATTATAGAGTTCTTCATAAATTTAATCGATAAATGACAAAAAAAAGAAAGATAGCGAGCTTTTAATAATGAAGAGATGCGTAGCCGAACTTTCAATTTGATTTTTTCAGAACTGTAGAAACGACACTATAGTAGACTAATAGATTTGGATAAAATTTAGTTCAATTTGATTAAGACGGGATTGGGTTGGAATTTAAAAATAGGAAAATCATATTTTGAATTTGAGTTAAATTAATTAGTTAGCAAATTTATTTAGAAAAAAATAAAAT
>NC_036241.1:12417965-12474451 GCF_002742605.1 Olea europaea var. sylvestris | reverse complement strand
TTTTTTTCGTATTTGATTTCAGAAAGTTAGTAACATTCTTTTGGTTTTATGTGGGTTTGAAATAAAGAATGGAAATGAGTGAATATGTCGTTTCATCCCCTCAATTCCATTTCGGTAAGTCGAAAATACGTTTCGATTTCATGAGCATAAACGGTATATTTTTTATGAATATAACATGTACAACATCGGTGTAATTTCTCCAACAAGAGATTCTTACCGTAAGAAATAGAAAATAATTGCAAGAAAATTGGAGAAGAAAATGAAATGAATATTTCTTTATTGGGTTATTAATTTTTCTAGACTACAAGTTGTTTTCGATGTTTATAACTTTTTTAATCAAAATTTGAATCTTTCTTAAAAATTATAACCCCTCGAATCTTTTAATATTTTGTTATCCCTTCATTAGGAAATCAATATTTTCTTGGAATTTCACTTCGATTAGAATTAGGACTCCCTTAATAATGAAAGAATGAAAAATAATATTTGAGTGGATATAAAGTGATTATTTAAGTCAATTTACTCGTAATCATTTTAGTAAATAAAAGAAAGTTAAAAAGTATGGCGTGATAAATAAATTGTAATTACGTTTTCACCACATTATTTATTATCTAAATCACGTTTTAATTTTAGTAAAGGTCTCCCATTTTTATTCATTTTGACAATTATGTCCCCAAATATTTTTCACTGCATTTTATTGACTTTCAATTCAAATTCACACATACTTTTTCTCCTATAATGATTTTTCTCTAAGTATTCTCTAATGTGAGTTGAAATGAGGCGTATATATTTCTTCAAATTTTTATATTTATTATTTTATCTTGCTTATTTAAAATTTATAAATATGAGAGGTAAACAAGTCTTTTCATGCTTTTTTTTTTGACGAAAATCATCTAAAATATGCAAATTAATAGAAGGTTATGGATAAGAAAGTAACAAATAAAAGTTGGGCATATGAGTGCGAAAATAAGTAAAAGTTAAGTATGTTCATTACAATTAAAATGTACGACCAAAACAAAACACATCTACCATAGGGTACAATCACTTTTTGGCTAATTGGCTAAAGTTATAATTTGTATTTGATTTCAGTTTCAAAACATATTATAAAATAAAAACCTTAAGAAAACTCGGGGTTTGTGGGGAGCGGGGGGGGATCCCAATACCTCCAGCTCTATATGATGTGAACCTGGATAGCTAGATCGCTATTAAACCCACAAAAAAATTACACAAACTCCAACAATGCCAAAAATTAAAGTTTATGACTCAATTCATAAATTTGCGGACCAAACAGCCAATAGCGTATTAAACTATTGACATTTTGATCACGAAACTTGTAAATTTAATTTGGATTTGGATTTAACCCAACAAATTAATGAATCAAACAACCCCAAGGTAACAAAGACACGAAAAACTTTTTTATTACACAATTAACTGAATCTTACCTGAGTTTTGAACGCTGCAAGATAGCAAAATCTTGATAAGTTCGATTTTTCCACACGAGAACAAATATTGGAAGCGAAAAAGCCTCTCGAATTAATTCTCAAAATATCAAAGTTTGAAAAATACAAAGAATGAAATAATCCTATTTATACTAAAACCTAGAAAATAATTAAAAAGGAATTAAAATCCTAAAAACTTATTTTTAAATAAAGTAAAACACGTCCCAAATAATTAAAGATATTAAAAATAGTAGAATCCTAATTAAATAAGGAGACAAATCCTAAAGGACCACAAAATCGTCGGCCAACATGGAATTCTATCAATTTTTGTTAACTTGCAAAAAACTGAAACTTTCTGCCGAATTTATTGAAGTGCGGATCACATCATTCCCTCTCTCTTTGAAACGATTCGTCCTCGAATTTGCACCTAGTTCAAATACTTTGCACCTTCCTTCCGCTTGATCAATGTTGAACCCTTGATTGAGCTTCTTGTACCTCGCATTGCAGTGGTTGATTGATTCCTCTTCAATGCTCCAAAGTTTGCTCCGTTTGTTGTACATCAATGAAATACTTAAATGGTGCTTTCTCATGCAATAAATTTTTATGTTCCTGCAACAAGGAATATTTCAAACTGGGTAGGGATATGTTAGCCTTCACCAACTCTCTCCCACCACTAAACTCACTCTTCTTGACATATAAGCTCCCCTTCTATTTTTCTTTCATTTTCCCCTCATCGCCTTTCAACCTCAACTGATCATCATACACTTGTTGTAGTGTCAAAAGGACAAGTGTAATTGTTTTCTGATCCATGTCAAAGCTGTACCTATTTCTAAATCCATCATGCTTCACCTTCCTATCGTATTGCCAATGCCTACCTAATAATATATGCCTCGCATCCATATGCACAACATCACACAACACTTCATTCTTATACCTCCCGATTGACAAATTCAATAACATCCTCTTGTTCACCTTAACCTCTCCATGATCATCCAACCACTGTAATCTATATGAATTTAGGTGTTTAACTATTCTTAAACCTAACTTCTCGATTAATGTGGTACTAATTAAATTTGTACAACAACCTCCGTCAATTATTAAATTGCATACCTTATTTTCCATGTGGCATCGCGTGTGGAAAATATTCTCTCACTATTGCTCCTCTTCATCCACCTTGATTTGCGAAATGAGTGCACGCATCACCACCAATACGTCCCCTTTAAACGGATACTCCACCCCGTCATCATCACTAACATCTTCTAACTTGGGCATTCTAACTTTATCATTGTCACTCATCACTTCTGCGCTCCCTTTCAAAATCATGGCTCGTCTGTTTGGACACTGAGAAGTAATGTGTCCTATCCCCAAGCACTTGATGTCTCGATTCCTAGGTTGCTGTGGTTCCGCCTTTGGTGTAACCTTGCCAGCGTTGTTATCTTTTTCCCTAGATGGTTCAATTTTATTGTTGACAACAGCCCCATCAACCTTCTCTTCATCCCACCTAGACCTCCAAAATGAATTAGACCCCTGTTGATTCCTAGCTCCCTCTTTTCTCTTCAACTGCCTCGCAACCTTCATTACTACATGCAACATAGCCTCTAGTTCCACGTGATGCTACAATTCAACAATATTGGCGATGTCCTTGTTCAACCCATTCAGTAAACGTGCCATGATGGCTTCCCGGTCCTTCTCCACATAAGCCTGAATCATTAGAATTTCCATTTCTTTATAATAATCCTCCACACTCCTCGACCCTTGGTACAACCTCTACAACCTTTGATGAAGCTCCCTATAATAGTGGCCAGGCACAAACCGTTTTCTTATCACCACTTTCAACTCATCCTAAGTAGTTATTGGCCTTTCCCTATTCCTCCATCGTGAAGTGACCACCTCATTCCACCAAGTGATGGTGTAATCAGTGAACTCCAAGACTGCAAATTTCACTTTCTTCTCCTCCAAGTAGTTGTGGCACTCAAATGTCAACTCTACCTTTTTCTCCCACTCAAGAAATGCCTCTGGGTCACTCCTACCCCGAAACGTCGGAATTGACATTTTAACGCTACCTATACCTCCATCACCGTCGTCTCCTCCATATTTTCTATCCCTTTGTTCAAACCTACCACCTTTATTCCTCATCCGTTCCATCTCTACTTCTTCAAATTCATCATCATCTCATTCACTGCCATACCCATATTCATTTTGCATATCCACCCTAGGCTCTCGTCTAGTCGGCCTCCTAGCATGTGGTATGTCTGCCTGTTGACCCCAGCTAAGGTTTGTAACCGTAGTGTCTAGCCTGTCTAACCTATTTTTCACACTAATTATCATGCGCTCAAACCGCTGCATCATATCGTCTACCATGTTTTTTGATTTCCCATATTGCTCGAAGTGGATCCGTCCCATTCTGATATTCTCATAAATTTTTCTGCCTCACCAAAATTTCACTTGGGAATCACTCAATATTAGGCTTTACCCTTAATTGAACTCACCACTTAACCTTTTACCTCTCAATTGCTTCCAATCAATAATTTCAAGAACAATTATTTGGAGTAAAATTGTGGGGTAACAATTGAATTGTGGAAGATTTAAGATTAGGAAGTTGAAGGACTAAGAAATGAAATAAAATTTTTGGAGTGAACAAATTTATTATTATTATTATTTTTAAAACCCTTGAATAGTAGCTACAGTAAGGAACAGTGCGTGAACAGTAATTTTTTTTTTTTTTTGCAAAAACACAAAACAAATAAACTACCAAAGACAAAGATCTAGGATTCAAAATTAATGGGAAACACGAAGAATAACAAAGAACAAAACAAAGACTCCAAAATAAGAAGAAAAAAACCAAAGGATATAACTTTGATTTTGGTGCCTAAGCTCTGATACACTTGATGTGAACCCGGATAGCTAAATCGCTATTAAACCCACAAAAAAATGGCACAAACCCCAAGAAAGTCAAAAATCAAAGTTTAGGACTCAATTCACAAATTTGCGGACCAAACAACCAATAGTATATTAAATTATTGACTTTTGATCACGAAACTTATAAATTTAATCTTGATTTGGATTTAACCCAACCAATTAATGGATCAAACAACCCCAAGGTAACAAAGACACGAAGGATCTTTTAATTACACAATTAACTGAATCTTACCCGAGTTTTGAACGCCACAAGATCGCGAAATCTTGATAAGTCGGTTGTTCCGCACAAGAACAAATATTAGAAGCGAAAAAGCCTCTCGAATTAATTCTCAAAATATCAAAGTTTGAAAAATACAAAGAATGGAATAGTCCTATTTATACTAAAACCCAGAAAATAATTAAAAAGGAATTAAAATCCTAAAAACCTATTTTTAAATAAAGTAAAACATGTCCCAAATAACTAAAGATATTAAAAATAGTAGAATCCTAATTAAATAAGGAGACAAAATTTAAAGGACCACAAAACTATCGGCCAACATGGAACTCTATCAATTTTTGGTAACTTGCACAAAATTAAAACTTTCTGCCGAATTTATTGAAGTACGGATCACATCACTATCCCTGATAAATATAGAACGTATTAGGATATCTATTTCGTCTTAAAATTTTGTACTAAAATCACTATACAAGTAATTTCAAAATCGTATGGAACAATATAGTTGAACACTAACACAGAAAACAAGAAAACCTTCCTCACAAGTTTAACCAACTTGCATTTTTATTAGGAAGCTTACCACTGATATTTATTTTTCCTATTTTAAAATGATAAAATCGAAAGGAAGAGGGAGAAAGTTTAGTTGTCTGTAAAAATCAAGAAGTATGAGAGAGAGAGAGAGTTAATTGTGCACGTGAAAATAAAAAATAAGTAGAGATAAAGAGACATTTGGCCTCATTCTTGCCAAATTTTAATGGTTGGAATAATATTTTTTTTGAAATATGTGTGATCGAAAAAAAAATGAAAAGTTTTTGATTTGCGTGTAATATTATTTTATAAAAAATTGTGTGGTTAAAAATAAGATATAGAAAAAAAATGAGAATGAGAATGAGCCAAACGGGAGCTAAATTTTGCTGATTTACTTGTCCAGCAAAGCCTCTACTTTAGACAAACTTATTGACAATGTATTTTTTTTCTTGCCGTGTGAACTAGGCCGAGTTCCAATCAAGTTACATTGAAAAAAAATTGTTTAGACATTATCTACTTTTGTTTAAATGATCTTTTTTTTTTTTTTTTTAAATCAATCCATGATAGATTGCCTAATAAGTCTAAATGACAATTTTTTTCCGCAATAACTACAATGAAAATATGAAAATTCTTTTTGCTAAAAAACTTCATGGCATTCCTTTTGTCAATTTTTAAACAAGTGAAAACTACCAAAATTACACCATTCATGCCATTAAATTCAGATTTTCGAAGGACAGGAAGAAACATTTGTGTTCATTTGTTAGTTAACTTTATTTGAAAAAATACAAAAGATGGCAACAACATAAAAGACAAAGACGATGCGCTAATATTCCATTGGATATTATTCTAGCAAATCAAAGTTTTTCTTGTATTTGACGCAAAAACAAAAGAAAGAAAAGAATATTGTTACAAACTAGGAATTAAATAATTATATTTAACCTCATAAAGGTGCCGGCCGAAGAGCTTCGTTGTCTAATATCCGAGCATACAGAAATCTAATTATAAGAGAAAAAAATTCTTAAAATATTTTAAAAGCAACAAATTAGGTTTATAAGTTGATTAGCATGAGTAACTTACAAGTCTATCAGTATCAGCTAACTATAACATTGTTAGTTGCTTATTATAGCTTAGATCTTACTACACTAGGCAAGAATGATTAGTTACCAACATGTTACAAATATTGAATTAAGGGTTTTGATAAACGAACAGGGGTCGTGATAGGGCGCCACATAGGCGACCTGTCATAGGGGCCTGTCATGGTCCTTGTCACAATAGCAACTTATTTCTTTAACTTATGTTCGTGTTTGATCCATATTTTTAAAGTTCTTTTTTCTCAAAAAAATTTTAATCATATATTTCTTGAAACTCACAATTTTATAAACTTTTTTAACTACAAATTTTATCATTATTATTAAAATTTACTAAAAATATAATATTTAGGAAAATCAATCGGGGACTACATTTAAAATACATCTCCTCACATGCAAGTTATATTTATTCTTATCATCATGTTGCTTGTATTGCTCTTCACAATCGCTACTAGTAGAATCATTTTTGCTTTCTTTCCCGACTACTATGATTTTTCGGTCACTCAAATTATCTCTTGTCTTTTCATGAATTTCATTACAATTCGAACCGTTGAATTTGGCGGCTGATAATATCTCTAAAGTTAAAAGAGATGAGTTTGTTGGGCAAAAATTTAGGTGAAAAGAAAAAGATAACTAAAAATTCTGTCGGTCAAGGAAAAGAATACATATAAAGTGTGTTCTTTAATTCTACTTTGCTTTGACTGCAACTTTTGTTACCTCAGATGAACCCAAGTAAAATGTTATATAAATATTAAAAAGGAAAATTCTAGGCATACATTACGGGCACCATAATGATGTCCATAATGTATACATGGCGCCCTCCTATTGAAGGGGTGCCTGATATTGTCTATAATGTACACCAAGTCCTTCCCCATTAAAAATATTCTGATATTATGATATTGACTGGTCTGTACTCCAAAATTATGCCCAAGAAATATCAGAATCTCGAGGGGGTGGATTGATAGTTTGGGCATGTAATTAGAAAAGAAAAAAAAAAAAAAATAGGAATAAAGAATAGGTAATAAATCGCAACCAGATAACGGGCTGACGAAGCCATTAATAATTACACGAGCTGGGCTGTTAAATCTTGTTGGTTAGTCTCTTTTGTATTTTGTCTAAGAATAATGCTTGTGGTACACCGATGTGTTTAAAAGGGTGTCCAAAATAGACACCTGGCGCCTCGGTGTTGATTGAGGCGCGGACACCATGTTGGATACCACAATGTATCGATAGTATGATTGTTTGTCTAAATTTGGAGAAAAGTCAACAAAGTAACTAACATAAATGGACACCCCGTTAGATACTACAATGTACCCATAGCATGATTGTTTATCTAAATTTGGAGAAAAGTCAACAAAGTAACTAACATAGACAATGCATGAGCATTGCACTTTCACATATAAATAATATTCATTTCAAGATGTTTGATGGAGATAAAGCAATTAAAACAAAGAAGACAAGAATTGAAATATTATTTGTCGTATCATACTTCATTACTAAGTATTGTTGGAGATAAAGCAATTAAAACAAAAAAGATAAGAATTGAAATATTATTTGTTGTATCGTACTTCATTACTAAGTATTGTGTACTACATATAATGATGGAGTCGAACTATATTGGAATGAAAAAGTAAGTTGTAAATATTGTGAGTTGATACTTGAGAGATTATAAGAAAGGATGCGATTGTGTGGCTGAAAATTTGTGGAACATGTTGACGTCAACACCTTCGAGTTGAACAGTGAGAATATTCAATTTTAATTGAATTGATGAAATCTATGTATCAGAGAGGAATAAGAAATTAATTAGTGATATTAGATCTAGATCTTTAGGTTAAAGTTGTGCACACCGATCAAAAATGGAAAGAAAAAATTATTTCAATTTTTAGAGAAAAGTAAATAAAAATATATTTAAAAAAAATTAAAAAATCAAACTCTAAAATTCTATAAGTGACCTCACGTGACACCATGGAGCCCCTAAATACTTACCATGATGGCTCTTTCGATAAAGAAAATTGTCGAATGTTAGTCAATATCAATAAGAAAAAAGGAGAAGTCGATGGAAATTCTCTTTGGTCGGTGGAACATTAGAAATGTCCATTATTCACAATTTATAATGAAAATGTCTGAATGACATTCGAAATGTCTACTTTGCCCTCTTATAGAAATGTCCATATTATGGGGGTGACCCACATATCATTCACGGTGGATGTAGGGGACACTATCATATGACCAAGATGTAATGTACTATGGTGATGGGTACACGTAGTTCAAGACGCATAAATGATTCAACTTCTACGAGAAGTTGTCAATGGGCTTTAGAAACTTAGTATACAAATCACAAAAAATATCCATCCTTTACGCCCCACAAAGTGCACCCTCCCACCCAACTAAAGCCTTCTTCGTCTTGCACTTTGCTCATCAAGATAGTGCAACATTGTCAGTAAAAATTGGAGCAATGGAAATAGCGATATTATGTACGTGGTATCAAAATCAAAATATGGATAGTACATTTGGGTTGTGTATCTAAAAACTCTTCGTGGTATCGTCCTCACATGGATAAGGTGGTGAAATTTGGTCAGAATTCGGTGGATAGGATGGTGTTATCAATTTCTCCCAAGTTCATGCTTATTCAACCTTTTTTGGTGTCACCTACACAACTAGTGGCTCAACATCGAATAGTTATCTTCGTCTTGCAAATCATGGACAAGTCATCGTCGTAATGACTCATAATCTCTCCATATTTCTCCCGGGACAGGGAGAAAAAATTAAAGCACTAGCAACATTATATATGTAAAACCCTTGACATATACTTCTAGCCCTTATAAAATTTTTATATTGACCCTTAGTCCAGCTCTTTCTTAGGAGGAAATTTTTGAAGTTGGCATCGGGGAATTTCGATGTTCGGTAAATTTCAAGCCCTTCGAGCTACGATATTTTTTTGAAATTTGCATTCATATGTATATAAAGTCCACCGATGCAATGAAGAGCTTGCCATCTATTTTTTCAATTCCAATTTCGAAAATATATTTGTTGCCATATGATGCATCTTACAGTCTAACATATGTAATAATTGTTCTGTCTTCATCAGTCCATCCAATACCATTCACCTAAGTTGTATTGATTCCGTTTGTTGATACCAATTGGTAATCAAATAAGATGGTCGAAGACAATCCTAGAAAAACATTTCTTTTTACATTTTTCATGATTATGAATTCCTGTTTGTAATTATTGCCTATTATTTTCAATGAAGGAAGCTTCGTTCCAAGATGATGTTGGTGCTCTAGTAATCATTGCGGCTATTTCAGGCAACCAGTCTCATTTGATCCCCTTTATATATATACTTCTCATTCGGTAACCTTTACGCGTGTGCACTTATCGTGTTGAATCAACATATTATGGGCCGACTCGGTAATTAAGCCATTGCTTGATCTCCATTATTTTCTAAATATATTTTTCTCTCTTATTTTGAACCACATTTTTCAATAAAATAATATTACATATAAACTCAAACTTTTTCTTATTTTTTAGCTAGACATTCTCTATCGAAATATTATTTCAAAATGTATTTTAGAGAAAAAAAAAAAAGAGAGAGAGAGAGAGAGGCTCAAATAGGTTAATTGTAGGCTTGGGCTCGGGCCATTAGCCTTGCTTGGCCGGTTTCCGTTGTTCTATGTATAGGTCAGCTCATTTACATACAAGGTATCTTTTTCTAACCTTGAACAGTCTCCTGTCATTCTATAGTTGATTTCTTTGTTTACGTGCAAATAGACGTTGGATCTTTTTTTTCCGACCGACGGCCTTAACTTCTTTACGGTGTGTTCTAGTGCGCAGAGAATGCCTATGTGGAGGGCATTAATTGATCTATCTCTCTATCAAGGTGAATCATTTCCCTTATTCTTTTATTAGAACACACGCCGCCTACATTACTACCATAAAGGATCTAAAGGAAAGTTCAGGTGATCAGCATTCTCTTGAGGCAAAAATTGAGATCAACAAAAGGTCCAAATCAAGATTGATACAAGCTACAAGCATTTGAGTGTATTTAAATAACTCGGTAGGACCAATCTCACGTAAGTTAAATATACTAATAAATAAACAACATATAAAAGCTTGGTATTCCCTTATTATTGAAAATGATGTCTGCAAACCACGAAGAATGAAGTCGACTATCTGAAATCCACGATCTCCCATCTCATGGAGATGGAAGTATAATTTCCCTACTGTGATTAATTGAATACAAATAAATGTATGCCACTAATCAATTGCTCCATGTATAATTTGCCTATTGTGAATTTCATACAACTAAATGTATACGTATATGATATATCTAGTCAAATAACATATCTTTGTTCTATGCATACATGTAAAGACCCCCTATAAAATCTGAACTCGCCCGAGAATGCCCCATCTCTTCTTCTTCTTCTTCTTCCTCCTCAGAGATTTCTTTTCCACCATTGCCACTACTTCTGCCGCCATGACTACTTCCATTATTTGGCATCGAAGGCGTGATGTCAATCTCAACTTGTCTTACCTGATCTCCAGAATTTTTTTCTGGCATCAACTGTGATACCCTCTTTAATTCTTTGCCTTTTCCCCATAATACAATGTATAGTCCAAAAACAATTAAAATTGCTCCGAGCACCCTGCCATGCACATAAACATTCATTAATGCCAGAGAAAACAATTACGTCTTTTGTGTTTTTTCTTGTCCAACGTACTAAGTGTACCATCATATGTATGTAAGATCTTCTTACTTTCAATTTTATAGAAGCAAACATATGCATGGCATAAGTTAGCAAATTGGTAAATACAAAGCCTAGACAAGAAGATCCAACTCGATCGTCCTAGGAGCTGAGCTAGAAGGAGTTGCCGAGCCCACTCTCCATCAGTTCTTCTCCGATGCTTACTAAAATTATGTACGGGCAAAATCGTATGAAAAATATTTGACTTGATCATGGAAATGGAGAGAAATGTTATGGAGAGATGCTAGGGTATTGTATTAGGAGACGCTTGACAATTTTTCATTGATTCTTGCCAAAAAAAAAAAAAAAAAAAAAAAAAAAAAAGCACCTGTAAAATTGTTTGGAAAAACTGGGAAGTGGAATCGACTGCCATATAGAAGAGTTATGCCACTTTGACAGAAAATGGTTGATAGATGGAATGACATAATATTAGTTGGCAAGATGTAATTGAATGAAAAAACTGAATATATTTAAAACAGTCTATTGATGAAGTGTCGTGTGGTATTATGTCAACTATTACGTCAATGACTATGTCGCTTAGCATAATTCCATAAAGAATTGATTGATTACACATAAAGAACACACACGTACGTTCCTAAGTGCAGCTTCTCGTTCAGCATAATTCCATAAAGAATTGATTGATTACACATAAAGAACACACACGTACGTTCCTAAGTGCAGCTTCTCGTTCAATAGCAAAGATCCAGCCAAGGCTACCAGCAGTAGCATAAGGGGGTTGAATATTGATACGAAGAGTGGACCTCTCATACGAACACACCAAGCAACTAAGGTAAACATTACTCCAGAACCAAAAATACCCTGCAAATGAAGAACTCCACCATATATAGCAAACAAAATAGTTTACGCACAAATTATAAGTAATCCACACAGTGAAATTAAGACATACTGCGAAAACTACTGCTAGAAGTCTAATGTTCCATCCCAACTTCCATTGGCTCCAATCTCTCTCCATACACAGAGCAAATCCCACGCCTTGAGCCGCTGCCATTACCATCATCAAAGCAGTAAAAGAGTAAGGGCATGGATACTTCTCAGCTGCCTTGGCCTGTCACAAAACTATTCATTTTCTATCTGTGATTTGAAAAGCAAGAAAGGCAGCCGAAACGAAGCCAGGCTTACCTGAATAATCAACCAGAGCGAATAACAAACACAACTTGCCAATGCTAAAAGAGAACCCAACAGAAAATGACCACCTTGTGAACTTTGTGTTTGTAGAGTCTTAGGATGACTTGAAGTTGTCAGTAAAAGATTTATATGTGTCTTCCATATATTGATATCAGGCCCTTTGTAGAATGTGAGAAGCATTGCCCCACCAATTCCCAATAAAGTTCCAAACACCTTTGCTTTACCTGCCTTTGTGTGCCATCCCAGCTTTTCCAACCTGAACCATATATAGATCATTAATGGCAAAATGCACCATTACAGATTATTGGTATTTGAAATAGAACTTGCATCAATACCTTAAGCAAACGGCGATGATGAATGTAATGGCTGGAATGAGATTGGTCGTGGCTGAGGCAAAAGTAGCGGACGTCAATGTCAGACTTTTTAAGTAAAGATTTTGCCCCATTGACCCTCTGTAAACAAAAGGTTCATTTCATGCAATTAGTTCAATGTAACATCAAAGCACATGTTCACGAGTTCAAGTTTTATTATTTCTCGTTTTCAAGAATTGTGCTTAAGACATTTATTTTTTTTTGGGATTGAGCATCCATTAAATAAAGATGGGTGAATATATTGCAACCACAAATTTTTTTTCGTTACACCACATTTTCTAATATGTTTCTTATTTATATGAAAATATAAATAAAAAAATGACATAATAACCATTTAGTTCTCTCTCTGATTATTACTAACACCACAGTCTTCTGATACCAATATCTTCCTTTTCTTCTATCTTTTTTTTACTCTGCAATTTTCTTTTTATGAATCATCTTTCCTTTTTGGTTTTTAATTGGAATTGGATATATAGAGAGCAAATGGGTGATCGGAAAATGATAAATATGTCACTGACGTTTGCTCAAAGGTGTGATTTCTTGAATTCATTGCTTGGTAATATTGTCTAGGAAGAAGGAGAGCCACAAACATATATGAACCAAGATATTAAATGATCAGTAAAAAGATTCAGCCATAGAAATCTTTAACTTACCCAAACATACCACAGAGAAATGCTTGGAAGAGCACCATCCACGTTAACTTTGGCCTCTTTTTTCTGAAATAGCAAATCCACAACGTCTATATATTGATTCAGAAGTAACTATCGAATATAAAGTGCGCGCGCACGTGTTTGTGAATGCATGATTATTTCGGTTTTCCCTCATTAAACATTTTCTTTTCTACACTAAATTTCATAGAACCCTGTAATCATGAAGAAACAATTTAGAAAATCCTATCTTCCAATGAGAAGAAAAGTTCTCTCAAACAAGAAAAAAGGTACATATAGCCCTTGTTTGATTCCCATTAAATTACATTACATTACATTCTATTTTTCTCTCTCCTACTTTTAACCACACAATCTTCCATAAAATAATATTACCCGTAAATCGAAAATTTTTCCTTCTTTTTCAACCACTCATTTTTTCAACAAAACACTATTCTTCCCATTTTCATTACCCAAAATGGGGGCCAAACAGGGGCATAATAAAGAGCGATTTTCACCCAAATTATGCACGACAACTAAAGCATTTTCTCAAATAAATTTGGAATCAGTAACACAACGTCTAAATCAACAAGATTCTTAATAATACAAATTTTTTTCTGTATATTTCAATGATGTAATTTTCTAGATTCATCATGATCTTGGCATGTAGAACTAACGTGCTCAAAATGAGAACAATAATTTAAACCTTTCGAGAAAGAATGCAATAGGAACAATAAAAGCAGTGCCAAACAGAAACCGATAGGCCACCAAAATCTGCAATTTCATGCCATCATTGGATGCCAGTTTATAGAAAACATTTAAACCAGCAATTATAGTTTGCGCCAATATCATCAACAGGGTCGGTTTCAACCCATGTAAGCCATTGCATATCCTTACATATGCGGACATTCTTCCTCTTTTAAACCCTAAAACTGTATCTATCGATCTATTTGCTCACAAGAAACAAGATATCTAGAGAGAGAAAGAAATTAACACATGAAGAGTGTCTTTCCTATTCCAAGAAAAAGGATGTGTAAAACGAAATGGGACGAAAGTGAAGAATCAAGAACGTGCTTAAATATATGTGATACAAGAAGAAAGAGAGAGAGAGAAGAGGGACCTAGTCTATTGCCGGTTGTTCTTGAAACAAAAACAAGAGAGAGAAAGGGAGTTTGTTGTCCTTGAAGCTAAACCCCGTGTCTTTCGACTAAGTTTTATTGTTACTTGAAGAATCCAGTGCCGTGGAAACTCACTCCAAGATCTCAAGGTCAGTGATTTTCGACTTAGTTTTATGTTACATTTCTCTATTAAACAATCAATTTAAATGGCTCCAACTCAAAACCAATATTCACTTTAGCTACTCCTCAATTTCACACACAAAGGATAAAATATTAGAGTGTGTTTGATTGACATGAAAAATATCACCTAAAAAAGAAAATATTTTCCATCTTTTGTGAAAAATAAAATCCACCTCTACCCAAGGAAAATATTTTCATTAAAAACAAGGAAAATTAGGCATATTTTCAAAAGTTGGAAAATGTTTTCCATGGAAAAAAATAGCAATCAAACACTCAAAATAAAAATTTGGGTGGAAAACTGATATTTTCCATGGAAAATAAATGTAATCAAACACACTCTTAGTATTGATTTGCAAGCCACAAAGACACGATAAAATCAATGGAAGAAGGCACAAAGAGGTGACCAAAACAAAGAAGCCACACGTTTTGTCTCAATTCCATACAATTCACACACTCTAAAAATGGCTAGGGTAAGCAACCTATATACATGAATGGGTTAGTATTTAGTTGGGCTAAGAAAGGGATAAATGGGCTGGAATCAAGAACCGTCTGATAGGCAAAAATGTAGACTGTAAGCAACATTAATTTTTTAAACTATTTCCAACGGTCAATGTTGGTTTCTTGTCAAGTCTTTGGACTTGATTGTTTGATAATCAATTCACCATTGAGTGAGGCCCGTAAAAATATAATCCTACGTTTTGCATCATCCAAGACAAGGTTCTTCTATTTTCCAACATAATGTCTTGTCCCAATATAATTTGAGCACATGCATAAATATTTCTACTCAAATTTCTAAGAAGAAAATACAGATTTCGTAGAATATAGTTCAATGTCAGTATATAACTAGACAAATTACCTAGAAGTTTAATAAAACTTGGATTAAATTTTCGTAAGAAATTAATTTTGTATTGTATTACGTTGAACTTATGTTGTTCTATGTTGAATGATAATCGTTTTGTTTTGCAAGAAGAGTACGTGTCTTTTCTTGGTATTATAGGAGTAGGCTTTTGTTTTCGCGTCAAAGAGGAAGAGGTAGCCAACTTTTGTGCATCTCTACGACGTACACATGTTGAGCATTTAGACCTTGAACTGTCCCTTCAAGAAAAAAATGCAACTTTTAATTTGACACATTAAAATTTAAATCAATATGAAAATAACTTGTCATGAACAAGAGATTTAGTAGTCACGGAATGTAGGTTCATGCATGACAGATAAACTTACCTAAAAGGCATTAACATTCTTGTGTGTATAACCCAAGTTTTAATTACTTGCGTCTCATTTCCTCAACCACACCGTCATAAGTTGACCACCAGTTTCTTTGTAGTGTTCACGCGAGCTACTTTATTCATTTATTAATCTGTTCTTGACTTTAGTCTTGAAGTTTTATTATTGATCTATTTATGATTTTATTCATAATTTTTTATTTTTTTAAAACACAATTCACAATCAATCTATGAACTGGCCAAAATATAAAAAGCACTTCAAAATCACAACAGAAATTTAATACAAACTAAAGTTTAACGTCAGAACAAAATAATTGATAGTAAATCATTCATATTAGGCTACAACGATTATCTAAACAATCGAGTTTTATTTTACTTTATCTTAACAAATTAGGCTAGGTCAAGTGGGATGGCTGAGGTAGAGGCAGAGAATGGGAAATGGTTTTCTACAAATTACACATGTCTGAAGTGTATATACAGAAAGATTTGCTGGCCATGCAAAGATACGCAGTCTTTCAAGTAGCATATCCGGGAAAACACAAGGTGTAGAACTTGGCTCAAGCTTGGACGAGGTGTTCGAATTTAGCCATGGCATATCTGAAGGTATAAAGTTTTGCGTAGTTTGGAACGGATTTAAATAAAGATACATAGGGACTGGAGTAATTTAGTAGAGGCATCGATTTTATCAATAAATGAATAATTATTAATAGATAGAGTATCTTATACTTTTATAACTTGTTTCCTAGTTTACCCTTACTTATATTTGTACAATTTCAAGATAAATGAGAGAAATTGAATATAACTAGATAAATTAAATAAAGGTATATTAGTAAACGAATAAAACAAAACATTCTCAATAAAAAAATAAGACTATAATTGGAATAAGAAAATAAGGAAAGACGAACTATATAAATGGGATTGAGAGAGAAATTATCATAATACATGCAGATGAAATAAAGGGTAGGGGGCGCTAACGAGCAAGAAAACGGAAAGCCCTTTTTTTAAGCTCCCATCGGAAACGCACTCTTAACGCACTCGTGCCAGCAAAGCCCTTGCCCCGCCCTTTCTCTTGCTTGTAAGAATGACATAAGAGAGCAACCTGCCCGAACTAGCCTCTACTCCACAATGACAGAGAGAACTAGATATATATATATATATATATATATATATATACACAGAAATGACACACCCCGCCCCGTGTAACACCACTAGATCCGGACGTGGCATGCGCCGATGATAGATACCAACTAAAAGTCGGACCCACCATCAAGGCTACTACAAATACAATATATCACTTTTTATACATCATTTTTCTAACAAAATTTCGGCATTATCTCCCCTGTAAAAAGGACTAACCAATCTGTGATCAATTTCACACAAATCCCAAACTATGGCACAACACAATAAAGATAAGCCGAAGTCTCCACTTTTACCAAGAAATACAATGAAATATACATATGGATACATAATACATAGTGATCTTCATAACTATCTACAAGTGATGCAAATTACATCTAGACATGAACATGCATCCCAAAACACTCACTACATGTTCTATGAAGTGAGTCATACTAACAAACTCTGTCGTGTGGCTCTAACTCCAAAATCAAGGCTCAACTCCAAAAGATGCCCAGATTCTCAACTGCTGTCTGATAAGGAAAAACGTGGAAAAATATATGAGTTGATAACTCAGTGAGTGGAGAAGTTCAAAATTAAATTTAACCTAACAATCTAATAACTATAAAATCAAACATAACTTAACAATAAGTAACTTTTTACTTATCTTTCAAAATTGAAAAGTTCAAGTCTAATAGGATAGAGCACTTAATTCCTAACATATTGACGAATTTTTCCCTTTTTTTCCTTCCTCTTTTTCTTTTTCCTTTCTCTTTTTCTCTCTTTTCTTTCTCTGCACCGTGTTTTTTTTTTTTTTTTTTTTTTTTTTTTTTTTTTTTTTTTTTTTGTAGATGTAATATGTATGTTAAGGATTTGGTTTACACACATAGCTATATTTATAATTGCATTGGAAATTGATTGTTTGATAACCGCCTCCCCTTTTTGTTTTTATCTTTTGTTTTTTTTTAGTTTGACTTTTCTTTGTGAATTGATTAGAGTATTACAAAACTCACCCCCTTAAAAGAATTTCGTCCTCGAAATTCGATCAACTAAGTACGAAAAATCTGGGAATATTGAGAACGCATCTGCTCTTCACTTTCCCATGTTGCTTCTTCTATAACATGATTCCTCTACAAGACTTTAACCAATGGAATAGTCTTACTACGCAAAACATGTTCCTTCCTATCCAATATCTGAACTCGTTTTTCTTCATAGGTAAGATTTTCTTTCAATTTTACTGGTTGTGATTCCAAAACATGAGATGGATCTGGAATATACTTACGAAGCATAGAAACATGGAATACATCATGAATTTTGGACAATTCTGTTGGCAAAGCCAATCGATATGCAACTGGGCCGATGCGTTCAACAATCTCATAAAGGCCAATATACCTCGGACTCAATTTACCTCGTTTACCAAATCTGATAACACTTTTCCATGGAGACAATCGCAGGAAAACTCTATCTCCAACATCAAATTCAAGGTTTCTTCTGCGTCTATCTGCATAGTTCTTCTGTCTATCTTGGGCTGTCTTTAACTTTTCTTTAATTATCTTTACTTTCTCAGCAGTAATCTGGATATATTCAGGATCCAATAACTTTCTTTCACCAACTTCATCCCAACATACTGGAGTTCTGCATTTCCTACCATACAGTGCTTCAAAATGAGTCATTTCTATACTCGAATGATAACTGTTATTATAAGGAAACTCCATCAAAGAAAGATGAGTATCCCAATTCCCTTTGAACTGTAGTACACAAGCTCGTAACATGTCTTCCATAGTCTGAATAGTTCTTTCTGTCTGACCATCTATTTGTGGATGAAAAGCTGTACTGAAATGAAGTTAAGTACCCATAGCTTTCTGTAAATTGGGCGAAAATTTAGAAGTGAAACGAGAATCTCTATTTGAAACAATAGATACTGGTGCCCCATATAAACTGATTATCTCATCAACATATATTTTTGCCAATTTATCTAACGAGTAAGTGACTTTAATAGGCAAAAATCTAGCAGTCTTCATCAATCTGTCTACAATGATCCATATGCCATCATGTCCACTCTGAGTCCGTGGAAGTCCAAATAGAAAATCCATAGTAATGTGTTCCCATTTCCACTCAGGAATAGGCAACGTTTGTAACAATCCTGCTGTCTTCTGACGATCTGGTTTCACTTGCTGGCAAATGAGACATCTGGATACAAACTCAGCTATTTCTCTCTTCATTCCATGTCACCAATAGTGTTCTTTGAGTACACGATACATTTTTGTACTACCTGGATGCATCGCGTAAGCTGAACTATGTGCCTCTTCTAGAATTTCTCACTTCAATTTCGAATTATCTGGAACACATAATCTGTTTCCCATAACTAAAGCTCCATCATCTCGAGTGGTATAATCTGTATGCTTACCTTTACTAACTTCTTCTTTCAATTTGCTCAACACTGGATCTTGAGTTTGAGTTTCTCTAACTGTGTCAATCAAAGTAGGCCTCACTTGGAAGTTAGCAAACAATGCTCCTACACTAGTAATTGATAATTGAGCATGAGAACCTCTGAACTCACCAAACAAAGATGAACATACTGCATCAGTCTGGGTTATAGGACTCGATATTTTTCGACTGAGAGCATCAACAACTACATTAGCCTTCCCTGGATGATAATCAATCTTGCAGTCGTAATCTTTTATCAGCTCTAACCATCTTCTTTGCCTCAAATTTAATTCTTTCTGATCGAAAATATACTTTAAGCTTTTATAATCTGTACATATCTGGCATCTCTCACCATACAAGTAATGTCTCCAAATTTTCAAGGTTAAGACAACTGCAGCTAGCTCTAAGTCATGTGTAGGATAATTCAGTTCATATTTCTTCAACTGCCTGGAAGCATACGCTATAACTTTCCCATTCTGCATCAAAATACAACCAAGACCCTGACGTGAAGCATCACTATATATCACAAACTCTTCACCGGGAGATGGAAAGGTAAGAATCGGAGCTGACACTAATCTATTCTTCAATTCGAGGAAACTTCTTTCACAATTTTCATTCCAAACAAATTTAGCATTCTTTCTAGTTAAACTGGTCAAAGGAAGAGTAATTTTAGAAAACCCCTCTACAAAACGACGATAATAACCTGCTAAGCCAAGAAAACTTCGTATTTCTGTCACATTAGTAAGTCTTTCCCATTTTACCACTGCCTCTGTTTTCTGCGGGTCAACATAAATTCCTTCTGTTGATAGTACATGTCCCAAAAATACAACTTTATCAAGCCATAATTCACATTTACTGAATTTAGCATACAACTGCTCATCACGTAGAGTTTGCAAGATGATTCTGAGATGTTCTGTGTGCTCATCATGATCTCGAGAGTATACTAAAATATCATCAATGAATACAATCACAAATTTGTCTAAATACGGGCGAAACACTCTATTCATCATATCCATAAATGTTGCTGGTGCGTTGGTCAACCCAAATGGCATCACAAAAAATTCAAAATGACCATACCTTATCCTGAAAGCAGTTTTTGGCACATCACTGTCCTTGATTTTAAGTTGATGATATCCAAAATGCAAATCAATCTTTGAAAATACTGCAGCACCTCGAAGCTGATCAAATAGATCATCAATACGTGGAAAAGGATATTTATTGCGAATTGTCACCTTGTTCAATTGTCTGTAATCTATGCACAGTCGTATGGTGCCATCTTTCTTTTTCACAAACAAAACTGGTGCTCCCCACGAAGATATACTAGGTCTAATGAAACCCTTGTCTACCAACTCTTGCAACTAAACATTTAGCTCTTTCAATTCTGCTGGTGCCATTCTATAGGGTGCCCGTGAAATAGATGCAGTTCCTGGAATTAGATCTATAGTGAACTCCATATCTCTGTCTGATGGTAAGCTTGGTAATTCTTTTGGAAATACACCAGGAAAGTCCTTGACCACTGGGATATCTTCAAGTTTTAGTTTACTAACATCTGTATCAATTACATGAGCCAAATATGCATGGCAGCCCTTGTTGAGTAATCTTCTAGTGTCAATAGCAGATATCACACAAGACGGTAAAATTCTACACTGTCCATTGAATATAATTTCAGGCTGTCCTGGCTGTCTAAACACAACCTCCTTTTGAAAACAATCAACCGAAGCTCGATTTGTTGCCAAAAAGTCCATACCCAAGATAATATCGAAATCATGTATTAATCCCACAATCTCGATATATATTGTTTGCTATAGTGATTCTCCTACTGGTGTACTCACTACCAAACAACTGCCTAAAAGTTCTGGCTTTTGATTCGTATATAAAGCAAATGCAAATGACATAAAAGAATGTGTAGATCCAGGATCAATATGCAAACGATTATAGATACCGGCTCCCGATTCCGCTCGAGCTGACCTTGTGTCATGTATGAACGATCGTGGTCGTACACATACATAGTGGAGTTGGGAAATACGATCTCCACTGCAATGTAGTGATGATTTACACCCGTTGACACCGTGTACTCATTACCTATAGCTTGGAGAGACTAGTACTTAATGTCAACAGCATGGATGAACTTGGTGTTCAATATGAGTCGTTCAAGAATGATGAACGATTTTGGATATCTTTCAGCTCGATCTCATAGAAAATCCATGGTCAGGTCGATGTGTTATATCAAGAAACACCAACCAAAAAGGAGTTATTTCATGAATTTGATTCAAAAATCAAAATTGAACATACATAATAAATAACAATATTTTAATTTCGTTTGCATCGTTGATGAGCCAAACCTTCGAAGTGGTGATGTCGTGGAACCACTTGTAAGTGTTTGAGATCGTCTTCTAAACAATCGTGCGACTGGCCCTGAAAAATTAAGAACAGAAATTTTAGTTACAAGAAGTATACATATGTCAGTGTTTGCGTACTATATTAATTCTATAAAATACAATACTTACTCTGGCTTAATTGCTCTCCACTCCATCTCGAACGCTTTCCACTTGGCGTGATCCATCTCCTTGAATAAATTGGGATGCGTCCCGTCAATAAACCTCCTCCTCTTCGCCTTCGCGATAAAGGAAGAAACGACGTACTATGATGGCACCCTCAACCTCTTGCCAACCACCAACTCCGGCACGTCAACAACACGCGTCCTCTCCTTCTCCATCTCGAGGATTTCCATCTTCCTGACCATTAGGACCACCCCTCGCCCGCTATCAGGGCCACCTCCTTCGACACAAAAACTACATCCAGAGAGTCTGGCGTCCTCTCGGGTACCACCTCAACCTCCGGTACCCTCTCTTCCTACGGTACCTCTTCGGCAGCCCCGAGTATTTTCTGCATGGGCCTCCTTCTCCTCGTGTATCGTCCTCTCGGGTACTTTCTCTACCTCTGGTACCCTCTCCTCCTCCGATACCCTTTCGACATCCCTGGGTATCTCCTGCACGGGCACCCCGTCCTCCTCGGGTATCTCCTGCACGGGTACTTCCTTCTCCTCGGATATTCCCTCTCGCTCCTTCATCTCCATGGTGTCATTTAAAAATAAATCGAATGTAGCAACTAATGGCCACGACGAGTCAACATACCCCATCTAACCCTCTCCTCCTTGATAACCACCGACCCCTTTGTCATGATAGCCACGATCCCTCTGTCACGATAGCCGCCAGTCCCTCCGTCACCCCCTCCGTCCCGATAGCCACCAGTCCTTTCGCCATCTCCTCCATCCTGATAGTCGCATGTCCCATGCTGGTCTGCTATGTCGCTTCGTATCGTTGCAATCTCAGCACGAAGGTTTCCTAACCCGACTCGTAACATCATCTCATAACTCTGCCATGTCTTCTAACCTGGCTCGTAGCATCACGACATCATTTCGTAACTCTATCATGTCTCCTCTCATCCTTGTCAGGAGTTCAAACAAATCAACCATCGAAGCACGGTGACTAGGTGCAGGAGGTGATACTAGACGGCCCTCCTGAATAAATAAATATTACAAATAAATAACTTAATTAAAAAACAAAATGACAATCGACAAATTATTTTTAAGTAACACACTCTATCTCAATCCGGTCATAACTCGGACATCTGAACCTCTTGCGTAGCCGGACGTGATCTCCTTGGTGGAGATGACATTCTCGGTGGAGGAAATACTGAACGACTATCCCAAAAAAATAAATATTATAAGTGAAGCACTTAATTACAAGATCAAAGCGATATTCAACAAATCCACAATAACATACCCTATCTCGATCCATGCAAGACTCAGGCATCTAATTGTTATGCGTAGTCGGAACAGACAGTTCGCGAATATAAATCTGACTCTCCTCCTCGATCGACGGTGCCAACTCAGTGAGGACTTCAAGCTGACATTTTGACATTTCACAGTTAATGACCATGTATTGAGATTGTAAAAGGACATACAAAATAAATCGCAAATGTATCATACGTATCTCAGGATCGTCGAGGAGAGCCAATAACTGTCTAACAAGCGGCTTGTCTTGTGCTCGCCAGTGATGCATCCGAGGGTAGCATGTCTCCCATCTCCTCACATACCGACTGGTCAAGATGGAAATGGTCTCGTACACCCATATCTGCAGCAATTACAATTATTATATTGTTATAAAAATGAAGAAAAGAGAAAAGAACAGAGAGAATTCAATAGACTTGTATGTATTTTATTAAGAACCAAAACCCTGTATTTATAGGACAGAATCAGGGATACAATAGTAATTATTTCTAAGGCTGTAGGGATATAATTGTCATTCACCTTTAGACCCAAATAAACTTACCTTTTACAACACTCTCCCTTGAATGACACATTATAAAATATTTTCCTCGTTAAAACCTTGTTTGATAAAAACCTAATGGGACAAAAAAATCAAACAAAGAAAAAAGAGTATAGTTATTTTGGAGTACTAAAAATAAATGCCGTCTCATTAAAATCTTGCTAGAAAAATTCAGTGAGACAAAACCTAAGAGAAGGAAAAAGAGTTGATCACTAAAGATGTTTGAATCACGCATTCTAATATTACGAACTAATTTCTCGAATATAGATGTTGGCAGTGCTTTTGTGAATAAATCGACCACATTGTCGCTTGAGCGAATTTGTTGGATATCGATATCGTCCTTCTTCTGAAACTCATGTGTATGATAGAATTTTGGAGAAATATGCTTCATCTTATCACGTTTGATATAGTTTCCTTTAAGTTGTGCAATACAAGCTGCATTGTCTTCATACAAAATTGTTGGCTATCTTTTGTTGGAGTTAACCCCCATAATGCTTAGATATGATAGGTCATGTCCTCAACTATACACATTATTGGCTTGCTTCATAGATTGCAATAATTTTAGAATGATTTGAGAATGTTGCTGTCAAGGATTGCTTCACAGATCTCCATGATATAGATGTTCCTCCACGTGTAAACACATATAAAAAAAAGTTATGTCAAGTCGAGTGCAATTTGCAAGATAAATTAATGCTTCAATTGCACTAAGATATGGTATTTCGGACCAAAAACCTTTTCTCCATCTTTAAGTGGACGAAATGGATCATTTTTCACATCGAATAATTGAACAACTACGGTGATGACAGCGGATGTGCATTATCCACATAAAAACATTTTAAACTTTTTTTTTTGTATACGTAGATTGGTGAATAAATAATCCATCTGCCAAATGTTCAATCTGCAATCTGAGATAAAATTTGATTTTTTCCAAATCTTTCATCTCAAATTTATTTTTCAAATAACCAATAGCTTTGTTGAGCTCTTCAGGAGTTCTAATTAGATTTAAATCATCAACCATAATTGCAAATCCAATATTTGTTTTCTTTATGAAAACATATGGATGAATATGGTCATTTTCATAGCATTCATTCAACAAATATTCGCTAAGACGATTATACCACATACATCTAGATTGTTTTAATCAATATAATGATATAATAATATGGTTATCATGCATGTATCATTTGAGTTATGCTTCATGCATATTAAATCTTTCAAAGATAACATTAATAATCATGCTAGATCAGTTCACTATCACGTATTTCAAATTTTATGTATCGTCAAAATAACATGATATAGACTCGTGATTTCATCAATGACGATCTTTGTGAAATTCACTATATTGAGAGTCGTGCATTACACAATACGACTTCATTTTTCTCATTTCCTTTTCTTATAAATATATATCTTTAGATTTTCGAACTACAGGTCCAAAAATTTTGTTTTTATTTAGTAAATTCAATTTAAGATTGCATCTCCTTTTATTTGACCAAACATTAGTTTGATCGATATATTTCGATGCATTTAATTCGATTCCTCGCGATTCACATATGATACCGTATATCATGTACAAAATTGTTGTCGACAACTTTTTCTTTTCTCGTTCGATTATATTTCTTTTCCAATAGTGATATAATTTATTTAGATATCTCAATTTTCAACATATCAGGTACTTGAACCTCTTCTGTGGTTTTATAATTTGTTATTTCTAAATGCACATTAAGAGTATATGCCTCCTTAATGAAAATCATCTTAGCTAATTGCTCCATTTTTATTTGAAGATTTTTGTATTAGAATCGAGCATCATCACGCTTCAGGCGTGCTATAGGTATATCAAAATATAATGCTAACAAATTGTCCCCTAAGATGTCAATTCGTATTGAAGCATTAAAAATTGGTGTGTGAGATATTGCTGATCTTTTTGATCAATAAATGCATATAAATAAATTATCTTTTGAATTTCTGGTTCGAATGATATTTAGCGAGGATTTAGATGATGATGCATTTATACATTATTTTCAACTTCTTAATTCCTCCCATAATGCTGAGAGAATTGTTCAATCAAATTGATAATCATTTTTTTAGTGTTATAAAATATTGCTCATTTGATATAATAGTTCAAACTACGCACTTATTCTCAGCATTCTTTATTTTCCATTTCAATATATTGTGTTGTTTAATTTTTACATATACTACACCATAAAAAATAATTAGATGAAAAAATTAGGATCTGACCATAAGCTGATTATAATAAGGAGAATTCTGATTTTTGCATAATGCGTAATAGAATTCTCTAAATAAAAATGGAAAATATTTTATTCTCAATTAAATTAATTGGAGGCATTCAACAAACAATAGTGTTAAACCATTTATCGACATCTCAACTAAGACTTATTGAAATGTTGAGATTTATACCCACTAGTATTAACAAGACATAGTCTTGATTATATCATTTGAAAATTATGCTTATAACTTGAACAATAATTTCCAAAACTTCATGTTGCGAACACCATGCAATCATCTAATATTTGTGTCAAATCTATTAGATAAAAATAATATTTAGATGATTAACAAGGTGGGTGACAGGGCCCCATATATCACCCAAATTAATTTTCAGAAATATAGAGAATTCAATCCCTATTTTAGTTAGCTATGTTTAATGATCAATTGTCGATAAAGAGAACAAATAATATATTGGAATTCATTGGATAGAAAATTTTTCTGATTCTTCATTTAATATCCACTAAAAAATGTTAATTTTGCATCATCATTGATCCAATGATGGTCAAACTGGTCATGCCAAATAATAAAATCAAATTGAACTTCTGGTTCGATATAATATATAATTCAATTATTTAATCTTGAAGAATATGATTAAATATTATATAATCATATATAATTCAAGCAATCAACCTAATCAATGTTCTAACGATATTAATAATATGTTTTTCATTTAGGAATAAACATGAATTCAAAATAATATATTTTTCGTAACATGTGTTGCTTTATATATATATATATATATATACTCATTCAAAATTAATATGTCAATATTCTTTTGAAATATTGAAAGTTATAATTCAAGCTCTTCGGGAGCAATCAAATATTATTATAATAAATTATATAATAATTTACTTTTCGGGTGTAAAAATATAATTTACGTTAGATTATATGTAATTATACTTTTCAAGAGCAAGTAAGATCTAACTAGAATATTAATGAAAATTATATTGTGCTATTCTGAGATCACATTATATTTTACTATTATTTTTTCAAGAACAATAGATCAATATTCTTCTGAAATATGAAAAATTTTAATGTCATACTTTTCAGGAGCAATAACATATTATTGTTTACAGTAATAATTATGTTAGGATTTACTTTTCAAGAGAAAAACGTAATTTTATTTTATATCTTATATCATTATACTCTTCAAGAGTAATAAAATCTGACCAGAACATCAATATCTAAATACGTATATAGAAAAATAAACAAGTAAATAATTAGAGTAATTTAATTCGTGATTTTACATATAATCGATCAATATTTTTCAGGAATATTGAAATTATAATATCATATTCTTTTAGAGCAATTAATATATTTTTTAAAAATGTTAATAACATTGTGTTTCTTCAGAAACACCAACGCACCTTTTTTTTTAAATATTATTATTTTTGACAGATAAAATGTTCTTTCTTTAAGAACACAACGAGACATATAATCTCCAAAAGTATAAATACAATATTCTTCTAGAATAATGACACTAACAATTCATTCTACCTTTCAAACTAAATAATAAAATTTATGCCCTACATGAGTAACAATAAAATATTCCTCTTGAGTATTTATATAACGTATGTTACGTATCTTCGAGAACATCAACATTATATTCGTTTAAAATATATATAATTTAAATTATGATTCTTCAAAAGCATTGAGTTAATATTGTTTTAAAATATTGAACTTGTAATAATATGCTCTTTATAAATAAGTAATATTCTTCTAAAATATTAATAATGTTGTGCTACTTCAGGAGTAATAACAAACTATTTATAATAGATAGATTTATAATTAATATTCTTTTAGACTATTAATTATAATATTGGGCTACTTTTAGAAAAAGAACTTGATAAATTCTTAATTTGAAGTTCATAGAAGAATATCTAAAAATATTTAATTATCATATAGACATGATATAAATTTATATAGAAAATTAATTATCAGACATGCATTAGGAAAAAGAATTTTCATACATAGAAGTTAACAAAATTGGCTAAATCTTTTATCAACATGCAAAAGATAATAAACATGCATATGAATTTCACATATATAAAAATTAAAGATAGAACTAATATGTGACGGATTCAAAAGAGAGAACTAATATTGAATACTATGTGAAAAAAATGATCATGTATGAATAAAAAAACGTGAATTAATGTGTTCAGATTATAAATACAAATGTGAATTAGAATTAATATGCATACCGATGAAAAGTAGAGAAGAAGTAGCACCTCGTTATGATGCATATGTATATTGAAATAGTTCACATGCTACCAAATTAAATTTGTATAGGTGATAAATATTCATGCCTATAAAAATTATTACCTTCACTAAAATTTGAAAAATTAAGTTATTGTTCTGATAACGTGTTATAAAAGTGAATAAAAAGATAAAAGAATAGAGAGAAGTCAATAGACTTGTGTGTATTTTATTAAGAACCAAAGTCCTATATTTATAGGACAGAATCAGGGATACAACAATGATTATTTCTAGGGTTGTAAGGATATAATTGTCGTTCACCTTTAAATCCTAATAAACTTACCATTTATAACATATATATAGAATTTAATAAAAAAAAGCGTAGGTAATTTATTAACTTAAACAAATATCTGCAGCGCCAACAGCAATCCATATACATCATACTTGCGCTCAGGCTTTCCTCCTTCAGCATCGAAAACCCCCATCTTGTACACGTGTAATGTATCTGCAAAATATCTCCGTCCCCATGGGTAGTTGTTGAAGGTATCAATGTCATCAACAACCTCCAAATGGAAAAATGTCAATTGATGTCTTCTTGTGACGACACCGGAGTACGCTCTCGATGATAAGCACCAAGCCCAACTTCAGCCTATCAGACATCTGATCGCATCTCCTGTCTGTCCACGAAAATATTCATTCAACAGCTTTCTGTTCCTCGAAAAATGGGACCTTGCCGCTTCATCTATACATTGCAGTCCAATGACGAAGGCAAACTCAAATACGGAGAATGTCACTACCTTGCCCCCAAGATCAAAATGGAGGGCATCTCCATCAATTGGTTTCAGCAACGGACATAGCAGAGCATCAATCAATTGCCCATACCACTGTACGTTACGCAACGAATACAATGACCATAAACATGATCGATGTAATATGTCAGCGTGCTCATCATCCAACAAATTTAATACCAAAGTGAAGCTGGTAAAGTTACAGTTCGACGTAACTTTACCACAGATTTGTCTGACAACGACATCCAGATGATATTCCATCTTGCAAAATTTCAAATATTAGAACCCTGTGCAATAGATAATTGATAAGCAAAAATATTTTTTTTGATAGGTAATTGATAAACCAAAATATTATAAAAATAAACTAACACACTGTTATTATATGCAATAATCAACAGATAATGGAATAAAGAAAATGAACGTAAATTAATATTTTCCGTATACTTAATTTGCTAATTCGATTAATATTTTAATTTCCTAATTTAATTGCTTAGTTTCAATAGATAATTGATAAGCAAAAATATTTTTTTTGATAGGTAATTGATAAACCAAAATATTATAAAAATAAACTAACACACTGTTATTATATGCAATAATCAACAGATAATGGAATAAAGGAAATGAACGTAAATTAATATTTTCCGTATACTTAATTTGCTAATTCGATTAATATTTTAATTTCCTAATTTAATTGCTTAGTTTAATTATTTTATTAATGTTTAAATATTTATTTAAATTCTTTATGTATATTAATTATTTAATATTTAATTAGTTATTTTACTAACACTTATTTTGATCGTTTATTTTAATATTTTAATTACTTATTTTAATTATTTTATTAATACTTAATTTATTTTTTTATTTTTTTTATTAATGTTTAAATACTTATTTTAATTCTTTATGTATATTACTTATTTAATATTTAATCATTTATTTTCGTTGCTCGGAAATAATTAATTTGATTAATATTTTAATTTTCTAATTTAATTACTTATTTTTATTATTTTACTAATGTTTAAATATTTATTCAAATTCTTTATGTATATTACTTATTTCATATTTAATTAATTATTTTAATTATTTTACTGAAACTTATTTTGATCATTTATTTTAATATTTTAATTATTTTACTAACACTTAATTTGATTGTTTATTTTTTATTAATGTTTAAATACTAATTTTAATTCTTTGTGTATTACTTATTTAATATTTAATCATTTATTTTAATTGCTTTGGAAATAATTAATTTGATTAATATTTTAATTTCCTAATTTAATTACTTATTTTTATTAATTTACTAATGTTTTAATATTTATTTAAATTCTTTATGTATATTACTTATTTAATATTTAATTAATTATTTTACTGACACTTATTTTGATCGTTTGTTTTAATATTTTAATTACTTATTTTAATTATTTTACTAACACTTAATTTGATTGTCTATTTTTTATTAATGTTTAAATACTTATTTTAATTCTTTATGTGTATTACTTATTTAATATTTAATCATTTATTTTAATTACTTTGGAAATAATTAATTTGATTAATATTTTAATTTCTTAATTTAATTGCTTATTTTTTATTATTTTACTAATGTTTAAATATTTATTTAAATTCTTTATGTATATTACTTATTTAATATTTAATTATTTTACTAAGACTTATTTTGATATTTTAATTATTTTACTAATACTTAATTTAATTGTTTATTTTATGTTCAAATACTTATTTTAGTTGTTATTGTATATTACTTATAATATTTCATTATTTATTTTAATTATTTTACTAATACTTAACATAAAATAAATAATTAAACTAAATTAGCAAATAATAAATATTTAGATAAATAATAAAACATTTATATTAAGTATTTCAAAGAAATAATTTTAAATACATAATATACAATAAAATTAAACAATTCAAATAAATAATTAAATATTAGACAATATAAGCAATTAAAATAAATAATTAACTTCAATAATTAAAGAAAATAAATAAATATGCTAAATAATTAAAGGAAATAAATAAATATGTAATTAAAAACCAAAAAAAAAAACAAAAAAAAATAACATAGTCTGCAGCCGGCCCAGACCGCAAGCATACGGGTTTGTTGTACAAGTAATAATCGTGATGAAAGAGTTATCGTTCCACATGGAATAATGATCAATTTTAGTATATTTGTTATATTTAAATTCGTGTTTGTAACGAAAAGACGAACGAATGAATAGCTAAATGATTTTTATAACTAAAGCTTGTGAAAACAATGAAAGTTGGTTTAAAAATCAAATGTGCGAGCATTCTATCATTTATCAGTTTAAAATTCAATTATTTTTTTCATTCAATCTTTTCCTTCCACATTATTTTCGATAACTGCTTATGTACCATTTTTATGTATAAGTAGAAAAATCGTGTCTAGAAACTCCTCTAATTAGAAGAAATATTTTGATAGTTTAACCAAACGGGTACAAAAATGACTTTATAGATCCCAAAAGTTGATGAAAGAGTTATCGTTCCACATGGAATAATGATCAATTTTAGTATATTTGTTATATTTAAATTCGTGTTTGTAACGAAAAGACGAACGAATGAATAGCTAAATGATTTTTATAACTAAAGCTTGTGAAAACAATGAAAGTTGGTTTAAAAATCAAATGTGCGAACGTATTGGATTTTCGATGTCACTTATTAATTCTTGGTTTTAATTCTCAACCAGTGATAATTATCTCAATTTATGCAATTGTGACGATCGATAAATCCTCAATTTATTTATTATTCTTTCCCAGATATAATAAACATATAGTTACCACGAGACGATCCTATTTCTAGTCCGAATTCATATGGCAAACATGCATTGACACTTAGAATTATCACATATGATCGCACACATCACAAATATTATTCATAACATTTATTGCCCCTGTGTCCCAATAATAGTGTTTTACCTATTGTAAATTTTTCAACACTACAAATAAACAACTTATTGTTCTAATGGTGCGCAAACATTAAAACAATGTAAATATGCATATTAATGAAATCACAACGCAAGAATTAACATAAAAACATAGATCTCGAATTAAAACTAAGAATTAAACAATTTTGTCATCCATCCAATACATGAAAATATTTAACCTAGCATAACGTTGGAATTAAACAAATAAAAGTGAAAAGACATCACCCAAAGTCGACGAAACATGATTAATTCCTCAATTTCTTTCTGGACTTCTGCGCATGTGTATTTTTCTTTCACTTTGGCCGTTTGTTTCCCTCTCAAATCTGTAGCCTTTTCTTTGACTTCCACCCGATAGCTTCTTGTATAATTCCAGTCGCAATGTTTCTGACTTTTATTTTCCTTCAATCTTCCAACTGCTAAGTTTGAATTCCAAAGCAAAACCCCAAGAATTCTTCCACTTTTTCTGCCAAATTCTGTGTGTATATATAACCAGTTTCCCTAAGCAGCTGCAAAAAAATTCTTCCAAGCCGATCTCCAATTTATTTTTCTCCAGCCGGCAGTGTATGTATATATATATATTTTAGACCAGCAGCCACTTCTTTTACTCCAATTTGAAGTCCCCCCAAAGTCCCTTCAATCTCTTTGCCGTTTTTTCTTTCCGCCAGACGAACTCCAAGCAGCCCTCCCTCCTTTTAGGTTAATATCTGCCGTGTATATATATTCTTCTCAATCCCAAATGCAAGTCCATTTTTAGCCCAATTAAGTTTTCCTTCACTTATTCAAGTTGGTGACTACTAAAAGTCTACTTTCAAATCTAGTTAATTGGAATTTATCTTTCAAGGGCTCATTCCATTATAGATAATGCAACTTAGTTCTTTTCTTCATTTATTCCATCACTTTTGATCCTCCAACTTTTATTCAAGTGAGATTTGGTCCACACACTTCTATTTTATTGCCAATTGATCCTTTTTCTTTTCCAATTGTTTCAAAACGGATTAAACACTGAAACAAATAAAAATTAACTCAAATTAAATAAAATTCAATAATTTAACGACATAAAAAGTTAAAAAATGTGGTCTAAATAAGTACGAACATTGCATTTATTAAATACCCAAAAACTTAAACATTTGTTTGTTCTCGAACAAAACTATAACGTAAATAACAATAAGCACACAAACATGCCAAATATTTGGTTGGACCGCTTAACTTTTTACCTCAGGATTTGAAATCACGGTACTAAATCTACAAACTGCTTCAAAGTCACAATATCAAACTAATATCCACTTCTCCAATACAAAATTGACGCGTGTGTGTGAAGAATTAAGTTAACATTAATAAATTTACAAGTTGTTCCAATTCTCGACCCTCTATGGTCAAATACATTCTTTCACCTCTCGTAAGATTCACACACCCCAAACTTATTCTTTTTCACTCTTTTTCCAATCTGTGATTTAAGATTGAATTTTTATTACTATCCTCACCTCTCCAATTCAGGTGGACATCACTAGTTGCAAGTTAACACATCATTGAAAAAGGATTCTCAAATTATTTGATTGCTTCGAGTGCTAAGATTCAATTAGGCTAATTATCCTTTATCGAAAGTCGAATTTTCTTGAACAAGTGTTGGGACTTACAAGACATTTAATTCTTTTTTTTTTCCTTTTTTTCACTCCCCCTTAAACTTTCTAGATGACTTATTTAGCAGGCTTTAGGCCGATGACTCTCAAGTCAAATGATTTTAGGGCACCAGGTTTTCAAATACCCTTACAGACTTAATAATCCGAGTCAAAAAGGTTTCGAAGAGAACAATTTTTTAGAATAATTTCATCTTTGATTGTTTTTAAATGACCTTTGTAATAAGGTTTAGGCCGATGACTCCCAAGTCAGATGACTTTAGGGCACCAAGTTTTAAGATACACTTGCAGACTTAATTACTCGAGTCCTAAAGATTCCAAAGATAAATTTTAAATTTATAAATATATGCTTTGATTAGTGCAATGCCCCTTATCACACACCTATTCAAGCAAACCGACCTCCAATTTAAGACTTTCACCCAATTTTATTCTATTAATTTCAGACAATCCACACAAAATTTTTCACACAAGGAATCTACATTTACATCCGTATCGTCCTACAACAGTAAGATCTCTCCAAATTGTACTAAATTTGGTTTACGGATAAATAATTAGTATTGTTTTGGGTAAATCATCTATGTCCAGCTAAATCAATCTATCAAATGTATAAATCAACTCATTTCATCAAAATGTCAAACTCAGTTCTAGTGCGCATCTAATATCAAGTTTTGTAAGTTTAAATTTCAATCAATTTAGCATGCTTCCTATCCACAGTTCATAATTTAACACCAAATCTCAAATTTAATCATTATTGTCGGTCAAACTGTCCAATCCACACAAGCACACAATAAAAAATAAACAAATATAAAATATAAAATTTAACGATTTTTAAATTTTTTTAATTAAACATACGTAAACAACGCACGAAAACTTATGAAAACCAAAAACACAAAGTATTTTCAACCCTCAAACTTAAACGAGATATTGTCCTCAATGTCTTAAAACATAATTAAGAATATAAGGGGATAGGGAAGAAAAGGATGAAGGTACTCCCCGAATTTTTCTATTAAACATGAAAGATAATGTAGGTGACAGCTAGATAATCTTTCTCATGATACTTTCCCCTTGGTCGATGTTGGTTTGAGTGTTTCACGACGTCATGTTTCTGCATATAACAATCAAATCAAACATTAGAGATCAAATAATCTAAAAATGCGTTACTTAGTCCAAACACTCGAAATAACCAACATTATGTTTAAGGGTTTCGTGAAAACATGATCGGATGATGATACTCTATAAATTCAAACATGCCTAAATCAAATGCAAACTAATAATTAAAACAAATCTATATGCAATGCGATAAAGAAAGCAAAATAAATAAGGAATAGAAACTGGGTTGTCTCCTATTAAATGCTTAATTTATAGTCTTTAGTTATACTTTGTTGTCCTGACTACTCTGCATTATTAAGTGGCATGGTTGTTTTTTCACTGGAGTAGTTACCTCCCCAATAAGCTTTTAACCGTTATCCATTTACTTTGAATCTCCTTTGTTGATCTTGAGACACCACTTCCACAACACCATGTGGAAACATAGCTACTACTGTAAATGGACCTGACCACCTAGACTTTAGCTTTCCTGGAAAGAGCTTGAGGCATGAATTGAACATCAATGCTGATCAACCTCAAACTACTTCTCCCTTATATGCCTGTCGTGCCATCTTTTGGTCTTTTCCTTGTAAATCTTTGCATTCTCATACGAATCCAAACGAAACTCATCTAACTCATGAGGTTGTAGAACGATTTTTTCTCCTACTGCTCTCATATTGAAACTGAGCAAGTGTGTCGCCCAGTATGCTTTATGCTCTAACTCAACTGGGAGATGACAAGCCTTTCCAAATACCGACCGATATGGAGACATGCCAATTGGAGTCTTAAATGCCGTTCTATATGCCCAACGTGCATCGTCTAGTTTCTTAGTCCAATCTTTATGTGATACATTGATTGTAGCTTCAAGAATTTTCTTTAACTCCCTATTGGAGATTTCCACTTGCCCACTAGTCTGAGGATGGTATAGAATCAAGACACGATGTTTCACTCCATATTTGGCCAACAGCGAAGCAAATAGGCGGTTACAAAAATGCTTTCCACCATCACTAACAATCGCCCTCGGGTACAATATCGAGTGAAAATTTTCTTCTTTAGGAATTGAAGTTACCACTCGGTTGTTATTCCTTGGTAAAGCTACAGCTTCAACCCACTTAGACATGTAGTCCACTGCCACCTGTACATATTGTTGACCATAGGATGGAGGGAATGGTCCCATGAAGTCAATGCCCTATACATTGAATATTTCAACTTTCAAAATGCCGTTTAAAGGCATTTCGTTCTTCCTGGAGATATTTACAGTCCTTTGGCACTTTTTACAATATAATGTGCATCTTTGAACAACGTAGGCCAATAAAAACCAGATTGTAGTACCTTTGCTGCTATCTTGGTTGCTGCGAAATGACCTCTATAGGGTGCAAAGTGACATGATTCCAACATTTGATGATACTTTACTTCTGGTACACAACGGTGTATGATTTGATCTAAACCCTTTCTGTAAAGAATTGGATCATCCCAAAAGTAGTGTTTTAAGTCACTAAAGAATTTCTTCTTCTGATGACTTGAGTAGTTCGGTGGGATGATGGAGCGAGCCAATAATTTACATAGTTGGCATACCATGGCGTAGCAATGATCTGAAAAAGCATCTCGTCTGGGAAAACTTCGTTGATCTCTTTCATAGGGTGTGACTCATGTGATTTAAGGCGAGATAGGTGATCTGCAACAACATTCTCGCTCCCCTTTTTATTTCTGATTTTCGAATCAAATTCTTGCAATAGGAGTATCCATTGAATAAGTCTTGGCTTTGCATTCTTCTTGCTCATTAGATATTTCAAGGCTAAATGATCTGTGTAAACAATCACTTTTGACCCTATCAAATATGATCCGAATTTATCAACGGCAAACACCACTGCTAAAAGCTCTTTCTCTGTAGTAGCATAATTCATTTGAGCCTCGTCCAAAGTCTTACTGGCATAGTGAATAACATGAGAAATCTTCTTCTTACGTTGGCCCAACACTACTTCCACTGCATGATCACTGGCATCACACATAAGCTCAAACGGATAATCCCAGTCTTGAGGAGCCAATACTGGAGTAGAGACCAATTTTTCCTTTAAAGTGTTGAAAGCAGTTAAGCACTCCTCAAAAAAGTGAAATGGAGCCCTTTTTTCCAATAGATTATATAATGACTTCGAGATTTTGGAAAAGTCTTTGATAAAGCGACGGTAGAACCCAGCGTGACCCAAGAAACTTCTGACTCCCTTTACTGTTATCGACGGTGGTAGTTTTTCGATGACTTGTATCTTAGCTTTATCCACCTCAATACCCTGTGTTGAAATTAGATGCCCTAACACAATTCCTTCCGAACCATAAAATGACATTTTTCCCAATTTAATACAAGGCTCGTGTCTTCACACCGTTGCAACACTTTTTCCAAATGTTCAAGACACTTCTTAAATGATTTTCCAAATACTGATAAATCATCTATAAATACCTCAATGATATTTCCCACCATGTATGAGAAAATAGATATCATACAATGCTAAAAGGTAGCAGGAGCGTTGCAAAGACCGAATGACATCCTCTTATAAGCAAAAGTGCCATAAGGGCATGTAAATGTCATCTTTTCTTGAGCATTTGGTGCTATAGGAATTTGGTTGTACCCTGAATAACCACTCAAGAAGCAATAGTACGCATGTCTAGCAAGTCTCTCTAGTATCTGATTAATGAAAGGAAGGGAAAAGTGATCATTTCTTGTGGCGTTGTTGAGTTTGCGATAGTCAATATAAACTCTCCAACTCGTGACTGTGCGTGTTGGGATGAGCTCATTGTTTTCATTTGGAACCACCGTGATCCCTTCCTTTTTCGGCACGACCTGTATTGGACTCACCCAATGACTATCTGATATGGGGTAGATGATCCCTGCATCCGAAAGTTTGAATACCTCTTTCTTTACCACTTCATGCATAGTCAAATTTAATCTGCGTTGATGCTCAACTGACGTTTTGTAATCCTCTTCTATCAGTATCTTATGCATGCAAAGTAAAGGGTTGATCCCTTTTATATCTAATATCGTCCATCATATTGCTGTCTTGTGCTCCCTAAGTAGCCTTAGCAACTGATCTTCCTCTAATTCTATAAGATTGTTCGAGATAATTACTGGAAGTGTATTCTTTTTTCCCAAGTATGCATAGCAAAGATGAGTGGGCAGTTGCTTGAGTTCAAGAGTTGGAGCTTGCTATATAGATGGTAAAGGTGTTGCGGGTCTTTCACGGAGCTCCAAATGTGGTTGCTTGAAGAATGGTGGTATGGCTGCCAAATAACGTGCACATTCTTTTGCTTCCTCATTTTCTGATGGTAAATCCTGAGAATGCACTAAACATGCCTCAAGTGGATCCTGAGGGTGATCCAGCTTGAATGTCTTTGACACATCTTTTTTTATTACATCAATCTGCATGTAAGAATCCTATTCGCTCTGAAATCTGAACGCTCTGAAATCTGAAAGCTCTAAATATGTTGATTGTCGGTTCTTCTTCATTTAACCTCAATATCAACTGACATTTTTGCACATCTATTAGAGCCCTTCCCATAGCCAAAAATGGGCCACCCAATATGAAGGAGACGCCCCTATCTTCCTCCATATCCAAAATAATGAAGTTCGCTGGGAAGATAAACTTGTCAACCTTTACCAAAATATCTTCACAAATACCACGAGGGTGCTTGATCGACCTGTCAGCCAACTGCAGTGAAACTGTTGTCGACTTTGCTTCCCCCAAACCTAGTTTTCGGAAAAGAGATGAGGGCATTAAATTAATGCTAGTTCCTAAATTACACAATGATTTATCTATATATAAATTACCAATGTTACAAGGAATAGTAAAACTCCCTGGATCTTTTAACTTCAGTGGTAAATTATGTTGGAGAATTGCGCTACTCTCCTTAGTAAGCATGACAGTTTCATTTTCCTCTAGCTTCCTCTTATTTGATAGAATATCTTTCATGAACTTGACGTAGCTGGACATTTGAGCTAAAGCTTCAGCAAATTGTATATTAATATGCAGTTTCTTGATCACATCCAAAAATTTCTAGAATCACTTATCGAGCTTATGTTTTTGCAATCTCTGTGGAAATGAGATCGGAGGAACATATGCTTTGACAAGAGCAATTGCTTTCACCTGTAGACTATCTGATAACTCAACTTGATTTTCCTCTGTGACTTTGTCTGATTTATCCACTTGCTCCTCGCCCATGGTAGATGCCTTTTCTATGGTAGTTGTTGACCGCTTTACATGTATTTCTGGTAACTGGACGCCACTACACATAGTGATTACTTTGACCCGCTCCTTAGGATTTGTTTCAGTATTGCTAGGCAATGTCCCTTTAGCTCTACCTGATAGTGTGACTACAATTTGTCCAACCTGTTGTTCCAAATTCTTGATCGAGGCTTGTTGGTTATGAAAGTTGGTCTCAATTTTAGTAATGTATTGAGCCAGCAAATCTTCCTACGATAGCTTTCTCCCTTGCTGTTGTTGCTGTTGGAAGCCTGGTGGTTTATTCTGATTGTTTCCTCCTTGTTCTTGTACCTAATTATTGGACCATAAAAAATTTGGGTGGTTCCTCCAACCCGAATTATGTGTTGGAGAAAGGATTATTTTGTTGTCTCTGAAAGTTCTGCGCGTAGCTTACTTCTTCGGATTGATTAACATGTGTTGACGCCAAAGGGCAGCGTGTACTAGCATGATCCGCTCCACAACATTCGCAAACAAGTGGCGATTGGTGTACCATGTTGATTGACTTAGATAGATTGTCCATTTTCATTGTAAGAACTTCCATTTGCACGGCCAGTACTGTCACTACATCCACGTCGTATAATCCTAATGTTTTTCTTGGGACTTCCCTATCAGTTGGCCACATTGATTGGTTTTCAGCTATTTTTTCATACAGGTCATATGTCTCATCCACATCAAATTTCATCATTGATCCTTATGCTGAAGCATCTATCATATTTCTGAACTCTTGTTTTAGATCGTAGTAGAAAAGATACCGCTGAGCTTCTTTGAGAATGTCAATGCTGGGGCATTTTCTGAAAAAATTCTTGAACCTCTTCCATGCCTTAGGATAGCTCTCGAGATCTTTTTACTTGAAGGTGTAGACATCATTCTTGATTTGGTGGACTCGAGAAGGTGGAAAGAATTTCATCGTGAATTTCTGAACTTAATTCTGTGGTTGATTTTGGTTATCAGGCATTCTCCTTGCTTGAAGTTGAACTCTTTTACGATTTCTGAATGCCCTTTCGATTTCGTGGTCTATTGAAAAAAGATCTGACTCATCAGGATTTTTCATAAACTAAAGTTGCCTAAAAAGTATCAAGACACAAGAAAACTAAGTGGTGTAATGGTAGTCTAAAAACAACAACTAAAAATAAATAAAAATAAAAATGAATCTAAATTATATAATAACTAAAATTAACACAGTTACTCCTCGACAATGGCGCCAAAAACTTGTTCATTAAAATCCCCTACGCTTGCAGGTTTCACATGAACAATATGCCTTCTAGTTGTCTTGGAAACTGATAATCGTGGCCTTTTCAATACCCCACCCTATGCACACTGTGTGACGTGCATGTATGTTCTTTTGGTTCACATGCACATGGAGTGTGGTTTATATAGTGCTATTCTTTTTATCATGCTTATGCAATTGTCTAAGAAAGATTTGTCAATTGCAAATGCTAATCCAATGAAGTTTGACAAGCATGTTCTAAAAGGATTCAAAGCGATGAAACTAGGCAGAAGTACTGCACTGGGCAATACTTTGGTTATTGGAATTGTGTGGACAGATATTGACATTTTCTTATACAGATATGCTGCTGAATATTCCCTTTTTCCTTTTGTGGCATACAGGTTGCTACTAAGCTCTTTTCTCATCTTAAATAACAGGGCAAGGCCTCATTGGTAAACCAACACCACATCATTCACCAAAACTACAAAACCAGTGATGCTTGTATGAACTATTTAGCCATATGAATTTCTGAGAAGACTTCAGTGTGATCAATAAAAGAAGGAAAAAATTGTGGGATTGGATTTCATATTCTTGTGCAAGTAACTGTGATTTCTTTGCTTTCTATTTATCATAAAATTTACCATTTGTTGTTGGAAAAGTTTCTTCATGTACCAAATTCTTTTCGTTCATGTACATACAAAAATCTAGCTTTATCATTTCAGCTTTGATAAATTTGGTATTGTTGCAATTATTTTGTGAATAGAGGTGTTTGTAGATGCAGTACATTGCTTAAATATATTTCCATACTACCGATCTTAGCCATTGACCTGTTCACATGGTCAGTGGCTTTGACAGTGTCGACTTGAGATGTCCACAAGATACGATGGTAGCAAAGGCACTATCTTGTCCATGGGATATCCTAGGCATGCTGCGTTTCGCTAGGATGGTAGATGCACCTTGTTGGGTTGTGTACCCATATAGTATAGTTTTGTTGATGTAAAAATAATAATTATAGTTTTTATATTGAATAAAATTATGTTTACTTTATTTATTATTGAGCATGCGAAATTAAAGTGCCTGTGATCACTTGTCATAATATGAGTTGGGTACTTGCGTTGAGAAGTACAGTGAGACACAACTTATATTTTGATCATAAATAATTTGTTCACAACCAATGTATAAGGGTTGACACCTTATATTGGAAGGTTGTAGTGTTGACCAATTCACTATTTAGGTTTGTGATTTGTCCTTATCATAGAAATAGTTAAATGTGACACTAGTATACTTGGAGTGCATTGAATGAACCACGTGTCAAAGATAATTCTATAGCATGACAGTGTGGAGAATTAAATTCCATTTGACCGCTGTGTATTTCATTTGGATCCTTTGACAGGATTATGTATATTTTTTCGCGATTTTAATTGTTCTTTGGTTCATCAATGGGTGAGATCAATTTGATTGGTCAAATATCTCGATGAGTTGGGAATTTAAGAATGAGCGAAGTAGAGAACATGAATTCGTGTCGGGAACCGTCATCCTGAAATAGGGATGGCAGTGGGGCGGGTTCAGGGCAGGGCGGGGCGGCCCACCACCCGTCCTGCCTCAAACGCGCCTTGCCCCATTTGTCGCCTCGTTTATTTATTTTATTTATTTTTTACATTTTTAAAATTTAAAGTTATGTTATTATTAGAGAATAAAATATAAATTCAAAATTTTAAAATTCAAAGTAAACACTTGAAATAAATAATGTTAAAAATTAAACAATTTCAAATAATATTACGTTTTGACTAAATTTTATTTCTTTTGTAATTAATTAAAATTTTACATTTGTATTTTATTATCTAATAATAATATAACTTGAAATTTTAAAAATGAAAAAAAAATTCACAGGGCGGGGCAGGTTTTTTTTTGCCATCACTATCCTGAAATGGGTAGAGTGACTACTTATATATTTTCTGTTGAATGGTTAAAATATGAGCTCAATGTTTAGCGTCAGCTAAACTTCGATATCTGTGATTTGTTCACAGGACTGTTGAAGAAAATGAAATTTAAGTTAGTGAGAATAACGGTCATTTATGCTCGTACCTAATTATTGAATCTCAAACGGGGATAAAATACATATACAACATGTCAGAGGAAAGCATTATAGATTTATTGATTTCTGTGATCTTATATATTCCGAGAGTTCAATCTTTTACCTTTAGTGGGAAAAGTAAAGACTAATAATTAAATTGGGTGGTCTAGGGTCGATTAGACAGGATCTAATTATTGGAGCTTGGAAAATATATGTCTGATCAGGTCCCTGTGATAGCTCCATAAAGTATTGGAACTTAATTACGGTAATTATAATAGTTTTAGGCTTAATTATAATTACAATAAAATTTTGTACTTGGTTGTAATTACTATGAAAGTTATCAACTTAATTGTAATTGTAATTAAAGTTCTAGGATTACATGTGCAATTAAATGTAAACTAATTAGAATTGGAGTTAAATTAGAACTCCTACTTGAGTTTTAATTAGAACTCTTGTTTGAATGTGAAATTATAATTGTATTAGAATTTTATAATCTTTTTCTATATAAATAGAGACTAGATGGACAGAAAACTACTACAACATTCATAATTTCATAAGATTCAAATTTGTAGAGAGAAAAAGAAAGAGAAAATATATTATTTTCTTGTTGTCCAAAATTCAAGAATTAATTTCTGGATTAATTGAAAGAAGGTGTCCACACACCGGTGTAGTCTTTGCGTTGGAGAATACCATAGAACGCTTGAAAGCTTGAAACACCAAGATTTTTGCAATTAAAGGAGACGGAAGTTCGCAGATCAGAGTTAATTCAAGATTGATCATTGAATTTAGGTAAAAGATTTGAATCCTTTAATTTTGTTATAACACACACGTGAACATCTAGACGATCTTGTTTATTAAATTAAAGAAACTTTTAATTTCTGATTAATTCCGCTTTCGCATTCCAACATACCTTTCCCCCTTTCCAAACACCCTTTAGGTGACAGCACCTCAATAAAGACATTTTTGTTTTTCTCACAGCACATGAATTGAATGTGACAGGACATTTAGCTCTTTGGCAAGTATTACTGAAGTGTTATTCAATTATTTTTTCCGCTGTGGATTAAAGGAGTTCGCCATTTCCCTGATGGAGACTCGAACAAACTTTTTAAGAAGGTTTTCTTCTTACCACTTGACCTAAGTCTTGATCTTAACCCTTGTGTCAATTTACTTGACTTTAGATGGTTAGTCTCAAGTAGGGCCCATTCGAAGATGTAATTATTAATAAATGAGTTATAATTTATTTAGCAATCAGGCTTGTTTTGAATTTTTAGTGCTTTTAAAAGAATCAGTTCTAGATATGCTAAATAATCAGTTATAAGAACAATTAGATAAGTGTTTGATAAGCTTTTGTTTCAAAATTGTTGCGTGTTTAAAATTCAGCATATGGTAAGAGAAGTGATTTGTTGTGAATGTGTGTATATAATAGTTCAAGTCATACACTCTCATAATCCATTTTCTCTTTGGTTAATTCCCTTCAACTCTACATTTATTTGACATGATTGGTTGAAAGGAAATATTTATATACATGGATTATTATTTTCAATAGTCCATACTTGCAATAAAATTTTATTATTCCTCTTTTGAGTGATAAATGATTGATTACGAATATATATTATATATCTTTTTTTTATAAAGGACTAGAAATACCTTGTTTTTGTATCATTGAAAATTGTATTAACATAAATATAGTAGTAAAAAATCGCAATGCAATAGTGTGTAAACTATTAGAACGAGTCAAAGTGGATTGTCTTGCACTAACACTTTCATGCAATAATTCTACTAAAGGTAATCCTATTGCAGGAATAGTTTTGGGTATACATATTACAATTTTCATTGGCCAATAACCAATTTGGTTGCGAGGTAATGAATAACCAGTTACGCCATAAGATACGATCAACATTCATAGAACCACACTTATAACCAAGTCAATTTATGAGGTTATTTAATCCCATTGGTCAGATACACAAGAAAAATACGCAGGATCATCATTAGGATTATCATATCAATGAACTGATAGGATTAACCAATCAAAGTTAGTTTTCGTAATTATGTATTGAAGAGAGGCGAAAGCTTCCATAACAATCGAACGAGTAAAAACCCATAGCAAAGCTCGTAGCTATCAGTACTAAAAAAAGAAGTAAACTTAATTCCCCCTAAACGATAAAATATATTCACATAGGGAGATGGATATAAATTTTACTTATATTCTATTGTATTACTACGTCATTATCAGTTTTCTAAAAAGCAACGCTTGCATGAAGTGGACACAAAATGTCTCACCTTGATTTTTTTATTTTTTAAAATTTTTCAAAGCCTAGGCGTGCTTTTTTTACGCTCCTACTCTTTTCTTTAATTTTTAGATTATTTAAAATTTTAAGATAATATTAAAATAAGAAAATACTCATTTCCACTTAAGCCTCGCCTAGGTTGAAACTTGACTTCTATGAAGTTTTATGCTTTTTAGAACACTGATCATTATTAGTCATTGGCAGTATTGCAACATGTAGGGGTTATTTGAGTCTTATTTTTCTTAAAAAAATGTATTTTGAAATAGGGTTATGATGGAAAATGTGTGGTTAAAAAATAAGAATTTTTTTTATTTGCGTATAATATTATTTTATTGAAAAATATGTGATTAAAATAATATCAAATCATTGTTGACAAATGTACTTTGATGAAAAAATGAGACTCAAACAAGAAGTTAATTTTACTTAATAATAAGTAATGCTATCATAAAAATTCTAAGAAAATGTATTGAGTATAACTATTTTAAATAAACAATAAAAGTCTCACAATTTATCAAATTAAAAACTAAAAGGAAAATCTTTATAGTAAAATATATTCAATTTAAATTATGTTATATACATCAGACTTGCGACAATCAATTTCTCCATTTCTCCATTTTCATATAATAAGAACAAATATTAAATATATTTAAATTATCATTAACATTAATTACGGAACGGAAGATGTTTTATTTGGAATACTAATAAACTATGATATTACTTTAACTAATTAAAGTTAAAAATGATATTTTAATAATAGATAAGTGGAAAAAATAAAAACAAAAGGGAGTTATTCAATATTCATACCACAAATTTTGTTATTTGAACTACATTTTAATGGCAAGGTTCTCAAATTTGTGCAGTTGTATCTTTAAATTTTTTCATGCCTTCGGTTAGATTTAGCACAGTTTGTCACAAATGATGATTTTTGTCTGAATATTCTTTTAATGTTCATTTAAAAGGCGGAAAAATATTTTGTTAAATATGTATATTTGTTATTTATTTTGTTTATTTAGAAATACGAGTTGCAAATGCGTTTTTTATGTCTTCTTTACGAATTCTTTGAACAGAACCATCATGAGAGATGAGTGCAAATTAATAAAAAAGTCGAAGATAAAAATGAGACCAAAAAAGTTGGGCATATAGTTACAAAATAAGCAAAGATAGGATACATTATTTATCATTAACATATGGTATAGTTCACAAATATTGTAGTGTGTGGATATAATTACTCAAAAGAAAAAATTGAAAAGCTGCATTTTCACTGCTTCTCAAATTCTACGGTTAGATGGTACGAATTATTCCATAGCATTTTTTTTATTTTTTATTTTTTGTCTTAAATTATCAAACATTTAAAACAACTTTGGGTTCTTAGATAACCAGAATTTGACCTCAAAAAACAATTTCAAACGGAGCCTTAAACTTTTAAATAAGGTAATTCAATATATGGCACAAGAATGGATAGATATTGCGAGTTTAAATCCCTATTCAACCCCTTTGATGAATTGTTGATTTTGATCAACATGTTAACGTGAGTAAATCCACATTAAGAAAGAAACTAAACAGTATGCTCGGTCTAAATATTGTGATAACTGACTGTAATAAATAATTATTTAATATTAATGTATTATGAATTACCTTATTTCGAAATTCTTATTCTTAATGCCGATTAGAAGGGTTCACATAAGTTTTACAGCGCAGGGCCTGTTTGGTCCATTTTATTTTTTTAATCATCTTTCAATGCAAAATTGTCAAGTACTATGTTTGTAAAAAATTCGTGAACTTGCCCTGTACACCTAGCATCTCTCCGATTTGGATTGATGAAATATTTCCTTTAGTTATAAAAAATAAATAAATAAGCAAACAAACGTGTGGCGGACACACGCCTAAGATAATGAAAGGGAAATTTGCCAGAATAGTCTTTAAAACATCAATTTATTTATTTATTTTTATTTTTAGTAATAAAAATAAATGAATAAACAAACATACGTGTGGCGGACACACGCCTAAGATAATTAGTGAAAGGGAAATTTGCAACTATAGTTTTTAAAAAATAGAAAAAAAAATTATGTCATTTTCTGTTAATTTGATCATGTCTATCTTAATTTGATGAAAATAACAAACAAAACCTCAATTTTACTAAGCAAGTGTGAATCAATCAGATTCCTCAAATTGCCGAAAAAAGCTCATCTAAAAATAAAAAAATAAATGGCCATCAACATCTCTTCAATTAACTACCTATAAAGGTCCACTCCAATTGGCGTGTGCCTTCCACACTTCTCCATATCCAACTTTCAAACCTTAAATCTCCCTTCAAATCTTCTTCTTGCTTTTCCTGGATATTAATCTTTTTATTGGTTTTAATGGACCCAGTCAATCTAAATGAGACCAACAAAACCTTACCTGCTGTTAATGATGATATTGAAGGGCAGAAGATTGAAGAAGTTGATGTATATGATGTTAGGATGCGGAAGCGGAATTAGTCAGAAATTAAAAAAAATCTTTAATTCAAAAACAAGATCTTCTAGATGTTCACGTGCATATTATATCAAAAATAATGAATTCAAATTTTTACCTAAATTCGACGATCAATTTTTGAATTAATTCTGAATTACGAACTTCCAGCCTTTTGGATCACGAACTTCCAGCTTTTTAATTCCAAGAACTTGATGCTTCTAACCTCTAAGTCTTCTATAGTATTCTTCAAAGTCAAGACTACACCGGTGGGTGGGTACCTTCTTTTAATTAAATCAAGAAAACCAATTCTTGAACTGGACAATTGAAAAATCAAGAAAAACAAAATTTTTCTCTCTTCAATACGAACTTCCAGCCTTTTGGATCACGAACTTCCAGCTTTTTAATTCCAAGAACTTGATGCTTCTAACCTCTAAGTCTTCTATAGTATTCTTCAAAGTCAAGACTACACCGGTGGGTGGGCACCTTCTTTTAATTAAATCAAGAAAACCAATTCTTGAACTGGACAATTGAAAAATCAAGAAAAACAAAATTTTTCTCTCTTCAAAAGTTGAACACCATGGAATTATGAATGTTATATAATTCTATTCCATTGGATGTCTAGGATCCATATAATCTCTATATATACAGAGACCAAAGAGTTCCAATCCTTATACATCAATATTTCCACATTCAAATAGGAGTTCTAGTCCAAATCCAATTAGTTTACATTTAATTACATGTGTAGTCCTTTAACTTTAATTACAATTATAATTAAGTTTACAACTTTCGTAGTAATTACAACTAAGTACAAAACTTTATTGTAATTACAATTAAGCCCAAAACTATTATAATTACCGTAATTAAGTTCCAATACTTCATAGAGCTACCACAGGGACCTGATCGGACATATATTATCCATGCTCCAATAATTAGATCTGTCTAGTCGACCCTAGACCACCCAATCTAATTATTAGTCTTTGCTTTTTCCACTAAAAGTAAAAGGCTGAACTCTAGGAATATATAAGATCACAGAAGCCAATAAATCTGTAATACTTTCCTCTGACCTACTGTACATGTATTTTATCCCCGTCCGAGATCCGACAATTAGGTACGAGCATAAATGACTGTTTTGCCCTTCTTATTATTTTCACTAACTTAAGTTTCATTTTCTTCAACGGTCATGTGAACCAATCACAGATGTCGAAGTTTAGCCGTCGCTAAACACTAAGCTCAGATTTTAACCGTTCAACAGAAAATACTTAAATAGTCACTCTACCCATATTTTAGGGTGAGGGTTCCCGACATGAATTCATGTTCTCTACTCCGCTCATTTTCAAGTTCCCAACTCATCGAGATATTTGACCAATCAAATTGATCTCACCCATTGATGAATCAAAGAACAATTAAAATCACGAAAAGATATACATAATTCTGTCAAGGGATTTAGATGAAATACACAGCGGTCTAGTGGAATTTAATTCTCCGCACGGTCATGCTATAGAATTAAATTCGACACGCGATCCGTTCAATACACTCCAAGTGTACTAGTGTCACCTTTAACTATTTCTGTGGTAATGACAAATCACAAACCCAAATAGTGACTTGGTCAACACTACAACCTTCCAGTACAAGGTGCCAACCCTTATACATTGGTTGTGAACAAATTATTTATGACCAAAATATAAGTTGTGTCACACTGTATTTCTCAGCGCAAGTACCCAACTTATATTATCTCAAGTGATTATAAGCACTTTAATTTGCATACTCAATAATAAATAATGCAACAAATAAATAAAACCACAATTTATTTATAATAAATGATTATTTCATCATAACAAAATATACTATATGGGAACACAACCCAACATATGATTACCCCAAACGATCACAGTGGCTTAGAGCTGCTGTTTTAGGTGCAAATGATGGTTTACTATCGACTTCTGCATTGATGATCGGAATTGGGGCTGTCCGGAAGGATGTGAAGACAATGATCCTCACTGGAATAGCTGGTTTGGTGGCCGGAGCTTGTAGCATGGCAATCGGGGAATTTGTGTCGGTGTACTCACAATATGATATAGAAGTGGCTCAATTCAAGAGAGAAAATAGGGCTAAAAATGTTGAAAAAATTATAATGGATGAGGCCAAGAAAGAGAAATTGCCAAATCCTTTTTAGGCAGCTGCAGCGTCGGCCTTTGCTTTCGCGATAGGAGCATTAGTGCCTTTGCCGGCGGCGACGTTCATATATGACTATCATGTGAGGTCAGGAGTGGTGGTGGTCGCCGTGAGTGTTGCACTTTTAGGGTTTGGTGGAGTTGGGGCTTTCTTAGGGAGGGCACCTCTTGTAAAATCCTCCTTGAGGGTGTTAATTGGAGGGTGGTTGGCAATGGGAATCACTTTTGGTCTAACAAAATTGATTGGTTCGACCGGAGTATAATGAAAATCAGATAGAATAATAAATCAATTTTTTATATATTGTATTGTTTAAATTCATGGAACCCACCATTAACTTATTCACTAATTAAATGGTGTGCGATGTCATTGATGTTTAGGAGATTATTTCCATTGTTTAATATTGCATGTCAAGCATTTTCTAAGCGCTCGTTTCTTGTACGATAGAGATTTCCTTGTATTTAATTTCCTTCACGTTATTGGTATTATTGTATCTCCTTTCACATTTCAGATTCTTGCAGAAAGTGTCAGAAAGATGAAATTTTTCTTCTTTTCATTTGTCTCCTATTCCCTCCACCACGCCCTCAACACACCCAAAATAACTAAAATAATAAAAGTGAATTTTAACCTTTATGCGCTGATACATACATTATAAGAATCAAAGAACAGTTATTAATCATCTTTCTGAAGTTCAATATATTTACCTTGTTTCATTTTCGAAGAGTGCAATCATTATGACTTTTCGCTTCTCAATTATATGTCTACAAGGGATCATAATAACTTGGAGGTAATATTGATGCCTAGAGCGTACTTCAACAATATATTTAGTACAAACTGTCATTCTTAACAATAGCCTGATTGGTAGAGTCTTGGAAGGAAAATGATAGTTATAAATCACCATTAACAAATTCTTTTACATATCGATAAAGTTACAAAAAGAAAGTGGGAGAATTTTCTTTTATTATTTGGCGGGTGAGATTTTGACTCAATCAAATCTTGCTACATCATTTGTTGATAATCATTGTTTGAGCAGCATTTTTTTTTTCAAAGAATGCATTTTGCAATAGTATTATGATGGAGAATGTGCCGTAAAAAATAAGAAAATTTTTGGATTTACTTGTAATATTATTTTATTAAAGAACTTATAGTTAAAATAAGGTCAAAACACTATTCAAGAATGCATTTTGATGGAAAAAATGAGGCTCAAATAAGGACAAATCTGTAAATTGAGTGATGTATGTGTAACACAATCAAGGAAGGAAATAGTTTTCATATCCTAGTTTGTGCTATAGAAGTTCACTGTGATAGGACTTATGAGAGAAACATATGTGCTAGAAAGTGACAAACATAAGCATGTGATCGACACACGCACAAGGGAATAATAAGGGTAATTTGTCACTCAGAGTCGAATATATTTATTTCGTTATCTGTTAATTTGACAATCTCCACCTTAATTTGATGAAATTAACAATCAAAACCTTAACTTTTACTAAGTGCGAACGCATCCGATTACTCAAACTAGGCGTTCCCAATAGCCGAAATATTCTCATCTTGAAAGCAAAAAATGCTCATCTCCAGACGGTACATTTAACTACCTATAAAAGCCACTCCCATCGGCGTGTGCCTTCCACACTTCTCCATATCCAAAAGAAAAAAAGTACTTTTCAAACCCTATAATCTCTCTTCAAATCTTTTATTTCCCCAAATTTTCGTGGAAGCAATCAGCCCAAGAAAGCCGGAAAATGGGACCAATAAAACCTTACCATCTGTTAATAATGATATTGAAGGGCACGTATTTCAAGAACTCGAAGAAGAAGTTGAAGTTTATGATTACTCAAAAATAAGCAAAGTGGCTTAGAGCTGCTGCTCTAGGCGTTGATGATCGGAATTGGGACTGTCCGGAAGGATATGCCAAGACTATGATCCTCNCTTTCCCCTCCCATCCCAGGCCCAAAATAAATATGTAGAAGAAAATTTTATTAAGTGCATTTTGAACTTAATACTTGAGCACATTGTTAAGACTTGGAATTCCATCTTAAAAGATCAACTTTTTAAAGAGGAGTAACATAAGTCCTTATAAATTAGTTTACATATTCATCTTTATTCGATGTGCAATTTTATCCCTTAACATGTCTTTCAAAATAGTGGCTCATTTAAATAAATCAATCTTGAAATCCGCATACTCATTTTAATCATATGGAATTGCTCGTTAGAATTTAATGGACTCTAATACCATATTAAGACATGAAATTACGTTTTAAAATGTTAACCTTATTAAGAGGAGTAACGCAAATCCTTATAATTTGATTTATATTTTCATCCTTATCTGACGTGGGATTTTATCCCTTAACGCACACAAAAAGGTCTAAGTCAACGTTATTAATGATATTTGTTGCTATACGGGGAAATATTGGATTCTGATAGTCCGTATTTGATTATTTACCGTGAGTTCTTTAGTTTCGATCTAAACAATGACAATTTTAATCCATTATAATGGTTCGCTGAGTATTAATAAATTGAAGTGGAGGAAAACTATGGTTCGATATCATTTATTAAGTTCAATAGGTTTGATCATAGAATTTGAAGGACTACAAAATCAATATGTCTTTTCTTAAAGTGTAAGAAGTGAAAAATGTTTCATCAATTGGAATTTTGTTTATTTAATTTTTTTTTTCAAACAAATATTCTGTAATAAATTTGAATAATGATATTTCTAAGCACTTTTGGTTGATAATAGTCCGTGTGGACTAATTCTCCTCACTTTTTGCGCCATCTTTGATGTTGACTGGGCTAATGTTAAGGATCTCACATCAATGTCTGCCTACAATTTCTTTCTGTTGAAGCAAAATATCGTGCAATTACAAAAGCTACCGTCGAATCATGTTGGATTCAGAATTTCCTTAGTGAGCTTTGGTGAAATTTTGCAACCGTACGTAATCATTGACCAAAAAAAAAAAAAAAAAAATAATTTAAGTGAGTTGACAGTCATTTAAACAAGGAATAGACTTTAATTTGAATTGTATCAATCCATGATCAAATATGTTGGTTACAAAATTAATTGATTGTTTTATGTCCACTACTAATAATTCTATTACATTTACGACCTAAATGCATGTGAATTTATTTATTTATTTATTTATTTTTTTTGAAGCTTTATGTGAGAAAAGCGTGTTAAGAATCCGACTTCACCAATTAAGATGAGTACTAATTCTCAACTTATATATTTTAGCTCTTGTTTGATAACCATTAAAACCAAACTCTATATTTTTTCTCAAACTAATTTTCAATCACACATAAAATATTCTATATGTAAACTTAGAATTTTTTCTTACATTTTAACCATATATTTTCTAAGAAGTTACTATTCCAAAATTCATTCTTTGAAAAAACTCATTTGAATGATTGTGAAACATGACTTAAATGAGACATCGATTGCTTCCCTAGAAATCAGTGAAAGAGGAAGATTTTAAAAGGGAGACTGTAGGGCCTGCGTTATATATGGAGTCAATATGAGTGGGTTTTGCTTGTTTTCAGTCTTTTTGATTATATGGAAGTAAATGAATATAAATGCAGTCAAACTAAGAGAGAATGAGACAAATGTATCCCATTCTACTATATGGAGAGAAGCTTCGGACAATTTTATATGCACAGGTGACATGATCATCCATTTAAATCATGATATCAGGACCTCAAGTTACTCAAATTGCAATATCTTGACATCGCACACCCACTTCGCATGTTTTACGTTAGTGCTTTTGCTTGTATTGCATGCATTATATTTCTATGTATGTATGAGCAAGGAATCCACTTTCTCCACACCACTTCAAACTAAAATTCATTGAATAACAATTATAAATAAGAAAATAACGTAATAGAAAAAGTATTTTTTAAGTTTACAAAATATGTAGGTTTCTTCTCCATAGTTTACAATAATGGTAACTTGAAGAATACTTATTAAAAAATAGAAAGACGTGCCCTTCTCTCTTAGATAAGGGAGGACTTATGTCACTCACCTCCATATTCTAAATTTATTCTATTAAATATATGGTAAAATTTAAATAAATGATGCGATAAATAAGAACAAGTTTAAATTTTGATTGGAAGATACGTCTATATGTATCAGGCAGTTAAATTTCTTCTTCTTCTTTCCTTTTTAGATCAAATCACCCTGTGTGGCTGATCATTATTTGTTATTAATGCAAAAAATCAAAAGGGAAACAAACATAGTTAACAAAAATAAGTGGAATTCACAAACAAACGAGAAACATGTTTGATACACAATATTGAAAAGTGTTGCACAGAACAAAAAAAACACCACATAAGTTTTGAACGTTTCGACCGCTTCCTTATAGTCCAGGAAGGAAACATAGTTAACAAAGTGGAATTCACAAAACAACGAGAAACATGTTTGATACACAATATTGAACAGTGTTACACAGAACAAAAAAAACACCACATAAGTTTTTAACGTTTCGACCGCTTCCTTATAGTCCAGGAAGGAAACATAGTTAACAAAGCGGAATTCACAAACAAACGAGAAACATATTTGATACACAATATTGAACAGTATTACATAGAACCAAAAAAAAAAAAACACACCACATAAGTTTTTAACGTTTCGACCGCTTCCTTATAGTCCAGTTGAACCAATCAATTTGGTAAGACCAAAAGTGATTCCCATAGCCAACCACCCACCAATTAACACTCTCAAGGAAGATCTCACAAGAGGTGCCCTCCCTAAGAAAGCCCCAACTCCACCAAACCCTAAAAGTGCAATACTCACGGCAGCCATGACCACCCCTAACCTCACATGGTAATCACTTATGAACGCCGCAGCCAGCAAAGGCACCAATGCGCCTACAGCGAAAGCAAAGGCTGACGCTGTGGCTGCTTGAAAAGGGTTTGGCAATTTCTCTTTCCTGGCCTCATCCATCTCATTTTTTTCAGCACCTCTAACCCTATTTTCTCTGTTGAATTGAGCCACTTCTATGTCATATTGTGAGTACACAGACACAAATTCTCCGATGGCCATGCTACAAGCTCCAGCCACCAAACCGGCTATTCCGGTGAGGATCATCGTCTTGGCATCCTTGCGGACAGCCCCAACTCCGATCATTAGTGCTGATGTCGAAAGTAAACCATCATTTGCACCTAGAACAGCAGCTCTAAGCCACTGTGCTCGTTTTGAGTAATCATAAACTTGAACTTCTTCTTCAAGTTGTTGAAATGTTTGCCCTTCAATATCATCATTAACAGCAGGTTTGATCTCATTTTCAAGAATATTTTGGTCGATTGCTTCCATGGAATTAGTGAAAGAGGAAGATTTGAAGGGAGATTTAGGGTTTGAGATGCACTATTCTTGATTTGGATATAGAGAAGTGTGGTAGGCACACGCCACTAGGAATGGGATATTTATAGGAAGTTAATTAATGGATAGACGCTGATGCCCATATTTTTCGTCACTGTGAGGAATATAATACATTCACACTGGAAAAAAAATAAAAATTACATGACACGTTTGGTAAGCTTGGATGAATAATTTATTTTATTTATTTATTTATTATTTATTATTTTTTACATAGTTGTCTTTTTTGATTCCAAATTTCAATCATCTCACAATCAAACTATGTTTACAAAAGCAAACAATCGTTGCACGCTCGAATGCAGAAGAAGAGTATAGAGCAATGGCTTGTGAGCTTCTTTGGCTTCAAACCTTACTGAGCTTGGAGTTGAGATTTTGATAAACTAGCAAAAACAAAATTAAAAATAAAATAAAAACTTAAAAACTATGTATCAACCTAATACATCGTAATATTCCAATTTATCATATGATAAAAAGTTATATAAAGAGATCCGCAAACAAAATTCAATAAATCTTGCAGAATTTAATATATAACGATTCTATTTATTTATATTTTCTGTAGCTGCATGTGACATCACTATCTTCATTTGTATTTAACATTGACAACTAAAAGCATTATTTCCGGGTATAAATTATATTTTTCCTTATGTAATATTAAACATTAGCAAATTGATTTAAAAAAAAAATGCCATCTTAAATCAAAACAATGTACTTTAGTTTTTGTAACTTGTACATAAAAATTGTACATAATGATTATTGAAAATAATGTGGGGGAAAAAGATTGAACGAAAATGTTAATCGAGTTTTAAATTGACAAATAGTAAAGTGCTATGCGAATATTATGTAGTCTCTTGTGTAAATCTTGAACTACATGCAGCAAGGTCCATGTACTTTTGCGGAGTGTCGATCTGTAAGGTTAATTTAAGGGTGTGAACACAATGGATTCCTTGATTATACAGCATCATAGTTAATTGATATTCAACTTTGAACCAGTAGGACCTCTATTGTTAGCTATTTATTTTAATGGGTGTGCGTCCTCCACGTGCTTTTGTCCACGGTTGACGAGAACTTTAGCACAAACTAATATGTGAATTTTTTTTATAAAATTTAAAACAAAGCGATGCCTTTAGAAGCGAGAAAGGAAGATGAGAACGCAATCGTATGTTGATTTAACAAATTTAGATAAAAAAATATATATAGAGAGAGAGAGAGAAAATAACAAATCTATTAACTTAATATTTAGAATTATAAGATAAAATTTTAACAGTTTATTTGATAAGAAACTAAATAAGGGACCATTTATTTCATATTTTGCCAATATTATCTCTTAGGCCTTGTTTGATAGGGCTTTTTTCCATGGAAAATGGAAAAAAAATTTCATTTCAACCCAATTTCTCTTGTTTGATTCCCAAAATTTTTCAAGTAATTCATTTTCGACTTCTCCTTCATGTGGCCCCATTTTCTTGGTTTTGAAGGAATTCCAATTGGAATTCCTTGGCTTTTGGTGAGAAAATGGGTTTTCAATCTTTTTTTTTTTTTTTTTTTGGCAATAGAAGCAAATTCTATCTATAATTGTAAAAAATCTATCAATTTAATTGATAATTTTCATGAAAAATAAAGTCAAACGAACACCAAAAGATCCAAAATTTCAACTTTTTTTAGGTGAAAAATTATATAAATAAAACACATTTAATTGACAGTTTCTAATAAAATAAGTTATAGACAATTCAATTTCATGGAATTTATTTTTTTTCCATTCAAATTCCATTCTTGCAATCAAATGGACCCTTAGTGAAACAAACAGTTCTAAATTCATGTTTCCTAAAAAAAAAAAAAGTTCCTAATTCATTAATTAAATGTTCACTGAATTAATAGGCAACGGCAAGAAACGGATAGGAGATTAAGAATGAAATAGACAAATCATATTGATCCCGTATTCCTCGTTTAACGGGGAAATGAGTCAAATTCTATATGGTCTAATTAATCTATTTGACTTAATAACTGATACATTGATTGCTTCCATGGAAATCAACGAGAAAGGAAGATTTCTTAAGGGAGATTTTAGGGTTTGCGATATATATGAAGTGTGGAAGGTGCATGCCAATACGCAGTGTCAACCCTAAAAATTTGGAGGCTCTAAATGAAAAATCATTTTGAGACCCTATATTTTTTTACACATGTAACAATATTTAAATAAAAAAAAAAAAAATATATATATATATATATATATATATATATATATAAAAATCTAACAAACTA
>NC_036241.1:12367607-12417783 GCF_002742605.1 Olea europaea var. sylvestris | reverse complement strand
TAGAGATATGGTTTGGCCCAACTTTTACTGCTAATGGGGACACAACACTAAATTGGAATTTCTGAATTTAGAATTCTGTCCTTGGATTTTTGGATTGTAGAATGATGATTATGGGTAGAATTGTGGATTTGTGGATTTCGGAATCCTGTCCTCTTCCTTTTGGATGGAAGAATATTGAAACAATAAAATTCAAAATGTGAGAAGAATAAATATGATGCTAGTCTAATATCTCGGTTTGTAAGTGATATTTTATTTTGCAATTCTATCTTTTAGATTGTACGAATTTTTTTTTTTAATATAGATATATTTGTTTTAAAATATTGTTACATGTGTAAACAAATATAGGGCCTCAAAATAATTTTTCACTTAAGAGCCTTCAAATTCTCAGGGTCGGCACTGTAAAAATGAAATAAATACTTTAAGATGGATGCTGTTAGACCAAAGTGATAAGGAGGAAAATATAACCCAATTTATATGAAGAATTAAATTCAATTCAAATAGAACTGTATCAGTTTAATTTGTGAATAAAGAATGCTTATGCTCATGATTAAAAATTCAATTAAAATAGAACCCTATCAGTTTAATTTGTTACTAAACGAATGCCAATGCTTCAACTTATCATTCTTAATAGAGTCTGGTTGAAGAGTCTAACAAAATTTATTTTATTGTTCTAGTTTGTGCTAAAGTCCTTGTCAGTCTTGCTACATATACAATTTCGCTAACAGCTTTGTTGACAACTAGTTTGGTCATCGATTTGAATGACAATTATTCAAAAAAATGGCCAAACTATTAGTTGTACAAAATGAATGTAGCTAGTTTGATTCAATTCTTGTCCCGTCAACTGTGAATGGGATTTCAAGAAAAACGTGTGTACTGCAAAAGTAACAAAGAGAAAGCATGTGGTGAGCACAGGCCCGTGGAAATAAATTACTAATGCTTGAATAAATAAGTTTTCTCTCTTTCAATATGATGATTGATTATATAGTATAAGAATAATCCACACATTTTATGAGTTTCTAATCTCTAACTGAACGGTAAAAGTTTTGCGCCAAATATGTAATAATATAGAATTTAATAATATAATTTGTTGGTGAACATAAAGCCTAATAAAAATATAAATTGTTATAAAATAGAGAGAAAAAGAGAAAAAAATAAGAGAAGTCAATAGACTTGGATGTATTTTATTAAGAACCGAAAACCTCATATTTGCAAAGAAGAATTAGAGATACAATGGTAATAATAATTAGGACTGTAATGGTATAATTGTCATTCACTAATAATCAAATTATTTACAACACTTCCCATTAAATGATACAATACAAAATATTTATCTCGTTAAAACCTCGTCAAGAAAAATCTTTGAGACAAAACCTGATCAAAGGAAAAAAGATTACAATTTCTCCCCCTAATTTCAATTATTGTATTAATTTATCATTGTCTTGTTTATCAATGTCTTCAATATTACATTTTTTTGTGAAGTATGTCTCATGTTGTTTTATATAGTTTTCAAATAACATCGTCTTTATATGAGATATTTACCAGCCTTTGATGATTGTAGAACATGATAATTCGAAAAATAATTCTTATTTCTCTTCAGGAATCTCATATATATCAGAGTATTATTTTGAAGGTAAATATCTTCTAAGTAATGATCATTCATTACACAAAGAAAACGACTCGTTAAAACCTTATTAGGAAAAATTCTAAGAAAAATCTTAATAAAGGAAAAAGAGTACATTATTCTTTTAATTACGCTACAAAAGTTGTCCCCTTAAAAACTTTAGTAGGAAAACTCAATGGAACAAAATTTAGTCAAGGAAAAAAAAGGACAATGCGCGTTTACTCCCCCACAATAATATACTTAAATTATGTTTCGAGCATATTAAATCTTTCAAAAATAACATTAATAGTCATGTCACATGAATTAACTATAACATATTTCAAATTTCATGCATCATCAAGATAACATGATATGGACTTGTGATTTCATCCAACACGATCTTTACAAAATTCACTGTCTTAAAAGTCCTATATTACATATCATGACTTCATTTTTTTCATTTTATTTTTGCATAAGTATACATCTTTAAATTTTCAAATTGCAAGTCCAGAAACTTCAAATTTCTCTGGTAAATTCAATTTTATGATTGCGTCCCTTTATTTGGCCAATCATCATTTTGATCAATATATTTCGACTCATTTATTTTTATTCCTCACTATATGATGCAATACATCATGTGTACAAGTATTGTCAACAATTTTTTCTTTTTGATTATATTTCCTTTTCATAATGACATAAATTATTGAGGTATCTCAATTTTCAATATTTCTAGTACCTGAACCTTTTATGAAATTTTATAATTTGTTATGCCTAAATACTCTATATATATATACCTCCTTAATAAGACCATCTTTTCTAATTGCTCAATTTTCGTTTTGAAATTTTTATATTAGAATCGAATATTATCACGCTTCAAACGTACCATAAATTTATCAAATATAATAACAACTAATTATCCTCCAGGTCACTAATTTGAGTTGAAGCATTTAAAACTAGTGAGTAGAATATTGTTAATTTATTTGGTCTGGTAAATGCGTTTAAATGAATTGTCCTTTGAATTTCTGATCTGAATTGTCTTTTACGAGTTACATTTGTATATTATTTTTAGCTTCTCAATTCATCCCTCTAATGCTAAGAGAATTGTCCAATCAAATTAATAATCAACTAACTATGTTATAAAATATCACTCATTTGGAATAAGGGTTCAAACTAAACATTTATTCTTAACATTCTTTACTTTTCATCTCAATACAATGTGGTAGATTAATTGTACATATATTGCACTGTCAAATAATTAGATGAAGAAATCAGGCTTTGAGTATAAGTCAATTATAATAGGAAGAATTATGATGTTGTGATGATGCATAATAGCATTTCCTAAACAAAAACAAGAAGTACTTTATTCTCAAGCAAATTAATTGGAAGCATTTAACAAGTGACAATGTTAAATTATTTATCGACATCTCAACTCACACTTGTTAAATGGTTGTAATTTAGGATAATTGGCATTAACAAGACACATCGTCTTGATTGTATAATTTAAAAATTATGCCTCAAATTTTAAATTTGAGCAGTAATTTCATAAATTTTCAGTTGCGAACACCATACAATCATCTAGTAAATGTATAAATTTCTTAGATATAAATAATATTTAGATGGTCAACGTGGAAAGTGATGGTCGCCATATATCACCATTATTAATTTTTAGAAATTTAAGAAATTCAATCCATATTTTAGCAAGCAATAATCAATGACCTACTTTCAATAAAGGAACGGATAATTTCTATGAATTTATTTGATTAAAAAAATCTTCCGGTTCAATACGATATTTATCAATAGAGTCACTTAAGTTTAGTATAGTGTACCAATTAAGAAATGCAATTAAGAATTTTGTATGTTTCTCTTTTATTTAGTGAAGAACGAATTACTAGCAATGGTAAGTTTATTTCCTCATATCCCACAATATTGACTCTTCTAGAGTCTAAAAACGATATTTTTCAAAAATATTAATATAAATAAAATATTTCTTCTTTAGAAGCAATTTAATTAAAATTGCAATTCTCTAGGCTCAATAAATATTTACAATGAAATGTCCAAATTGTGATTCTTAAAAAATAACTACATAATATTCTTCTAGAATATTTATAAATAAAATTGTGCTTCTTTTAGAGCAATACAATATTCTTCCGGATGTTAATTTCCATTAATTGATTCAAACAATTCTACAATATTCTTCTGAATTATTTAAATATCTAAATCGCATTTCATTATAGAATAACAATAATATCATGTTCTCAAAAGTAATAAAATATTATTGTTTAAAGTAATAAATTTGTAAAGATTTACTATTTAAGAGTAAAAACATAATTTATGTTAGATTTTATATTATTATGTTCTTTAAGAGCAAATAATATCTAACTAGAATCTTAATGATAATTAAAATGTGCTACTTCGAGAGCACATTATATTTTATTATTATTATTTTCAAAATCAATATATCACCACTCTTCTGAAATTTTGAAAATTTTAATTCTTGTTCTTTAGGAGAAAATAATATTTTTTTCAAAATATTAATTATAATTTTGTGATACTTCAACAGCAACAATGTGATAGATTATCAATTTAAAGTTTACAAAAGAATACCTAAAAATATTTAATCGGTTAAAAATATTAATTACCATAAAAATAGTATGTGATATAAAAATTAATTACCAAACAAATAGAATGTGAATTTATATATAAAAATTAATTATCAAACATGCATTAGAAAAAAATCTTCATATATAAAAGTTAACAGAATTGTCTAAATCTTTTATTTGTTAAATCTTTTACTAACATGCAAAAGATACCAAACACGTGAATTCACATATATAGAAGGTAAAGACATGAATAACATTAGATGAATAACTTCAAAACGAATGCCACGTGCACAAAAGTTAAAGGCGTGAATTCCACATATCAACAGGCATTAATTAAAGGCATGAATCAAAAGGCCATTATTGCTGCAAAATGAATGTATATTTAACTAATTCACTTTGATTCTTAGAGAATCTTACTAATAGCGTATTATAAAATAGAGAGGGAAAAAAGAGAAAATGGGGAAAAGTCAATAGATTTTTATGTATTTTATTAAAAACTATAGCTCCATGTTTATACGGAAGAATTAGAAATACAATGATAATAATAATTAGAACTGCAGGGGTGTGATTGTCATTTACTAACAATCATATTATTTACAACATAAACATTTATAGGGTGTGATTGTCATTTACTAACAATCATATTATTTACAACATAAACATAAATATAAATCAATAAATTCATCAGCATAACAAATTACAACAAGCAATCACATATAAATATTACACATAAAAAATATGCTATAATACTTATAGTACGTGATAATTTCCTTTTTTTGAAATTGGTATTTTAGGACACGTCGGGAGATTTTCAAAAATAAAAAAGGTGGTTATTAGACTACCTTATCTTTATGGATCATGGAATATAGTTGGAGTCAATAGCTCTCCCAGAGGTCATTCAACTAAGATCTATTAACCTTATCACAAGTTGTTAAAAGAATTGTGATAGCTTTTGTACGAGTGAGGTACAGTGAAGTCCATGATCTTGTGACGTAATCTAGTTATATTTCTCAAAGATGTGTTTAATAAGGAAACTAACTTATAAGCTCTAAAAAATCAGCATGAGAGTTTCAAAGAAAATTCAGTCTCCATAAAGTAACCCAATTAAAATAAGAAAGCAAACATGTCAAACATTACTTACCATAACAATTCGGGCCTCTATTTACCGATCGACCATGCTAGGCTTATAGGTACCTATTTCACAAGTCTTGCCAGGCCTCACACATACGTGGGCTCCATGTAAATTTTTTAAATACATGTGGGGCCCCTGCACAGTGAGGGCCCTATAAAAACCCTGTGAATAATATTCTTTACCGATAGAGTAAATGTACACATTCTCCAAAACTCAATCTTAATCTGTGTTTGTTTTTCACTCCACATCCAATTCCTCCATATACATCTCGTATCGACATTTGACTTGATTATTTGAGTTCCAATATTCATCGGTCCTTTTTTATATGATATCTTGGTGCCTAATGATTTATGTCTAATTATATAAGTGACAATATGTTGACAACAATGCCCTTGAATTTTTGACATCAACAAGGATTAAATCGGGTGAAAGTTACAATCATTGTTAAAAAAATAATAATAGATAAATTTGTCTAAAAGTTATATATGCATCAAAAAAATTACACACAACATAATTTACAAAAATTAATATAGATGCCAAAAAATTGCTGACTATAATATTGTTGTATTTTTATTTTTTTTTAAGCACGAGTTTTTTGTAGTATTTTGCAATATTTGACAAAAATCAATATTTTTCAATTAATTCCTCAATTTTTTTACCATTTATACAAAGTGCCAAGTTCATTTAGAAGACCTTTTTGAGGAAACTCATCCAAAACTAATATATTAAGAAGCTTTTCTATAAAACAAAAGTAGAAACGAAATTATCCCAAATATACTCGATATAAGAAGTTGCTGATGAGTTTGAAAATTACAATTTGATATTCTAGTTTGTGGTGGGCACACAGCCACAGGAATGCACACCTAATTAAAGGTGTTCTAATATCAAAGTGGAATAATAGAATTAAAATCATGAAGGCAAAGAGGTGCCATAGGCACCAACGGATACAGTACTAGGTGAGCAGGCGCGGCCACCCTTGCTAACGCCGTGGAATTTACGGCTTAGGAGTTGGGCAAACAGCAGATCGTCGGTGAGTGGTTTGCTTCTCTCGATTCGTTGGGGGGTGTTTTTTTTTTTTTTTTTTTTTTTTTTTTTTTTTTTTTGGTTAGTGGGCCCTTTTTTGGGCTTTCCCAAACACGGGCCTGGCTGTGTATTGTGTCCGTATATCTAATTAGAAGCTTTTAAACAATTTTGTTTAAGCAACTAATCTATGATGTGATCAAACCTTTCGTACTCTTTATATAACTAGTGACGCAACATGCATTGCACGTTAGCTGGGTGAATATGAAATATGAGAATGTGGTGGTTGTTTCGACAAATTTATCGGTGTAACTATGTATATATATGTATTGGTGTAACTATATATGTATTGATATACACGAGAAATGAATGTTATTGGGGTGGTGAAACATTGTAGTATGTTTGAATTGTAAAAATAGAAAAAAGTGTAATTTCTATAAAAATCTTTCAGAGATAGTTAACTGGGGAGAAAGTGAAATGGATAAACATAAAAATTAAACATTATTTATTGGGTGACGAATATAATTATAAATAAAAAAGTTTCACAGACGTGTTAGAGTTCTATCATTTTTTTTTTTTTTTTTTTGTAGACCATAAATATTGGAGATTTGCTATTTAATAGTTCAAATACATATGTATCGCCAATTTGTAGTTCCTTTTCAATTAGAAAATCTGTCCAGCCTACAGTGAGACGACGCATTACACCGTTTTGTCTTAAATTTGCGATGATATCCCAGTTGTGATTTAAAGAGTCGTGGATTCGAACATTCCGCACATGTCTTGACAGATGGTGTCAAGCAAACCTTGCTGGTATAGACTGAAAAATATGGACGAATGATTTACTAATCTTAAGATCAAAAGTATGCGGAAGAAATAAATATAGAATGAGATATTAAAGATAACGCCTACAATTTCTCGATGGTTGTTGTGGTTGAGTGTTAGTATTATTTCGAATGCAAGATTATCCATATGTAAAGCGTTGTCGTCCTCTTCAACATCGGAGTCATATGTAACCTCTGATGTAGAATGATCAAATATCCTCATATTGAATGTGGAATTTCTGTTATATTCAAATACTACAACATAATCATCCTGTAAGTTATGATGGTCGAAAAGTTGCTCCCATTCATTAGCCAAATATATTTCTCCATCAATTCTTTCTATCTGTACTGTGACAATTATACCATCATATGAAGTTAATCGTATTGTATCACCTAGTTCGTGTCTCCAGCAATTGACAAAAGATGTAGGAAGCATCTACATATATGAAAAAAAATATAAGCGGTATATTAATAAAAGTCGATTTTTCTCTTCTATTCTAGGATTTTGGATTCGGCTCTATTCTCCGATCAACCGCTGGAGGAATCTAAGTTTAAATCGTCCTAGTAATTGTAGTAAACCCTGACTTATTGACCCTTTGGCTTTTCCAGCGATATGAACATATTTAGAAAGTCCGTATAACATAACTTTAAAAGATTATTCCTTATGAATCAAGTACAATGTGCTTTACTGCTGCCATTATTAAGCCAATGAAATTGTTTAAACTAATTTTCTCACTTTCCACTCGGGTATTATCAGTCAATTGAATGTCTTTCAATGTCCCGTTCCACGGACCCTTACACTATTTGGGGATTTTATGAGCTTATGCAGTTTCATTAAAGGGATGGAGATGTGGTGGGGGAAGGAAATCTCGAGCGCGGGGCCCCTTTTGGGGTGGAAAGGATAGTGGGTAGGGCTTCTTTTTTTCCCAGACTACTTTACTTACTGTTATACAAATGTGAAAGAAGAAATTATTATATAACTTACCTGACGGATGTTATGATTTAGTGAAAGATTGATAATTTGAAAAAGCTAAGTGGTACATCCATTTTTGTATTGATATACTGCACTAAATTTAGAAAGAATTATATACCATATCATGCAAATAAAGAATTAATAATCTGTGTATGATTTTTAACACAATTAAAGATTGAAAATTAGATGTTATTTAAAACCAAAAATTGATTTTGAAAAAAAAATTAGTAAAAGAGTCAAGAAAGAAAGAAATAGTAGATGAAACCTGAGTTTTTTGAGTAAAGCTCGTAGGTAAAGATATGTAAGTTTGTTAGGTGAAAAGAAATGGTATGAGAAGTTATTTAAGCTAATGAAATATACTTTCCTTTTCTTTTTTTAGAGGATTTAACAAGAGTTCAAAGATAGACAAAGTAATGGAGACAAATTATTGAAGACAAAGTAGCTTGCAAAAATAGACAAAGTAATGGAGACAAATTATTAAAGAGATTACTCTTTCCAAAAACAAAAATGGGAAATAGTTTTCATTTAATTAGATACGGAAAGTTGTGGTAGATTTGCTAAATTTAGTTAGAAATAAATTCTATTACTAAGGTTTAACGTTAATGTGAAGTGCTAAATAAGGAATTAAATAAAATAAAATAATGACTGAAGAAATGATAAATAAATTAAAAGAATGAGATTGAGAAGAAGTAGAAGCATAAATTTATATAATTAACAAAAGAATAGTTATACAATCAAATTACAAGCAAATTTTTAATTGCATAACTATTATACAATGTAAGCAGTTTTTTGATTGCACAAGTGTTAAATTACATCTAATGTAACAAGACAAAAGACAGAAAATAATGATTACATCACTAAAGACTGTCATCAAAGGATTCAAATGCAATGCCTTTGTCTTTGACATTGGTAGTATTTGAAGGAGTGGAAGTAGAGAATAAAACTCTTTTAGCGGATGATTGATTTGAATCGTGCTCTATCAATTGAACTGATTCAGTGATTGGAGTTAGAGATGTGATCCCATTGCCAGCAAATTGACTTGATGGAGTTAAACTGGTACAATCACTACTCGGATGTTCAGTTAGAGGAGCATGTACAATAAAAATCACATCGTATTTGTACTCTTCTCATCTATTTTGTTGTTTGACAACTTTGATGTAGAAAAATAGGCAATCTACAGAAGGATCACCAATGGATCTCATCAAATTCAGCATAGGTAGATTTGTTGCAATTGATGCATGACAGGTACCAGAAAGACTGATCTTCATTTGTTATTAATGGTTTTGCTTTTAACCAAAAATAGTTTTGCTGTGAAAGAAAATATGAAAGGAAGCACTCACAACAGGCAGAAGCCCTTCTATATTTCTGATTGGTGTGATTTTGTCTTCTTTTGAAATAAAAACTCTCGAAGACGTCAATTCATAATAGCATTTCTTTGTTAAAATTTCATTGAGTTTTTCTACATTTGCATCCACCCTACATGTAGTACGTAAAACAACATTAGTAAGTAAAACAAAAAAGAGAGATGATCTTATTTTTAAGTTAGAATAAACTTTACATTATTGAAAGAAAATTTCTGGACTAAATAAGTGTAAGCAAATAGACTAAAATTTAAGGAAATAATTACTAGGATTTAAATTCAACAGCTTCTTTGAAAGGACATCAATGATGAAAGAGCTATTAGGTTTTGTTGATATTGAAAGTCCTATCACATATAAAATGGAAATTTCTTTAAAATAATTTGTAAATAAATTACATTGTAATCTATGCATTTAATTGTATTATAAGTAATAACAAAACTTACCGTTAAAAGATGTTAATTTCAATTGTTTTGCTACAATGACTGGTTTTTAACCAACTTATCTGAAATAAGGCTGCATTATTTTTCGACGAAAGCATCCCACATAGTCAAAACCACTACCTCAAACCTAAAAAAAGAAATGAAAGTTAAAAATATTTGATGATGAAATCGTATAAAAATTAAATTGGTGAAGTGATAAATGGACTGCAAACTTCTTGTAAACAAGAATGATATCTTGAATATAAGATTGAGTTCCAAAACGTGTATGAATTAATCTTTTTGGTCGTATATCGATAGCTGCTCCAAGGATAGCTAAAATAAAAAAAGATTGCAAAATTATACACATATATATAGTTGAAGAAATATATTTAAAAATTCACGATTATGAAGAAAGGTATGGTTTTGACAGATGATAAGTATGGTTTCTTCAGTAGGTACTATATGAAAATTAGGAGTTAGTGGATTTGGGTATGGAAATAATTTGATTCGGTGTGATTTTGGGATAAAATGTGGAGAAAGGTACGACTGAAAGATTTGCTAACAGAAAAAATCAATGTAATTGCAAGATTTTGCTTGAAGTATTTAAAAATTTTGTTATACCCATTTAATAAATTTTATTTGAAAGAAATAAGGAATTCTAACATTTTTAAAAAAATTACATAACTTGATATTTTAGTAATCAAAAAATTATTGGAAATTTTCAACATATATTCAATGTCATATCTACTTTTTCACCGAACTTTCTTAATTATCTTCTTCTATCATTTCTATTTCACTTTCACGTGCTTACCCTCAAGTTTTCATCAGAAAGAATAAAGAAGTAAAAAAGCTTCCATATAAAGGGAAAAAAAAGGTATGGTTACATATTTTTTTTTGGTTAGATCTATGTAGCTAAAAATGTTTTTGATGATAAAAGTGTGTAAATTTATTAAATGGAGAAGTAGTGTAGCTGATGGAGTAGTTTTGACCGTAGAAAGGAGCATATCTGTTCCCTGGATAGAGTCCTGGGAGCAAAACCTGCTCCAACAACTCATAAGACCGACCATTATTCAAATTTCAAAATAATATCAAATCATGCTAAACTGTAATAGTACCAATAACATAACAGAAAATAGGTACCTGATTAATAACAAATCCTTTGAGCATGCTTAAGAAATTATCGTGCCTCTCTTTGTCTAATCTCTCAAGTTCATTTTTGTTGTTTTCCTGCATATGATCCATTATTTATACTTTCTTGTTTCCTCTATTAAAAAAATATTTTTTTTGCATAATTTGCAGATGTTTTTAGGATATGCACTATCTCCAAATCAGTGGTTTTCTACTACAATCATTCAATATTCAAATCATCAATATCTTAAAGATTTCGTGGAATTTATACATGATAATGAACAAGCAGACTTATTATGCAGCAATTTTAGTGGATTCATTTATGGATTTGTTTACAGAGGAGAAGAGAAACAATTTAGCATCAAATTAGTTCATGAATTTATAATGAGAATTGTGAACCGTGGTAAGAAAAATGAAATTTGGGTGAGATTATATAACAACTTGGCTAGGTTTGGCATGCAAGAATTATGTCTTATTACTGGTCTACCTTGTCACAAACCACCCATGAATGTTAATTTTAATAGCAATCGGCTTAGAAATGAATATTTTAACTGTAGTAGAAGGATCAGCATGAAAATATTTTTTAAAGTATTTCAAATGTGTGATAATGAAGAAGATAAATTTAAGCTTAGATTGATTGTGTTCGTAGAGTGTGTCCTGAAACCAACTGGAAGGTATATTGATTATAGAAGTTTGAGCATGGTTGATGACCTTGAAGAGTTTCTTGCTTATCCATGGGGTCGTAAATCATATTTTGTTTTGTTAAACTTCCTGCAACAGTCACAATTGGAAAGAGCACAAAGGACATAACAGAATTCACAAATAGATTGTAAATTTGTATTGCATGAATATCCTCTTGCATTCCGAGTAATTTTGTTCCCTTCTATTACCTATTTTGTATAATTTATTTATTTATAAAAAATAAAAATAAAAATTGTATACATCTAATAGGAATTTTCAACTATGCTATAGTATTGAATTTATGAAGCATTTCCTAAAATTGGAGAAAGATTTGGACGACGTAGATATAAAAGAGCACAAATTTCACAAATGTAAAGATGTAAACCAAAATTCTGCTTGACGGAGAAAATAATCAAACAATTTTTGGACAACGAAGAGGTATATTTTTCTTATTTATCAATTTGTAAATACATATACATTTAAATATGCAAAAAAGAAATTCAATCATTCTCATATATTTGATTCCACATATCAATGCAATTGCATTACTACAACCAGAGGAACAAGAATTGCCTACATTATGGTATACTACTATATCACTGCCATTGGACATTTAACACAACATATTAGATGCTATTGTGGGAAATAGAAATCTGAACGATGTAGCAAAAGAACAAATCCCATATGACTTCAATGTGGAACAAATGCATCTTCCTGTTAGTTCAAGAACACACTTGAATGTGGAACAAATGACTATTCCTGGTAATTCAAGAACACATAGTTCAGTTGGAGTTCAACCTAGCGATGCAGCATCTTCTGGTGAGGGCAACTACATAAGTAAAAAGGAAATGGAAGAAATGTTGGTTATATACAATTGCAACCTAAGAGAAGAATTGTTGGAAAATAAAAAATAAATGTTTCAACAGCATAAAAATGGCAAGAAGATTATATTGCTCAGGAATAAAAAAGACAATAAGCTGATTACCAAACAATCCTTGACAATCAACAACAATTCTTTGAAGAACAACGGAAGTGGCAAGAAAATCATTATCAAAACATCCAATCAAGCATGGAATCTTATGTGGATGTCAGCATGAATTCACTAAGATCTTACATTGATGAAAAAAATAAGAGTATGTTGAATGAATTACATGACTGGAAATTAAATATGGAAGCAATTATAGGTTCCATGTAGCAAGATTTTCCTGCAACTACTTCAATTCTCAGTACTTCAATTCCCAGCATTTCAATTCCTAGGACTCAACTGATGCCATCTTTGACATCTCAACATCAACAACAATAAATTGAAAGTTTTGAAAGACTGAGAAGAGAAAGAAAAATAAGGGGAAAGAGGCACAATATTTCCCTATAAAATTTCCATTAGAAGACTATCTAATAAAGAGACACAACAATTAGAGATTGGATCGTGAGACATCTAGCTGGGTAAGAAATTTAATTTTACTCTGTCGGCTTAAATATTATAATTTTGTTACGATTTACCTAATGCTAATTTAAGTTGGTTACACAGCACATACTGGGAAGACGGATGTGGTAATATGTATGAAAGATATGTATTGAAGGATTTATTGGATATAACAAAAGATTTAACCATTGCAGTAAGTAAGGTTTAGTAATTACAATAAGTTTTATTTGATTGTTATATATTTAATTTATGCCTATTTATTTTATTAGAAAACTGAGGTGGAGTTAAAACTATTGAGACAGCGGATTAATGAAGGTTGTACACTTGTTTCTCAAGAATATGCGATCATGGACTTTGCATTTCAAATTAAATGTGTTCGCCAAATGTTTTGGATCATAAACTCAGAAATAGGAGTTAACAGCAGAGGTCAGACACTAGAAACAATTGATTTAGACATATATGTAAATGGTGAATTACCTACAACTAGTCGTCCATGGTCAGTGTGCAACTATCTATTAATTCCACGTTCATACCCAGGTAATACATGGTACCTTTTTGTTGTTAACATTCGTGAGTTGAAATTTCAAATATACGATTGCAGCAACTATGTTCATACACAAGAAGAAGTTAAAAATCATGTAATGGCAACAATTGGTATGGTCCAAACATTATTATTGTTTTCAGCTCCTCTGAGAAGAGATATGAGAAAATATGAAAATAAAGATATGGATTTGGAGTTGGAGATCATACCTTACTTATCTTGTGCAGACAATGGGTAAGTACTAAAACTATTTATTATGTACTACAATACTAATTAGATCTTAGTATTAATCTAATCTAGCATAAACTATTTGTTTAGTCCATAGGCCAAATTATCCAAATTTTGTGGTTAAATTCATAGAATGTTTCATCCTAAAACATCAAATAGAAACTGTTTCACCAGACAGGATGAGCATATATGGAAGGAGGATTGCAACATTTATCTGTTTCAATGAATATTTCTTACATCTTTTTTAGTCTTGATGCATGATATTGCAATGATAATTCAAGTAAGCTAACTTCTTGTCTCCAAGGAAAGTTATGTAAAAAAAATTTAATATAATTAGGCTTTGAATATATTGTTACATCATTTTAATGAGATGTTGTTCCTTCGTCTTTTTCTAATGTGGTGTGAGATGAAGAGTAAAATTTACAGTAAAACAACACCACAACTAATTATCATCATTGTTACTACTCTGTAAACTAACTGTTATCATTCCCTCTAGTTGCTATTTTAGTAGATATTCAAAGACTAGATTCATAAGTTCACAAATGAAATATTGAAATTCACGTTTATCCTTATTAATATAACAACCAGCAGGGAAAAAAAGGGGGTTTTGTAGATGAGTGAAAAAAACTAAAATTACATATGAAATCAAAGTAGAAAGCCACTTAGAGGCTAGAAAAAAGATGAAACTCACATTCAATACAAAATTTATAGCTGCAATTGAATCATTTGTGTTGAATTCAATAACTTTATGTACTCCTATGTATTCTTGAATCTGCATTACAGGAATTTTGCTTCCCGCTCAACAAGAAAAACAAAGATAAAATTTTGTTGTAATTGTATACTTGTCAATCTTTCAAGCAAAAACTAAGAATATAAATAATAAGTTAGAGTTGTACATAAGAAGAGAAAAGCTACAGTAATGCAATAGGATTTATAGATTTGGAGTTTACAATAAATGTAATAATATTTAAAAGGTAAAACATTGCCTGGGAAAGAATCACCTAAACATAAACGAAGAATAAAGAAAACTAAACTAAAAATAAAACTTCATTGTAAACAACATTTTTAGTACCTTTAGCATGGATTTCATCATCAAGTATTGGTTTGACAAGAATTTTAATGCATGCACTTATTTTTGTTCTTGATAATGTAACATATAACTGTCCGTCCGAAAATACCGATTGTGGAAGATATATTCCAACATAGTCTAAAGTTTGTCCTTGGGATGTGTTTATAGTCATTGCAAAACATGGGCATATTGAAAATTGTGTTCTTTTAAATGGAAATATAGCTTTATCACATTCCAATGAAATAAAAGAAATTCAGGGTAAAAATACTTTATTACCACTATATTCTCCAGTAGCAATTTCTGCATAAATGACATTCTATTCTAAGTCTCTACATATTAATCTTGTTCCATTACACAGCCCTTCTACAGGATTAATATTTCAGAGTAATATTACAGTTAATTTTCAATACTAATTCATGCGGTGGTATCCCATTTGGGGTTAAAGAATTGAACAAAATTTCTTGTATTATCTCTCTTGTCTTATCTAATATTTCGTCGAAGCTATAATAAACAATAGCATCACCTGGGAAACGTTCCATAAGAATATTATCGATGTCATCAACATGCTCATTTTTTGGTGCTAAAATAATTCAATTCATCATAGTTGAAAGATTTTTTGAATAGTTAACTGTTTCAGGAAATACAATATCAATTAGTTTATGTAAATAAATATTGTCTCCTTTATAATCCAGAGTCGTACAAGACCAAAGTTTAATCATACTACAGGAATGCTCATTTTCTATTCCATTTCCATTCCTAAGTAAATATTTTGAAAAATGATGATCTAAGAGTGCTCACATATTACAATGTAACTTGATTTTTGTAAAGAGGGCCATAAATAAGAGTTAACAAGGCTCGATGAAATTATGTCTTCTTTACTCTCTCGTTGAACAACGGGTAAAATCTGGCGAAAATCTCCACCTAAAACAATCACCTTCCGACCAAATGATAATTCAATATCAGTTATATCTCTTAACATTTTGTCTAAGGCTTCAACAGCTTGAGAATTCATTATTGGAGTTTCATCTCAAATTATTAAGCGTGTCATTCTAAACAGATCAGTCAGAGCAGATTGTTTACTCACTGAATAAATACTATCACTATGAATATAAAGTAGAATTTTAAACCTTGAATGTGTTGTTCGGCCTCCTGATAATAAACCTGCAGCAACCCCTAAAGATGTAGTTACTAAAGCAACCAAACTTCTCGATCTAACAGTTGTAAGCAATTCATGATACAAAAAAGTTTTTCCTGTTCCACATGGACCATCAATAAAGAATATATCACCAATATTATGGAAAACTTTATCAAGTATTGCATCATAAGCAGCTCGTTGCTCTTGGTTTAACTTATCTGGACAAAGAAGATCAGTTTTAGATATTGACACTCATAATTCTTCATTAACCATTCTTTCTAGTAGTTCCTTCTGCTGGAGATTAACATCATAAAGACCTAATCCATAATCATTTAAAGATTTAACAAAAGACTCCAAGGACGAATTTATAGATTGCAATGTTTTTACTTCTGCATCATATAAACTAACATTTTTGTTCAAATAATCTTCAAATATAGATTCTTTAAATTGGTGCCACAATATTTTTGGATCATCGGGACTACAAAGTGCTAAAACAGTAGCAAATAACCGGTGCAGTGAGTTTGGCATTTGATAAGTACAAGCTTCATGTAAACACAATCGACAACTATCATCTGCTCTAATCAAACCTTGTAAGACTGCAGCTTCACGAAAGTTTTTGCAGAAATGCTGTTAACAAATTTTAAACCTTCAAAAGATGAGGGTCCTCTAATGTGGTTCAACAATATTTGCAAGTAATATCTTTCACCTTTACCTGGACTTGTTGACACAATTCTTCCCACCATAGCACCCCTTTTTTTTCCTAATATTCCAACATTTTCTTTGCCCATCCCACACAAATTGTTCAAGGAATTCTTCTCGGTACAAGAGCTTTCTTACTGCTTCATTTGTAGCAATCATTCTAAAAAATTGAGTTAACATGGTTTTTTGAAAAAAAAAATGTTGTTTGACAACTCTAAGAAAATCTTCAGTATTTTTATATGTAATTGATTGCTGATCTCCGAGATGCAACTGTAATGAAATAACAACTGGATACATTTCGTACATGGTAAATCCATAGATTCTTTTGGGGGAGAGATCCATCTACCTAACTGAAATTTTTGTATTTCATCTGTACAATGAAATTCATTGTCTTTGTTCACAGATAAACTCACATTGTCATGTCCTTTGTAAACATATTTGTACAAATATTTTATAGCTTTTATTGTTGAACAATTTCTACATTAATATGATAGTCATATTTAGCTAACAGATAAGAATTATAAGGAACAACCCACTTATTATCAAGGAAATGCTTTCTAACTTTAACTTTGTTACCATTGTCGCGTCTTCTATATTTAGGATAAGAATTCTCATCCAAAGAAGTGTGTGTATTGTATTTACGTGGATAATAACTTCTACATACCCTACCATTTTGCATACACACATTGTTTGGATTTAAAGAACCAGAAGGACCGTGCATCATGTGTTTAATGACAACGGAATGCAAATAATGATACTTTGCACTATCAGGGATTTTCAGCACACACTATCCTGTCTACATTTTCAGGAGAAATAATCTTCAAATATCCAATGCACGGAAGCTACATTGGCGAGTAGTGTATTGATGTTCTGGATCACTCTCCTCTGGTCAGAAAGAATACTCAAAGATAGACCCTCAATGTTGAATGGTCCAATTTCATGTAGATATTAAAATAAATGTGTTATAACTTTCTTACTAGTCATGAACTGCTTATAACAAAAAAGAAAGAGACATGTTTAGGTCAGTTTTATCTATTCTCGTGATCAAAATCAGGTGTCATGGTGTAAATTGCAAAACAATATATTAGGTCCCTTACTAATTATACAACAATTTACAATTGATGTCTTCCTAAGGTAAAGCAGATAAAACATTTAGCATAATGGATTGCATAAAGTAGAATGAGAAAATGATATACCCGCAGATCATTTTTTTAAAGCTACAAGTACAAAAAGCGAACAGTTTCTATACAAATTAATGGCCTTTTTATTATAACCCATATGCACAGATAACAAAAGAAAGACATATACAAAGAACTAACATTTAGAAATTATCGGTCAACGAAAACTGGTTCGGAAAAGTTACCATTTCTCCTATATTCATTGGGATAGGCCTCTCCTTAAATTGATCGAATTGCTGCATTTATTCGAAGTCTTTCAATAAATTATTTATCTAGAGTCAATAGTAGTATCTTTCAATATCATCAATAGTGGTAACTTGTAAGCATCTTCAAATACCTATCACAAAACGTATCAAATGAAGTAGATAAACCCTACTCATACAGCGTAAAATTTACATTTACATTTGCTTTAATGTGAGGAAAATATATCTATCAAGTTAAAAGATCGTCCAAAACATTAAGAACATGTACATCAAGAACATAATGAGAGAAAAGGTAATGAAGGTCTACCCATGAGGCACTTCAAGGATTTACTTAAAAAAGCATGATTCATACACTTGACGCCAAGTTTATTGAAGATAAGGTTTAGATATTTATATAAATGTTTTAAGATAAAACCAAGGAAGACGTCCTTTCAAAATTGGTGGAAAATTATGTAGATTACACATCTAACTTAAATTCTACGGAACATAGTTGAGCATTTGAGAGTTAGGCTAAAACACGGAACCTTGATAGCCTTGGTTCAGAAAGTCAGGGCTTTAGGTTGTTATCAACATATGTGGTGCAAATGGGTACTAAGCCTATTTACCATATTAACAGATTATGTGTAGTTCCATTCAAAACTTTTAGCAAGTATTGATTCTCTCTAAGATATCTTTATCTTTAAATGTCATGTACTTTAGAAAAATCAAGTTCTTCGATTTTTCAAGTCCTGGAACAGGTAAGCAGAGACAACAGACATATTGTATATGCAATGGTCAGTTTTTAAGATGGACCCAAAATTGATTGTATATTAAAGCAAGCAATGAAAATGAATATCGGCACAAGAAAAAGAAAAGAAAAACAACGTACATTATTTTGTCAAAATAAAAACTAAAGAAAAATTCATAAACCTCTCAAAACATTGAGATTAGAATAATTATTTTAAAGCCTTGTCTAAGGCATATGCCTTGAGATCACAAACTATTCTCCAATTTTGACCCTTACAAAATTATTCATTTAGAAAGTCACTGGTTTACTTGTAAAATTTAAGTTCATGCTCTTATATATAAATTGGTTACAAGGTTACCTTGACAATGAGGGAGAAAATCAAATAAATGGACGACTTAACTTCCACTTCCACCAAAATCCAAGGCATCCCATTTTCCATGAAAACCAAACTCTCAATTATGTAACAAAAGCAGTTCCAAATTAAGCATAGGCCATTATATGTAGCTAAGTTTATTATTTAATGCCTAAATGTAACAAAATTGTACACGAATATTTTGCTATCACTTTGTACGCGTCGCTCATTATTTCCTCATTAATAAGTCTCTGTCTCCACATATACACAATTTTTTCAAAAGATTTGAGTCTACAATTTACACATGAGCTATGAACTCAAAAGCCAAGAACATCTAGCAAAGAATTCAGATTTCCATTAAATATCATCAACATAAATTTTATTAGTTGACAATAAACATCACCACATTAATATAAATTATTTATTATTAACATATATAAATTGAAAATTATGGAAAATACAGAGTCAAAATATATAGATAAACACAAAATGATCAAAGTAATTACCTTTTTCCTTTGAGACCATTAAGAACCATCCTCCTCCGTCAAATAACATCACCACATTTTCAAAAAATACAAAAAGATTATATTAATTTACTGACAACTCATAACTGACTCTCAAATCAAAAACCCAATTCATATATAAAAATTACTTACCTGCTCCGGGACGATAGCGAAAACTGGAACATATAGAGAGAAGGAGTCAAAGACAGTCCACAAGCAATAGATAAAGGGCAAGAACAGAAAGAAAAAATACCAAAGAGAACTGAAAATCTACATACTATATTCTACATGGAAATGCTGAGGATTAAACATGCCATGAACTTGTGGACTTCATGTAAGTATTATGCCCTAGGTCCAATCGACTTTGGACATAAATACTTTTATATATAATTAATGCAATTAAATGGCAGATCTATTATTTAATTAATAGACAATTAAATAAATAATAGAGTCCGTAGATTCAAATATTTGTAATTTGTTAATCACAAGGAGTTGTGATTGTGAGATACAAATTACATCAGATTGAATCTTAAATCATCCGTGGTCGTAAGTAATAACGAGATACGGATATCGTTATTACGGATAGACCATCACGTGTGGCATTTCTTACTTGTGAAGTAAGTAACTGATCTCACAAGTTAAAGTGTGGTGACACTTAAATGAACACGTGGATGTTTGTTATAGAACAAAACATTGGAGACCCGTCGAGAGATTCCACATGGATAACTATCTGAGTGTCGGTGGTTAATCTCTAACGTTCGGTAGTGAAATTGGTCTTTTGACTTGAGGTCGTCATGGTACCTTATATGAGGACAGTCATATTTTGGCAGTGTTGGATGTTGCTCTGAAAAGGGCCGCTAATACGACATCGTTCGGGTACGTCAATAATCGTATGAAGGTTGTGATTGATCAATATAGGATTCGTCACTCTTAGATAGTAGGAGATGATGATCTGCGTTTCATTCAATTAAGTCAATGATGAAATCCTTGGCCAAGGTGTACTCATAAGTCGAAAAGGAGTTTTCGATTTATATTGACTTAATAGTGGAGTGAGAGATATGATCGATGATCGAGATTGACACAACTCCATATTTCGTAATTGATCGGATCATATTGACGAAGGGATTATAGTTTCACGGTAAACGAACGAATTTGGTTTTGTCATACCACGTGACATTTCCCGTCACATGTATTGCCCTGACACATTGTTAGATGTCAATCAGGGACGGCGAATGTGAATTGACGATAAATTAAAAGGGGTGCTTTAATTTATCAATTTTGATTAGATCAAAATAATATTTCACGTCGTTAGGCGTCGTGGTCGGGAACCTAATGGGTCACACACAAAAGAGAATTGGAAGATTGCAAATTGCCAATTAGTTAATTTAACAATCGTTGAATAAATTAATTAATTGGATTTGTTATTTATATTTTCGAATTAATTAATTGGATTTGTTATTTATATTTTCGAATTAATTAATTGGATTTGTTATTTATATTTTGAATTAATTAATTGGATTAATTAATTCACGGACCGGGTATAATTAATTGGATTAATTAATTATTGGACTGGACCGGGCCGAGCCGAGCCTGTTTGGGTTTATATAAATAACAAACTAGGGTTTGAGGTCCATTAAGGTTTTCATTATTCTTGCTAGCACAAGAGAAAACCCTAGAGGCTGCAATCATATTCTCTGTGTGGATCACAGTTGGAGGCTGGACAATTGGACAGCTGTGGTGGCAAATCAAGGTTGATTGAACGAAAAGAAAAGCAAAAGATTGTAGATCTGACAAAAGGTACAATCCTATCACAATTCCTAACCAAACACAATGAGATCTATTGGATGGGAATCGAAATATATTTTAAATTTCGCAGTGCATGTATAAGTAGATTCCCAACACTTCAAAGAACATGCTGATGTTTCTCATGCATACAATGAGTAAGATCTCATTTAAAAGAAAATGCGAGGTAATTCGTGAATTTGGCTTATGTGGTTTATTCAACACATTGCAATACAAGAACAAATGCATTTCTAGATATATTTTACGCTTCATGTACATTTTTCTCTTTCCTGCACTAGCTCTTTCCTAGCAAAGGAAAGGAAAATCAAAAGATAAAGAAACCACAGAACACAATTCATTACCACTAATTAAACCTGCAGCATTCACGTCTCCCTCATTCAACTGTAGCAGACGGTGTCGACAAGCACCGTCCATTCATGTATTTTTACCTTTCTTCAGAAACCCAACCAAAATTAAAACTTTAAACAATTTAAAAGAGAGAAACCAAACTTAAGCACATCTTAAATACTCAAGTATAACACCTTACCCTTACCTGAAGACATACCAAAAAATCTAAAATAGAAATTTAACTTGAACTAATCGAGACTAAAGAAAAAAATTAAAATGCTCAAATAACAGCTAAGAAATGAGGCTAACTTAGAGACCTAGAAGTGCTTTTTAACTATTTGAGAAACTGCTAGGAAATTTTGTACTAAAGAAACTATTTGAGAGGATAAATTTCGAACTCAAGAACTTTCCAATAGATCAGGAAATTTTGAACTCAAGAAACTATTTAAGAAGCCAATAACTTAGTTTTCAATCTTTTCACCTCTTACAAAGAATTTGAGTATGGAGCAAAAAGACATTTTATTCACTTCCAACCATTATAAAAGAAAAAAATAGAAAAGATAAATTACAGATATGCATATATAGATAAGATCAGAAGTGAATTAGCATAAGGCATCAAAATTGAGGATCATTCAACTAAATTAGCAAATCTCCTACGTACATCACACACGGACCATGCGAGGTGAATAAAAATAAGCTCAACCTTTACGATGAATGGATGTTGTTCCATCTCCTACCGCATTATTATGGAGTTGGACTTGGCTCAATCATTGACTGCCACTGAACCTTCAAAAGCATACATGTTAAAGAGCAATAAAAAAAATAACACTATAGTGTTAGAATTAGACAGAAACAACAATATAAATCAATTGCAAGTAGAGGTTAATGGTAGCTAAACCACTTAAAATATATGTATATTTATTTGAAACTTGCAACTCTGATTTACTTATAATAATAACCATGGACAACTCGACTGATATGTACACATCTACTTAGGGTTTGAGAAAAGGTTTATGATATGACTAAAGGCATTCGTTTTGAAGATCCTAAACAACACATATAATTTGTTTCTAAAATCGTTGATTTTGATGCAGGTTGAATAAGTATGAAAATGTGATTCGGTCAAGTTTTGAACATTAGGTCAATAGCCGGTGAAAAAATTTCTTGATAACAAAATAAGAGTGGCTCACCTAATAGGCTTAATTAATATCTACTTAGCAGATAAATTATACGGAATTATCTTTCCCAAACTAATTGACTTGTTGAAAAATCGTACTTGAGTTAGTCCTATATGATTCGACTAAATATCAGATTTTTAATAAATTTTGATTTAAGTTGATGAAGTGTGTAAACGAAAAGTTGATAAAGTTGTGGATCCCATAAAATATGCATATGATTGAATATGAGTTTGGAAAAAAAAAATCGAATTTTAAAAAATTGATGTTAACCATGGATTAAATTTTGGTGCATGATTTTTCTTTTTTATTATTATATTTTATTCATTTCTAGATTTGTGGGAAACTATGAGCATTCACCATTAACCTATCTCGCTTTTCCCTCTATGTCCATGTTAAATTATATTCTCCCTTAAATTCTATAAATCTTTAATAAAGAGTTAATTTGCCTAACTAATTGGTAATATGATACAACACACCCATCGTTAGTATATTATATCCACGAGAAAAATATGTTAAGAGAGTTAAAAAGGGCAAATTTGCAGGATTGAAACCAAAAAAAAAAAAGAAAACTATTAATTCATCTAGGCATCCCATCAAATTAAGCAACTAAATCCTACCAAAAGATAGTTTTTATTTAAACAAGTGATATCGTAAAAATAAAAAATAAAAAAAAAATTGTGTGTTAAAGGAATCTGATTTGAAGAGGAAAATGGAAAATAGGATGGAAGTAGATTTTTTGTTACTGTAAGAATGGTTGCGTGAGAAAAAAAAATCTATTTGACGGAGCATGTAAATAACCAAAAAAAATAAAATAAAATAAAATTTTGTTGCGTGCACGCACGGAACAAAAGTTGGAGCTAAGCTCCATGTATTAAAATTAATAGCTCTAGTGCATGGAGTCCATGCATTGAACGGAGCTTTAGCTCCAGTTATCCTTTTTTTTTTTTTTTTTTGGCAAAAAATTATTATTATTATTATTATTATTTGCTTTTTGTTAAAAAAATATTTTTATTCTTCGTTTTCATTTGTTAAAAAAAATTTCCACCATCCTGAAAAATGAAATATAAAAAAGGAAAATTTCAACCATCCTAAAACATAAATGAAAAATGAAATAAAGCTTCGTGCTAGGCTCCAAAGCTCGGAGCTTTAGCCCCAAACATTTTTATTTTTATTTTTTGCTTTAAAAATGTATGTATTATTTTATTTTTTTTATGTCTTCTAAATTCTAAATTCCTAGCTCCGGGAGAGAAGCAAAGCAGATTTAGGAATCAGATGAGCTTTTATGGAAGTAGCGGCTATTGCCAGCATGGGGCTTTAGCTCCATTTTTTTTTTAAACGTTTGTACTATTTGTTTTTCTTTTTTTTATACGTCTTCTAAATTCTAAATTCATTGCACATAAACAACATTATAAATTATTTTTATTTCTTAAGACTATCTATCTAATCTAATAACTTATAAAAATGCACAAAATTTTGCTTTCCTAAAACACAAATCAAAAATGAAATATACACAAAAAAAAAGAGATTTTAAAATTTAAAATGAAAGGGGAAAAGAGCACAAACCTAGTATCGGACTAATTACTTCGAATCTCCTCCGTCATCCCCAATTGAATCTCCTCCATCCAAAACCAGTAGAAACTCTAGCGTCTACCACTGTCTTCCATCTAATAATCAATATTCCGAACTTTTGCTCCTTTGAATACGAAATTGCAAGTGTCAAAATTAATATAGTCTTACAAAAATTAATTTCAATAAATAGTTTTACAAAATTATCTCAAAAGCTAATTCACCATCATCTGGAAGGTATCTTCTAACAAAATTAACACGATGCCCGATAATCAAATGAAACTTAAGAAAATTGATGATTAACTAAAAAGAACAAAAATCAAAACATACTTACAAACAAATTAGAGAATTCTTTTGTCCATCCAATCCCAAATACTGCAGAGGAGACCTCCCACTTTCTACAGCATCAATTGCGAAAATACAATTTCAATCAATTCCAAGAATCCAAAATCACAAATAAAAAAAAGGTCATTTGAAAATCTTGAATTATTAACAATATCGAATATTTGCAGCTAGAAATCTTCATTAATTGCTCAATGATCTTCTGATGGACAAGGCTAATCGAACTAAAAAAATAAAAAAATAAAAATCAAAGATCAAACAAAAGAAATGATATCACCAAAATAAAATAAACCTTAATCAATGGAAACCTTGTTGGCACTGTATAATTTCTAAGTAGATTTTCAGTTTTTTAGAATGTTTACATACTTAAAATGAAAAAGAAAGAAGATCTAATAAATAAGTAATAAGGTCGAAGAAAGTTGAAGAAAGATACACAAGAACGAAGTTTTGAGGATAAAATTTCAACCTTCTAGATTTGTCTGGGATTCCTCTGTCCATAGAAGAGAAATGATACACGCTCAATAAGATGAATTTGCTTTCTTTGCATTTCCTTCGAATATTCGTAGCAATAGGATAGAAAGCAATAAATCAGGTTACAAAGATCAATCAGAAGAGCAGAGAAATGGTCAATGGAATGTAAGAAATGCACAAATGGTATGGAATTCAGTATGGGATTCAGCAAAGACAATAAAGAAGAAGGAAAAAGTACAAGACGAAATCTATGGCCGACATGTGTCCCGCCTTTGCATCGGTCTTTTATATATGTAGAACAAGAATATTGATCAAATTTTATGAATGATATTTTTATTCTACTTCTAATTTAATGAGAAAAAGAATCAAATTTCACGTGATCAAACTTGTTGCACTTTTGGAAATGATATATTAATTAATTATGTAACTTATCGAGTTTATTGAAGTTAAGAAGTGATAATGAGCCATGGTCTTAACTGCTGATAGTAAAAGTCTATTTTTTGACCATAGTTCTTAAGAAAATTGAAATGGGTCGAAATTGTCAATATGACTAGATCGGAAGCGGTATTCAGCAATCAAAGACGAGTTTTTGTAACCCAATGCCTTCTTCCTACTAGCCAACGAAATCATAGCATAAAGTTTGGAATGTATTATCTCATTTATATATTTTGAAATAATTAGCAGCATTCTTTAGTATAAAGTTTTTTTTTTTGGTTGAATTACCTTGCATTCCAAATTTCAAAATATGCATTTTTTTTGTTCTCCAATAGTCCCAATCTCCATCCCAATGAAAGGAGATTATTTTTCATAACCTAAGTGCCTAATTTTGTGCCAAAAATGAAGTTTGTGGAACTTTTCAATTTTGGTGATTTTTTTTATAAGAATTTCACCATATTTCTTGCCACGTCTTTTCTCTCTTTTGTTCTAACAATTATCAGAGGTGTTATAGCGAGGTAAGGGAGGTTATCAATTTAAACCTCTACTTTCAACCCTTTTGATGTCGTGTGAATCGAATCATCTTATATGGGTGATTTGTTACCCATATTATCCTACATATTTAGTTTTTAAAGAAACAAATGTAAGGCAGAAGTGCACTTTCTGAAACAAACGAAGTGAAGAAGAAGAAGAAATCACTAATATATTTTAGGAAAATAATGTGTGTACAGCAAGAAATACATTCATGGGGCGGTCGCACGGAAACGCCATCTCATTGGGGTGGCCCACCACCTTGAAACTGATGGTGGGCCACCCCAACGAGGTGGCAGCTTAGCATTGGATTGTCAACCATACCGTCAAATGTGATGTACTTGTAGCATTACTCCATATATTAATACCAACTCTTACGACACACTTCATACGCATTATTATCAATACTTTTACATGCATTTTTATTTTTGGTTGAATCTAGCATTTTGACTATTTCATTATAGTGGAGTTGAACCAATCAATTTGGGAAGACCAAAAATGATTCCCATAGCCAACCACTTTCCAAATAACACCCTTAAAGAAGATTTCACAAGAGGTGTCTTCCCCAAGAAGGCCCCAACTCCACCAGACCCTAAAAGTGCAACCTCGCATGGTAGTTCCTTATAAAGACCATCGCCATGAAAGGCACCAATGCACCGAAGGAAAAAGCAAAGGCCAATGTTGGAGCTACTTGAAAAGGGCTTGGCAGTTTCTCTTTCTTGGCCTGATCCATCTCACTTTTTTCAACACTCTTAACCCTATTTTCTCTCTTGAATTGAGCCACCTCTATGTCATATTGCGAGTACACCAACACAAATCCTCCAATCACCATGCTACAAGCTCCGGCTACCAAACCAGCATTCCGGTTGATATCATCATCTTGGAATCTTTCTTGATAGTCCCAACGCCGATCATTGGTGCCGAAGTCAATAGTAAACCATCATTTGCACCTAAAATAGCAGCTCTGAGTCGTTGTTCTCGTTTTGAATAGTCGCAAACTTCTTCTTCAATTGTTTGAATTTTTTGCCCTTCAATGTCACCATTAACAGCTCGTAAGGTCTTGAGATATATATTGTTGTTCAACATCAAAAGAATCATGTGTGCGGAATGAAAATGAAACAAGGAACGGAAGTGGAATAAAGCTAAAATCGAAGGCCCAAGATGAATGTCATGCGACTGCATAGCAATATGGCCATGCGACCTGAAATTGGAGAGGCCAGTTTGAAGAACTCCATGCGACCGCATGGAGTTATACCATGTGATCGCATGGTAGTCACGCGGTGATTGTTGGAGACGGTTGTGGTTTGAAATTGGCGGCTTTTCACTTCCTTTTGGCACCATTTCGTATAGCAATGTTTCATGGCTATAAATAGGTATTTGATGGTCATTAAAAAGACATAGTAATCATATCACAAACATATGAGAAAAAACCATCTCTTCATTCTACAAGAAGAAACCAAAGTCTTCTTCTTCCATATTCATTTTTTCCTCCTTGTGTTCTTGAAGTTTTGGAAAATCACACATGTGCTTAAGTGTTTTATTCTCTACCAAGTTTGATTAATCCTACAAATCATTTGCCGCGAGACCCTTTAAGCACCGAAATTGTTACCAAAAAGGGACAAATATCGTTTGAGGACAACGATATAATGTCTTGTTTAAGCCTTCATTTTCGTCATAATTTTATTCGTCTTCATTTTCTTGATATTATCTATATCTTGGTTCTTATCCATTTTTCCCAGTGTTGATAATTTGCCAACAATCTCAAACGATATTTTATGATACAGAATTAAATCACTTTTGCAAAGATCAAGTTGACAAGATCCAGATTTTGGTTAAAAAGTTTGATGGGACGAAACTTTATGTGAAGGCAAGTATGAATACCATTCGGGAAGTCAAAACTATGATTCGATTTCATGAACATGAGAGATATTTTTTTATGGATATAATATGCATCATCGGTGTATCGTGAATCAATCCTTTGAATTATTGAAATCATGCATCTGTGGCATTATAATTAAAGCTAAAATTTCTGTGACTATATAATATTGAAAATTATATATGCATGTTGTTGTGGAAAGATGTTTATTCTTGCTTTAAAAGACTGGAATACTCATTTGTGAAATGCTATGATCCATCTGGAATTGAGTAGCATGATTTCATTTGTCTTGATGCATGAAATGGTTTGCGGTTAATTGTCCTCACTTTCGAACGGGCCTGGGCATGTATGATATGCCAACCATTGTGTTGTTGCTTACATCTTTGTTGAATGTTTTTTGATACACTCATGCCTCTAATGAAGAAATTACAGATAAGTTCTGTATAAATTTATATTATTCATTTAATTGGTATTTAATGAAATAGTCAACAATAGAGGCTGATGATAAATTTTCCCACCGATCACCATGTGCAAATTAGGAAACTAATTTATACACCTTGGCAGTTTCATGTGCTTTCTTTAAAATTCCAAAATTGATGGATTATATGAGAATCCACTCCTTTGGTCTTAACTTGACTCAGTTGACGATTTGGTGCATTTTATATCATAATTTAATTTGGAATTTGGACAAATTTTTGTCATCACATATTATGATGAACTTACTGGCATTTTACATGAAAGGAGTCATTAATGCGGATATGATTCTGAAAATGGATATCAATTTGCAAGAATAAAATATAACTTATGTTGCATCTTTGATATGTTGAAACTTGAAACGGTGCCAACAATAAAAAAAATTATATGGTGGTTTCGAAAACTGTTGACGGTGATGATAAATGGACACCATGGAAAGAAACCATTGAATTTTGCACCACATATGCATGAGGAAATCTATGTCTTTTTGGTTGGAGAATAATTGGATCATATTATTCACTTAAGGAAGGAAAATGTCAGATTGCATGTGTGATTGTGCTTATCATATGTCATTTCCAAAATTTGCATATACTTTTGTGCGGAATTGGCTAATACTAATCCATGATAGAAATTGTCTGCAAGGAAATTTCATTTACAGTAAATAGGCACGCTGTTGGTGTCTCTTTGATAGTCTAAAATCATGTGAATCAGATTAGTGTTTTCATTTGATGAATCTATACAAAGATTTGGATTTTGGATATACCTTTTGGTGGAGATCTATGATGAAAGTCTCAATTAGGTAAGATGATTTTATGCTAATTTGTGCTTGCATATGGTTAATGTTGATAGCCTCATTTAATCCTGTGAAATTAAGTGAGATGACTTTATGCCAATTATAATTGCATTAAGTATGACAAATTATGATTTGTTCTAGTTTATTTGTAGAGCACAAATTGTGTTTGCATATTAGTATGACAAAATGTGATTTTGTCCAAATATGAATAAGGCGAACATATACTTTATGGTTTGACATGATACAATCTTATCTTATGTCACAAAAGCGAGAAGTCATTTATGTTTGGAAAAGTAGTAAATCTTGTGAATCAAGATGTTTAGCCTTACTCATGGATGAATTTGACTTCAATTATGGAACCAATTGAGTTGGTTTGTGCCTGGAAAAGCATTAATGGTCTGTGAGATGACCTTGATCAAATTGTGTGATCAAAATACTGGTTTGAAGAAGTACATTGTGACTTAATTACTACTATTTGAAATTACTTAACCTTTCAAGGATGTTATCAGAGTGATAAATATATTGAATTAGAAAGAGTTGATGAACTCTAAGTTCAAGTATAATCCCAAATGTGGGGATTATTAATAACGCTTTTGACTTGTATGAGAAGTTCAAGTTACAATATTACAAGATTGCATGAAAATTTCTAATTGAGGAATTGTGGGGGTAACTTAATATAAAAGTTAAAATTCCCTAAACCTTTTAATCATATAAATATATCTATGAAGGAGAAAAGGTGGAAAACTCTTATATATAATTATAAGGATGAATACACTAAGTCTAAGGTGGATAAACTGGGTGAAAGCCGATTATTGCGTTTGCACAACAATTTGAAAATTTAAAAGAATATTCATGCTATTGAAAATCATTGTCCACAAAAAAATTAAAGTGATTGATTAGTGTATTGGTTGATAAAAATCTTCCAACCATGTTTTGGAAAATATGTAAAGCTTTAAATAAAGCAAGTGAGAAGCTTGTGACTTCATAAAAAGAGAATTTTTGATGATGAGAAGTTGTATCTATCAAATAAATCGATCATTGGCTAGCTATATTTGATAAGATACTAAGTCACATATAATGGAAGTCTAGACGTATAAGTTTTAGACGTAACTTAATAAGGAAATTAATTAAGGATGGAATAATTTCCCTAAATTATGTAAGGTCAAATGAGAACTTAGAGGGTCCTTTGACTAAAACTCTAAATAGAGATTTAGTGATATCTACTTTGAGTAGGATGGGATTGAAAATCCTAAACTATAAAAGTCTACCAATGACGACAACCCTACCTATCATTACTCAAAAGATAATCCGTGAGTTTAAATGGTAAAAAATAAGTCATTCGATATGTAGGATAGTTTCAATATTATATTAAATTTGCGATAACCTCCTAAATAAAATAATGCTGGTGGTTACTAAAGTGAGGGTTGAGCATTAAAGCTCTTAATAAAGTTCAGTGCTAAAACACAAGTATCTCTAAAAGTAACAAAGGTACTGGAAGAATTTCACCGAAACAAACTTCGAGGTGATGTCGCCTCAATTGAGAGTTGGAGTTTCTCTCATAAAGTTTGTTGAATAGGATGGGCGCAAGGCCATAATAGCGCTAAGCGAGTTATGAGAAACTTGAGAACACGTGGTACTAGTGTGTGTGTTTGAACCAGTATTGTCACATGGAATAACTGGTTCAAAACTACGACTACCTTTGATTCTAATTTTACTTTGTTTGAATTACACTATGATTAGATTCAAATCGAAAGATATCCAATCCTTATGCATGGGTATCGTATACTTTGAATATGAGATTTTATTGAATGTTGAACAAGTGGAGGATTGATATATATTGTTGTTCAACATCAAAAGAATCATGTGTGTGGAATGAAAGTGAAACAAGGAACAAAAGTGGAATAAAACTAAAATTGGATGCCCAAGATGAATACCATGCGACCGCATAGCAATATGGTCATGCAGTCGCATGGCACAAGCCGAAACTGGAGAGGCCAGTTTGAAGAACTCTACGCGACCGCATGGAGTTATACCATGCGATCGCATGGTAGTCACGCAGTGACTGTCGGAGGCGGTTGTGGTTTGAAATTGGCAGCTTTTCGCTTCCTTTTGGCACCATTTCGTGTGGCAATGTTTCATGGCTATAAAGAGGTTTTTGATGGTCTTTAAAAAGACATAGTAATCATATCACAAACATTTGACAAAAACCATCTCTTCATTCCACAAGAAGAAACCAAAGTCTACTTCTTCAATATTCATTTTTTCCTCCTTGTGTCCTTGAAGTTTTGGAGAATCACACATGTGCTTAAGTGTTTTATTCTCTACAAAGCTTGATTAATCCTACAAACCGTTTGTCACGAGACCCTTTAAGCAACGAAATTGTTACCGAAAGAGGGCAAATATCGTTTGAGAACAACGATATAATGTCGTGCTTGAGCCTTCATTTTCATCATAATTTTTTATTCGTCTTCATCTTATTGATATTATATATATCTTGGTTCTTCTCCCATTTTCCTGATGTTGATAATTTGCCAACATCTTGTTGGTATCATTTTCAGGTTCTTTTCGGTTCGTTGACTTCATGGAAATTTGGGAGAATACAGGGTTTGATACTTGTTGGATATGGAGAAGCGTGGCTATTTATAAGAAGTTAATGAAAGAGATATAATATTGCACATCCATTTTTTTTTTCATGCTTTTTCGGGAGGTTCGAAGAAAGTTGCAATCAAGAAGATTTCCCTAATTGTCCCTTTCCCAAAGGAAGAGCAAGAAATTCTTTTTTGGAAAATATCATGTGCCTAAAAGAGGAAAAGGAAGAAACTCGAAGTAATAATACTTCTTTCTTCTTTTAGGAGGTGGTTTTATTTTCCTCATCAGACATTTTAGAGAAGAGAAGGCTAGCAGTTGCTAATTTTGCTTTCTTTGTATTCTTTGGTTTGGGCCACAATTCCTTCGGATTATACTGTCATACAATGTCTCAAAATTGTAGATTTTAATCACGCGATCCACACAATTATATAGGATAATTGCAAAATTAATAGCAGATTGTTAAATCTTGATAATACTTTAATTTCTACACGTATATTATTCTCTCATTAGATGACTGATTTTTTCAATCTTTACGCCATTGGTTCCGCAGGAGCAAGTTAAAAAGAGATATAAAACCATCTGATCTTCATTAGTTAATGTTCTTGTATTTCCATGATTTCCTCCCTGCATCTTTTCGAATGTTACATTATTTTTGAGGGCTTGTGTTTTTCTAAAGCACACAAGCAGGTGATCTATTGCATTGAATCGGACAGTGTAAATGAAGTGTCGACCGTAAATAATCCTCAACTTCTTATCCTTCTTTATCTTTTCCAGCTTCAGATTGCACCGTGTTAGACACAAGGCCAATTTGGAAGGCCGTGCACTCGCTAGACATGCTGTTTTTACTTTCGTTAAGTAGGAATGGGTGACGGGCTCCCCAAATTTCGACTCGAGATTTGAAATGATTGGTATCAATGAAAATTAATTTGAGTTCCTTTCAAGAAAAGAATCTTGTATTAAAGGATTTGACATAATTTACTAGCTGCTCGAGTCTTGTCCATTTCTCTCTTCAAGCAGGCTCAAAATACGTCTACCATTCCCTCGGTTACGGACCCAACTTAAACAGAATCAGTGTAAACTCCATCCTTGAGTAGGTACATATAGAACATAGAATTTTACTTTATTCAGAGTTTTATTCATATGCATCCAGATCCTCTGGCAACATTTAAATGGTCTGTTCGAGAATGTAAAAGTAGCTAACAATACTAATCCCTTCTGCAACTCAAGTTTGAAGTTAAGAACATCACTAGGCCTAGTCTCAAAAAATATAACATAAAAGGGTTTGAAGCTTCGATCGATCCTCGTGCAAATATAGCTCGCTTCAATTCTAAGCATCAACTCAAGTTCAGAAACAAAAACTATGTTCATAAATTTAGACATGCAAGTCATGACGACTTTCAAAGAAAAGGATAATTAGCCAAACATGCAACATCCAACAAATCAATAGGCAATTAATGAGCAAAGAAATATCAAATAGCCACAAAGAATAACATTACGACCACATCTGAGCATGTCAAGAATATTAGGCCAATTAAATTTTGAGACTGAAGCGTATACCAAACACAAGTTAATTTTATTCCACAGAAAATAATCAAATCCCAGATCAAGCCATAGCCAGCGGTACGTTGCCAGGAGATGAACCAGACAACACCCGCTGGGCCGCTACGACTTGTAGTGATAGAAATTGACATTATAATGCAATAGAATACAAAGTCAACCTAAACAGTGATATTACTCTACGGTGCAACAAATGGCTTATAAGCGTGCATATAAGACCACGAAATTTAAGCAGTTACTCAGTAATTCAACTGTGACAGGATAATGAGCAACACTACATCAAACCTGACATCCACTGATGGTGAAAGAACACCAGTTTGATGAGTATCCTCTAAGAATGCGTCTGATTTGAAACCTTTTTTTCTAAATTTGATGTTAACAACGTAAATCCTTTTACGCCATTATGGGCTGGAAGATCAAAGCAACTAAGTTCCTCAAGACCACAAAAAATTAATGAAAACCAAACCTTCAGCAAAGAATAGAAGATGCATGCTAGCTGTACACAGAATAAACGACAAAGCTTTCCCATTTGGAAGCAGGAACTACAAAGGGAAAAGAAAAGGTTTTCTCAACCTCCAGCACCTTCCCCCAAAAACAAAATTAGGAAAATTAACGAGAAACGAACAGGTGCAAGAAGAGAAAACAAGGACAGGACCAAGAATGAATTTTTTCCAATCAGGACAGTACTGAATTCAAGTGAGCAGCAGCCTCGAACAGCAATTTTGAGGGAAAACCATCCTTAAGGTTATTGAAATGAACATAATAAGTGAATCCAGATCGCAACGAACAGGATATAACTGTTGCTGAAATCTTGAAGATAACCTATAGAATCTGCTGCGTATTTTAACAGTAATGCAACTCTTCCTTCGGTTTACTTTTGCAGAAAACAAGAGCTATAAAGGAATTGCACAGGTCTTGCCGCAATTCAAAAAGCTAATTTTATTATGCATAAATGTAGCCCAAAAGCAAAAGCAAGCCAACCATCAGGTATCTGATAATTATTAGCCAGGAAGCCTGCCAAAAGTTTAACATTATTAATACTGCAAGAATCAGAAATTAAACATGAGTTGAAGTTTTGGGTAAGGTTCAAATACAGAAAATAAACAATTACCCTGTTAACTCTTTTTTAATCACTAAAAACCGAGTTTATAGGAGAAGAAAAGTAGTCTTGACTTCTAAGCTAGAATCTATGTTTCAATTCCATGAGCTCACCTGATGGTGGGGCCACATTTTACTATCACCAATTCCAAGTTCTCATCATCATTCCTCATTCACATATAACTCCATAAAGACATTGAGATGAATAATGCCAATGCGAGAGAATTCGAATCCAGCAGCAGTTAATTGTAGTGTAAGCAAGAAAGGAGGCAACCAGTTGGAATAATAGCATTCAAAAGTCTAAGATCAGATTCGAAACCGCACATCAAACAAGCATAGGACCCCAAAGGACCAAACCATAGAACATTTTAGTGATACGATATACGTAAACTATTAATGCCGAGTCATACTTTCAACAATGATCCATTTAGCCAACATGCCAACAAGAGAGAAATGATGTAAAACTTGCATCCAGGAGCACCGGGACTTCAATGACTTCAGCTGTCACAAATATGAACACAAATCCATCAGTTAAGCTATAGACTGAAGATTGGAAAAAGAAATTTTCAGTGACTTGTTGCATACCATAAAGTCAGACATTGAACTACCCAGATCGGAAACCCCCAGATCCTCGGCGATCGTAAGGCCCAGAGCGGTCACGACTATATCGATCACCTCCCCCATGGCCACCAGAATCCCTGTTACGGCCTCCATATCGATCTCCATTGCGGTCAGGACCATAACTGCCTCCACCCCTGCCACCACCGCTGCCACCATACCTATCATCCCTGCTCCCATACCTACTGCCTTTAGCCCCTTCATCTGGGCATTCTCTAGCAAAGTGCCCAGGTTTGCCACACTTAAAGCACCCTTCGCCACCAGATCCCCTCCCACTTCCATACTCACGATCACGACCTCGATCACGTTCACGGTCACGTGAGCGATCATTGTCATAATCTCTACCTGAACCCTGGTTCGGGCGCGCTTTATCAACAGTAATGGTTCGGCCATCTAAATCAATTCCATTCATGGCTTCAATGGCCTCTTCCATTGCACTCTTTTCATCAAAGGAGACAAATCCAAAGCCACGAGAGCGTCCAGAGAACTTGTCAACAGCCACCTACATATGCATACAAGCACTTTCATATACGAGTCCAGTTTCCTATAATATAAATGAAGTTGTGAAATAATTTCAAACATAACATAAAGTCATAATTCATGATTCATAACTACAGAACGTAGAGACAGGGCTTGCATAATAGCACCATCCTAAGTCAGTAATCTTAGCAGTTGAGTCTATAATAATATATGTTTCTCAAGAATTCAACTTAAATACCCTCTCTCATCTCAATTACCCAAAAAAAAGGAACACGTCCACTCCTGGTCATGTAGAGAAGGGAGCTAAAAGATATTAAACGGTCTACATGCAACTTACTAAAACTACAACAGTCAATTAGATGATCTGAATACATAAAATGCTCATAGTCTATGAGGCTCAGGCTCAGTAAGCTACTCCCAACTATCTTACTGCCACTTTCCTTTTTTATGTATATTTTTTCAGAGTACAGGTCCAGGAGATAGCCATGTTTTATTACCGCCACGAATCATCAAAGTATGGTCCGAAACATCGTGTTTGTACTTTCATCAAACCAGAAATAACCATAACAAATGTATATTGATGTGACTGGTATAGTAAGATTTCTATAATACTACAAAATGATACGAAAGCCTAAAATGAAGTTGCAAAAATTTTAAAGTCAAGTATCTACTGTGAACCAGATTAAACTTGCAACATGATAAACAGGGCCTGATGAAACCAATTATCTATGATAAGATGAAAAAAGCTTTAGGAAAAATCAAAAGATTATAACAGTAAACAGTGTGTACCAACTCCAATGAGATTGTGCCAAGTATTCCCTGCATGAATTATGTGAAACTTTTCGGTTCGTATAGCATTACTCTATAAAAGTTAATACTAAGTCAATATTAATCAAATATTTAGTAAATTTTAATAAAATTAAATGAAATATGTAATTGAAAAATTATAAGTGCATGGTTAATTAATTATTAACTTTAACTTATTGTTTATATTAACTTTTAATCTACACCAAATATGAACTAAATCATTAGGAATCATCTAATTCAAGAAAATCTTGAACATATGTATTATTGTCTTTGATAAGTTAATCCTTTATTTTTAAAAAGAAAAATAGAATGCACAAATTGTCCTCTTCAATGAATCATACTTATGTCGATTGAATTGTGATTGTTCCCAAGGGAGTTGGTGTGGATTTAGTGAGTGCACATAACAATAAAAATGACAAGTAATGTTTTAATAACATCATTGGTGCTAAAACATGGTAGCACATGGTAAGTCCATTTAAATGTATCTTCTGACGCCATGTTTAATTTGACTTATTATTTAATGACAATATAGCATTATTCGAAAATGTCAGCCCACTCTCTAAACCAACATATTTCTTCTTACAATAAATGATTTTATTATGATGGTAAGTTTTATCATGTTGGCCTAGGCAAGCTACCATAGGTTGGACAATCTGGTTAAACTTATACTAAAGGTGGCAATTGGATCGAGCAACTTGTTAACTCACTCGCACAGGTTGTCCACGAGCCGAGTACCAAAAGAATTAGCAAGTTCAGCTCGTCGTTCACTCGTGGGTTCGTTTTTATTTTGTGACAGGTCACATTTAACTTTGGAAATGTGATCATTAGGTACCAAACGTTCGCTTGGTTATTTTTTATATTTTTTGAAAAAAAAAACCTCTATAATTACCCACTATTTTAACCCATTTTTCGCAATAATTCCGACAATCTATTTTCTACAATTTATAGTCTAAATTTATCATTCTCAAATCAATTCCTTATATAGTCAATTTCTTCAAATAATACTTATCTGTTCATAACCATTCTTTATATTTCTCACTTCATTCTCAATTCAATTATTCATATATAATTTTTTTTTTTATTTGTACTTTCCAATTTCTTTTTATACAAATGGATCTCAATAGTTATGTTGAGGCTATTTCTGGCGGTTATAACTCACCATTGACAACACATTCCATGTTTTCTATGTTCGATAATGATTTTAGCTATCTCAATGACATACCAATTCTTGACAATTTGAAAGTCGATAATCTGCATGACAATGGTTATCCAATTAGTTTGGATGACATTGATGAAGAAGAAGCACGCGGTAAGCAAAAATCCAAACAATTGTGAAATGTTGAGAACACTTCAAATTGGTTTCCACGGTTCATATAATAGATGGAGTGCAAGAATCTAAAACCGTATGCAAATATTACCAAACAAAATTGGAATGGCAAAAGGAAATCAGAACTCTTCAACAACATATTCTAATTTAGGGAAGAATTTAATTGAAATGTATGAATTGTATGTACTAAGATTGGTGTGCATGTTAGACGAAACCCTCCGCACCCTCCTCCTATCGATAATTTTGAATCGAAACTGTAAAAATTATTGAATTCATTCATAGACGTTAGGGATGAAATATTTATTGTGAGTTCTTTAGTATATCTCATTTATACAATCAAAATACATTGGACATAGGTCCACGTTGAATTCCTGCACAATTAAATTTATATTCTAGTCATCAGATACTTAGATCTGTAGAACCAACGAATGTAATGACGATAATTTACTGGATTTTTAGAGACGTCACGAACAAACATATCCAGTTATTTCTGTCATTACACTTGATCTACTAGCACTTTCATTTAGTACTGTAACATCTGAGTCTACTTTTAATACAGGTGGCCAAGTTTTGTCTAAGTTCATATCATGACTCAAAGAAGACATATTAGAAAGTCTAATGTGTATAAAAGATTGATAAGACCTGATTATTGAGTCCAAAATCAATATACCCAAATTGCGTCTGATCAAGTAAATGATATTTAAGTTCATAATTTTATTTTCTTAATAATATTCAATTTTTAAAAAAAATATATATGTGTGTGTGTAATAATTTATTCGAGTACAATTTTTACTCTACCTACTAAAAAAATAAGTAGTTGATCGCAAGTCTTAAAAAAGGAAGAGGGCGAGCTCGGCTCGTGAGCTCAAGGGCCGAATCGAGCGCCCCACCAGCTCCACTCGTGTTCAGATGAGCCGAAATCAAGAGCTCATGGACCGAGCCGAGCCACCCCTACTTATACCTACTCATCTCAATTTATTTTACATTTCTACTTTTGTTAACAGAGTTTTATAATTTTAAAAATTAATTATAAAATAGCCTATATTTTTCTGAATAGCATGCTTTAATATCCCTAAGGTCATCTTTTTAGAAAATAAGTTTATTTATTTCGTCAAAAAACAAATTTTTAGCATTGAAAAACTTTAAAAATGAGTAATTTAAAAATAAATTTGAAATTATTATTAATTGCGACCGAATATGTTACAATCATCTGTAGTTTTGAAATGGTATAGAATGTATCATTTGGGATCCATATTCAGGTAAATAATTGGAGGTTAATTGATAAGAATTTTGAAAGCTAAAAGATACTCTGATATCAAGTTCTAGTTCAAGGTACAAGAACAAAGTCCTACTACATCAGTTAACTGAGTTTAATTGATTATACGACAAAATAGAATCATAATCCAACTCCATCATTTTTCCAAGTTATAAGCAAATTTCATATAATTTATTGAAAATTGAACAATGTGAAAATGGTTATGCTATATGTATATAATGGTTTATCTATAAATAATGTGGTGAAATATGATTGGGTCGGAATTTCTTCAATCAAATAAAAAGAATTTTCCTACTCTCTTTTTTGACAACTTATTTATATGTAAATCATTATATACCTCCTTATATATGAGTAGCATTGCTCATGTAGAAAAGGACATGACTCACAGAATAATGTACTCAAAATTTTCATTTTGTTGTGTGTTAGCTTTCTTTATATTAGGAAAAGTTAAAACAGACTATAATTTACTAAGGCAATAGAAGACTATTGTGATTAATAGATTTGTAATAGTTTAAAATGTTTTTAGCTTGAGATCTTTGTGCTTCTATGAGAAGTGTGATTATTGAAAGAGTGATACTATTTGTACATCATTATGTACAGATTGATTATAAGAGAGAGAGAGAGAAGGAAAGAAAACAAAATTAGTTAATACTTAATATAATCCACATCATTAATTTGTACACAGAAGTATACAAATGGCATTATGCGTATTAGCAACTCAGGTAGTCTAACCTACAAAAAATTCCAAATCAAGCATCAAAATAGGCCCGACTCTTAGGGCCCTAGGTCATCTTGGTAGATCGTTGCAATCTACAACACAATTTCTAATGGTAAGGATCCTCCGAAGAGACTATAACAGAACGTATTCATGTAATTGTTCAACAAGTCGATTTACATGCCTTGTTCAAAACTAACATTAGCAAGTGTTCTAAGTTTCCTATATACACCTTCAAGATCTACTTTAATGTTCAAATTTTTACGATTGGAAAAAAAATATTATGTCCATGTTTGGCTCAACTGCAAAAGCGAATTACAATTAAAATGAAGGTTAGCAATTATTAACCATACATTTTATGATATCCACAACTTTTCTACCACATATTCTATCAAAATTTATCAAAATCTATTAAAAATCTTATTTTTATCAAAATCAAGCAGGGGTTAAATATATTATATAAATGAGCAAATGCTATCTGTGAGTCATCTTTACAAACAAGGTTTGTATTTACCCAATTTATGTTGATTTTTTTAGTAAATATTTTTTCTTTTATTTCACGTAATTTTTGATCTTTTTTCCATCTTTGTGGTACTTCTAGGATTTGGTATGCACTCCTATAAATACTAAACTCCTTTCACAAATTTTTTATTAATAATTATACAATAATTGTGTAAGCACGGTTATTGAATTTGTTTTATCCATATTAGTCAATTGAATAAAATAAATCGTTTTCCTGTCAATTAATTCTTTGTCTTTTATCTTTTTTATCGTGTCATATAGATTACTTTGCTTCATTTTATTTCCCAACAGATAGTATAATAGCTATTCGTTGTGACTTATTCAAGGTTTTTGTTATTGATTATAGTCAAGATTCTCATTATAGCAAGTGAAGATACGAGTTGTACTCATGCAGTTGAATTTGGATGATGTATTACTGGGAATTGACAAAATGCCTACAACTTGGGCAATGAAAGGATAGGAAAAACTTTTACAGTTCTGTCTTCATCTCTCTAATAATATTTTTCAGGACGTTTTGAAGGAGAAAAAGGTAACTGCATTGTGGTTGAAGTTGGAGCAATTGTGGATGTCTAAAAGTTTGGCAAGAATTATATCTAAAGCAAATGTTGTATTCTCATCGCATGACAGAAAGACGGATCTTTGGAAGATCATCTGGCTATGTTCAAGGAGATCGTTGTTGATTTGGAGATTTTAGGGTGAAGTATGATGATGAAGATTTGGCCTTAATCATTTTGTATTCGATGCCAGCATCATTTACTTCATTTAGAGATATGATCTTGTATAGTCATGACACTCTCACCAATAAATATGCATATAATGCATCGTTTTCAAAAGAGAAGGTGAAGTATTTGGTTAAAATTGAGGTCGGAGATGGATAATGCCTTGTTGTTCATAGTGATCGAAGAAAGGGGTAAGTTGAGGTCGAATTTCAGTAATTAAGTTTGTTATTATTGTAAGAAGGAATAATACATTAAAAGAGTTTGCAAACAAGTTGTGGAACAAAGGTAACTTGATAGCGAATCATGAAAATCAATAAAATACTTATAGTTGAAAAATATTTGAGTGATAGAGATTTTTTTACGATTTCTGACATAGAATCCAAACCTAGCGAAAAGTGGATTTTGGATACAGCTTGTACATTCCATATGGGTACCAATCAAGATTTGTTTGAAAACATATGAAATGGTGACGCAATGTGTCATCGTCATTGGTAACAATAAACCTTGTCGGGAAGCTGGTATTAGTATAATCAGATTGAAGATGATGAATAGAATATGTAAAACACGTAATCACGTTCGATATATTCTAGACTTGAAGAAAAATATCAATACATGAGCACTCTTGATTCAAAACGGTACACGTTCTCTAGAGGAGTTGGAGTCTTGAGGGATCGGAAATGTGTTTTTGAATGTGTATTGAGGGAGAAAAGAGGTCTCAATTATACATTCTACAAGGTCGGACAGAATTTGTGAAGAAAAGTCAGCACATATTTAACACCGTAATGGAGATTCAATTTGTACTATACCTTTGGGATTTGATTCGAGGTCCATATTGAAGAATACTACCCAATCAACTTTGGAGGATATGGATAATTTCGATTTGCCACCATTACCCTATAGTCCCATCATATTCAACTACTAAGGATAGATCCATTGGAGATAGGTACGTGGATGCTGATTTCGGTTGCACATGCTTTTAGCGTTTTTGAAGGTGTTGAGACTAGTTAGGGCCCTTCTATGAAAGTATTAGAAGTTGATTATGGTACGGAGTGTGCTTCGATACCGTTTGGTAATTTCTAATTATTTGTAAATCCTGGGGAGCCAAGTGTTTGTGTTCTTGTATCTGTATTGGATATCATGGAAAAAGGAGTATTTTTGCGTTGAAAAAAGTTTAGTTCTTATTAAATAGTTTAAATTTTTCGTTGCAGTCAGATTTATTTTTTCAAGTGGAAAAATTTTGGAGTTTGTTGCATTTAAATTTGTATCAAGTTAGAGATTGTTAGATTTTTTGACCCAAATTAGATTAGACTTTTGAGAAAATATTTTTTTTTTATTCCAAGAGTATTTTGATATTGTTTCCATCATTGTGGTATTTTTAAAGTTTGACACATACCTCTATAAATACTAGACTTTTTACAAGTTTTGTATTATTGAAATAGAGAGTAATTGTGTAGGCTCAATTATTGTATTTGTTATCTCTATATTAGTCAATGAAATAAAATACTTCGTTCCTCTACTAATTAATTATTTGCCTTTTATTTATTTGCGATCATATATTTCATAGTGTCTTATATGTGACCTCGATCTATTTTATTTCCCAACTATCTATATGATAATGTAGTATGTGTTCACTGGGAGAATGTGATGGTGACATCACTTCCACGTAAGCTGCAATTTATTTTTTGAACTTCATCATTCCCTCTCAAATAACCAAGTCACTAATTCGGTAAGACTCAATAATCTTTTATCGCTTAAGTTTTTAACTTCACCATCACCCTCAATTGAGGGTCGAAATCATGTTATTATCCTATTAAGACTTAGCTTTTGTCATTTGAGTTGTAATTTAGCCCCCTGTTTAGCCCACATTATTTTTTATTATAATGGAAGGAATAATATTTTTTTTTGAAAAATAGATGGTTGTAAAAGAATAATTTTTTTTTCGATTTACGTGTAATGTTATTTTATTGGAGATTTGAAGTTAAAATATGAGAGAGAAAAAATTAATTTAATTTGATGAGATTTAATGAGGGACACGGGCGGGCTTAATCTCTATGATGCTTTTTATAAGTAAAACTTACAAATAATGTTATGAGTTGTGCTTGATATACATAATTTATGTACACATTTATGTACACTAAAGCTATGTTTGATATCAAATGAATTCCGTGGAACTAGGAAAATATTCAAACGTTTTCCACCATTCCTTGTCATTTAGACATTTTCTAGGTTTTGGATGAAAATGAATTATCACCATTTTTTAGGCTACTGTAGCATTTTTTTTTTTTTTTTGGTAATGAAAATAAATTCTAAGAATTATTGTAAAAAAATATTTCATTTTAATTAATAATTTCCATGTAAAACAAAATCAAATGAATATCAAAAGATAGATGATTTTCTTGAAAAAAAATTTGTTGGCAATTGAAACAAATTTCATCCCCAATACCAGTAAATTCTATCCATTTAATTGATAATTTTAACATAAAATCAAGCCAAACTAACACCAAAAAACACTTTTATTTCAACATTTTTCACGTGAAAAATTATACCAATCAAACACAATAATTTACAATTCTGAGCAAAATAATTTACAGATAATTCAATTACTTTGAAATTCATTTTTTTCCACCCAAATTTTATCTTTGCAATTAAACGGATTCTAAGATTATTCCTAACATTATTCTGGTTATTCAAAATTTTAATTACAGGGCTGTTCGGCCAAGTATTAACTCATATTTAATTACATAATTATTATTTTTTTTTATCAATATAAATAGAAAATAGACACCCACCCTTGTTGACTTTGACAATCCATCGCCGCCTAAAACTCACCGACTGACGAAGTTTCCGATTTCCACAAGGATTGTAACGCGAATTTGACCGTTCAGATCAATACGGTAACTTTATCTAGCCGTTTATATCTCCTCTAATTGTCTATAAATTGGATCGCCTAGCCTTGTTCATCAATCATTAGGAAGCCGGTGGTCCGGGTTGGTATTAATTTTCGGTGTTGCTTTTGTTATTGGTGGTCGTGTGTCATTGATTTCAATTATTGGATTGAGCATAGGGAATTCGATGGTACGAATGCCCCTTGTGGATTTTCGTGTTTTTGGAAGAACTTTGGTTTTCTCGTTCATCCCTTGAATTCCAACGTGAAGATATTATGATTTCCCTGCTCTGATGATAGATGTATTGGTAATCATTCCAAGAATCTGGGTTTATGGTATTTTCTCGATTCCCGTATTTTTGGAAGAACTTGGGTTTTCTCGTTCATCCCTTGGATTCTAACGTGAAGATATTATGATTTCTTGGTCTGATGATAGATATACTCTTGAATTCTAACGTGAAGATATTATGATTTCATGGTCTGATGATAGATATACTGGTGATCAGTCCAACAACCTAGGTTCATGGTATTTTCTTGATGCTCATTATTTGAAGCTTGGATCTTTCTGATAATTCTTTGGCAGTTCTATCCCGTTTTCCTCCGTTTTGTGGGGTTTTCTTTCTTGGTTTGTTAATATTAGATATTGTGATTTCCTGGTCCGATGATCAAGCAGATAATCACTCAACTCTGGGTTTCTGGTATTTTCTTGACACTCTTCTGATGATTCTCCATGGGTTTTTCTTCCCTGATTTGATCAAGTTTGATTTATCGTTTATCCCTTTAATCCTAACTTGAAGGTGTTGTGATTTCCTTGTCCGAGACCATCATTTAAAGAACCTGGGTTGCTGGTATTTTCTTGATACTCATTATTGGAACATTGGCCTTTATGTTTACCCCGTTTTCCTCCGTTTTGTTGGGTTTTCTTTTTTGGTTTGGCAGATGCTTGTGGTCGTCCAAGCTTTTAGTAATTTCGTATTGATTCCAGTTACTGGATCGAGAATAAGAACTTATGATATGATTTGATTAGTTTCTTTTCTCTCCTGTGTAGTTCTCATAATTTTGCAAAAACGGGATTTTTTTGTTTAGCACTTGAATCCTAACTTGAAAGTATATAGTGTTTTCTTGATATCCTGACAATAATTTCAAGAATCTGGGTTTCTGGTATTTTCTTGATATTCATTATGCGAACTTGGTCTTTCTGATTTTTCTTCTTTGGTTCAGCAGTTGCTGATTTTGGTATTTTGGTGGCAGTACAAGTGTTGGTAATTTTTTATCGATTACTATTAGTGGGGTGGGAAGAAGAAGTTTTGAAGGTTTGGAGTTTTTTTCTCTGGCCGAAACTTTGGATTTTTATTTATTTTTATTTATCCATTGAATCCTAGATATGATTTCCTTGTATGATGATGATAATGATAGATATACTGACATTAATTCCAAGAAGCTTTGGAAGGATGAGTTTTGGTGATATTGCAAACTTGTATTTTCTTAATACTAATTATTTTTAATCTTGGGTCTTCATGAGGATTTTTTGGTGGTTTTAGCCCGTCCATTTTGTGGCTTTCTTCCTTGCTTTTGGCGGTTTGGTGTTGGTTTTTTGGTTGGCCATCCCAGCTAGATACACTGACAGTTATTTCAAGAATCTATATAGAAGGATTGGATTTTGGTGCCATTGCCAGGCGTGGAACTGGTATTCTCAAATTTTCTTGATACTCGTTATTTGTATGGTCGGGGTTTTTCATGATTTATGGGTTATTTTAGCTGCTCGTTTCCCCTCCTTTTTTGGGACCAATCTCTTTCTGCTCGATTTTATTTACTTCATCCAGATTTGTTGCCCTGGTTTTATTTCCTCCTGTTCAGATTTTTTATAGGTCCGGATCTGTTTTAGTGATTAAGACATGGAGTTGTTTGGACGCAAATTTTTGCACCTGGAATCTCTTTATTTGGTTTTAAGTGCATGCGATTTCAATTGCCATCAGAAAATTCAGGTGTGAACTGTTAATTATCAGAAAGTGGTGTTACTGGTGGGGGGTGCAGTGGAGCCTACTTTTGTGATTTTGGGTTTTTATTTTTTATCATTTGACCCATACACAAGGCTTTCTTTGGTGTGTGTCTATGAGTTTCTTTGGTTCTCAGGAATCGCATCAAGTGGTTTTCAGGATGGTGTGAAGCAATTATTTATATGGTTTTCGGTTGTCATGGAATATGATCTTCACACTTATAATGGGAAAACCGTTTGCTGTTGTGATTCTTCATCCGCTGATGGAAGTTGTCATGATAATGGATATTAATAAAAATGGGTGTAAGATTCTCAGATGTTTTACTTGATTTCTTCTTCAATGGTCTCAGCTTGTGTTGGAGGGAGTTCAGGTGGACGCTGGTATTTTATAAGGTGTTCTGGAGGGGAAACCTATTCATTGTTTACTGCAGCCACGGCCCATGCTTACGATGGTGATTTGTAACCTCTCTCAGACTCTGCTCTATATAAAATTAAATGTAGAACTTTTTTTTGGGTCTTTTCATATAAAAATGCCTTAGGTTGATATTTTTTTTCGCATGCAGGCAGATTCGACAAGAAGAGTAATGCGTGATAGGGAAACTATTAGGTCTCAGGGTGTCATCAATCTATTTGTATTTTCTATCCTTTTACCGTCATTTCTTATTCCATTCAATTTTCCCCCTCTTTTCAGCTTCCTGCCTTTTTCCCTTTCCGTTTGCAGAAACTGCTTATAAAAATTGCTGTGGTTACCATCCGATCTTTCAAGCTTTTGTCGGCTGTTTTTGAAACTTCGGCTGCTAATTTCAGGGTCTTGGTTTGGTTTGTTGAAAATACTTCTTATCCCTTTATATAACCCTTGATCCAGATGGGTACCTACTAGATAGGGTGGTGGACTGGCAGTTGGCATTGATAAGAACAGAACTCTAAGTTTGGGCAAGATTGATGAAATATTGAACTCTTCTAAGGAACACAGAGATTCCTTTAGGTGCAATAACTTGTTTTCGTAACATTCTTTCCTAGTATTTTTGAGCACTGGGGTTTCAATGTTATCCTATTTCTAATATATACTGATCCATTACCCTTTTTTGAGTAAGCACCCTTTATAGTTGGATATGATGGTTCTATATTTCCATTTTCTCCTCTACTTCTGTAGAGAACTACCCTACATTAGTAGGCGGCAACAATTCAATCTTCTACAACTTTTGTAGCATTGAAATTGCAGGATAATGGGAGGATTTTTTGCACCTGCTCGTTTGTATGAAGTTCATTCTCTCTTTCCTTGAACTCAAATTTTACCTGCAATTCTGTATTTACTAATGGATAAGAGTATTCACAATTCTGCACCTGCTCGTCAGTTTTCCATGTACGTATCTTATTTCTGAAGGGGTATTATGAGATGAGGTCGACAGGCAGACTTATATGTTTCACTTGGTTAGAACATCTATTCCGAATACTTCTACTGTTTATGCTTAGTGTTCGTAGTGAAAGGCAGTTCTGAAGCTAAATAATTATTTCCTGCGGTTTGTTTAGGATAATATTTTCACATGATGTTTAAGTTTTACTCTCATATTTCTAAATAATTTAGGTATTTGCAGATGATATTTTGGTGGACTGTGACACCATTTGGAGAAGGGGCAAAATATGGAGTTTTAGTCCTCTGGTATTTCAGTGTCTTGATTCTGCATAGATTAATTTCAAAATGCACACAACCTTGACTCTGATTGGCAAATTAAGTCTTGTTTAGTGTATAGTGGTGTTGCAGGTTCCACTCCTTTGATCTTTTTTGCTAGGAATGGAGTTTTAGTCCTCTGGTACCATTTCTGTCATTTGATCCTTACAAAAGGCTTCCTTTGGTATTTTTATGCATTGCTTTATTCCTTAGGAATTTGCAGTTTTAAGCGGTTGATAGTGGGGAAAACAACGCCGTTAATTGTTTGCTGTGGTTTGTTATAATTGACGTTTCTGTGAGTTGATTGGAATATAATCTTCACATACATATTGGTACAGAATCTGGTTTCCTTTGGTGCTTCATCCACAGCTGGAAATCGTTTTCGTCAAATAAAAATGGATATTTACGGAATAAACGGTGTAAGATTTTCCTTTCTTTTTCTTCACTCATTTCTGGTTCATCAGTCTCAGTTGTGTATTGGGGGAGTTCATGTGGAGTTTGATCAGTTCACAAAGACCAAGGCCATGTTAAGGGGAACTTATTCATTGTTCACTGCAGCTAGTCTTTGCTCTAACATGAAATGGAATCTAGTTTTTTTCAGTCTTTTGAATCACCTTAGTTTCTCTGATGTGTGTCTGCATTTGAGGATGGCACATGTAACTGATAAGGTGTTAAGTTTATTTGTGGTGTTAGTTTTTGATTTTGTTGGCCCTTTTACCTATAGTTTGTTCTCCCTACCTTTGTAGACAAGGCCTTCAACTTGAAAGGAAGGAATCCATTTGAACTTTTTGGGGCACCTACACGGGTCAGGAATCTCTAGTAAAGTGGTTTTCAGGATGGTGGAGCCAATATTGTTAATTTTTTGTTGTGGTTTGTTTTATTGATATATTTTTAAGAGTTGCTTGGAATGTGATTTTCACTTCATATTGGTACAGAATCTGGTTTTCTTTGGTGCTTTTTCATCCACAGCTGGAAATCCTTTGGTCAGATACTATTCGATTCTTATGAAAGAAAGGGTGTAAAATTCTTCTCTTCTCTTTGCTCATTTCTGGTTCATCAGTTTCAGTGTGTGCATTGGGGTTGTTTATGTGGAGTCTGATCATTTTACGAGGTCTGAGCTGTGAAGGGAACTATTTTGCGGCTACATTCGCATTGGCTATTACATCTGTCTTTGCTCTACATGAACTGGAATCTGGACTTTTTCAGTTTAGTATAAAATTTGCGGCTACATTCGCATTGGCGATTACATCTGTCTTTGCTCTACATGAACTGGAATCTGGACTTTTTTCAGTTTAGTATAAAATGCCTTAGGTTTTTGATGTTCCTCCTTGTGCAGATAGATTTGACGGGGAGAGGTCCAAGAGGATGGCACATGAATCAGGTAACTAATAAGGTGTTAGCTTTGTGTGTGTTGGTTTATGAATTAGGTATTTCTCTCCTGGACCTTCAACTTGAAAGGAAAGAATTCGTTGGAACTTACTTCTTGTCAGGGGTCTTCTTGTTGGATAGATGAAATAACATACTATTTATAAAGATTAAGCTCCCTCGATACTGTCTATCTGTTTGAAATTATCAATAGTTGTAGTTATCATGATTTGTCCTCTATACTAAAGTCTGGCATGTACTGCACAGGAATTTCCAATATAGCTTAATGACAGTTCCTTGGGGTTTTCTTGGATGTTCAGTTATAAAGATAGGTCACCAGTTGATAACTTCCATGCTATGGTACTGATATGCACAATGAAAAAATTGATTTACTGCATGGTAATTTCCTATAATGCACATAAATCCTTTCTTGTCATAATCAGATGATGGGCTCGTTGGACTGTTGCTTACGGGTATTGCAATCAGGCACTAGTGCGTATCTAAGTGTCGTTTTTTATTTTCTAAAATATAGGATCCGAGAACATTTCTAAGAAGAGTCCAAATTTCAGATACGGGTACGGGGGTATATCTTTAATACTTCAACTTTTTTACTAATCGAAAATGTAATTTTGAATAGTCAAAAATAAATTATTCACAAAGAAGGAAATAGATATTGAATAAGAGGTTAAGACGAATAAAATAGAATTTTGAGACATAGTGTTTAATTATGGGAATTACTAAATGTTATATAAATAGAAAATGTAGAATTTGATTGCAATTTGGATTTAGTGAAACACTAATTAGCACTATATGAAACTGTTTTTTATTTTATACAAACAAAACCTTAAATCAACATTGTAGAGAGAGAGAGAGAGAGAGAGAGAAGGAAAAAAGAAGAAATTGGAAAGAAAAAATAAATAAGAAGAAAAAGAAAGGCAAAGAAGAGAAGGGAAAAGTAAAGGAAA
>NC_036241.1:12352807-12367550 GCF_002742605.1 Olea europaea var. sylvestris | reverse complement strand
AGGAGGAAGAGAAGAAGAAGAAGCAAAAACGATGAAGCGTCTGGTTGAAATTTAGAGGATTCGACACATATTTCATACTCTTACCCATGTCGTGATGTATCCGACAAGGATACTCTGACTATTTTGAAGAGTTTGAGCATCAGAGGCGATTACTATAACCCTATTTTCAAGTAGTGCGTCGTATTTATATGTATGTCTTGGTTTTGGTTAATGTTTCTTTGATTGGTATATATGATATTTAAAGGTTTTAATTAATTTTTCTTTTTTGTATATCTATCCAATGAACGTGTAAAAAAAGGAATCGAATAGAATAGGTCCTTTCTAATTTTTTATTATTTATTTATTTATTTATTTTGGGGATCTTGAAAGAAGATTGTTGATATTTTTTATTAAATCTTTTTGCTCCTTGATTTTCCAAGGGAAATAAATTATTGTCATTAGAAAATTATTTATTGATTTTTTTGTTTTTGATTAGTTTGTCATGAACTTACGAGGATTTGTTCTATATAGAGTGCAGATATAAAATCCAGGTGTAACGATATCAGAGTGGATTATTGAGGTTATGCACTTCTATGTGTTACTAAAATTCAGTGCAATTAGTTAAGCCAAGCTAGAAACACTTGAATCATGTCACTTCACTGCTGTCATGCTCTGATGTTTTATTTGATCTTTCCCTTCAGTGTTTGCTAGATCTGTGCCACCTTCTGCTAGTAAGTTGAAGTTCTTTCGTCTCTACCTTCATTTATGTAACTGAGCATATTAGAATGATAGTTGGATGTCAAATGATCTAAAGGTCGGATGAATGAAGTAAACATGAAGGCTCTGAAAAAAAAAAACGTTGTGTCGTACCTTCAATTTCAAGATGATAGAATTAGGGGAGGATTTATCAGATTCTGAATATCCCCATTTTCTTGGAAGTTCTGTGGTAAAATAAAACACCATGGAGTTTAAATATCTTGAAGAAATGAAAGTCTCGGGTGCTTTTGCAGTTAGTTTGGTTGAATGATCAAAATCTAGTAGATATCTGATGTTACAAATTTGAAGTGATCCTCATTTGTTCACATACCTTTTGCCTTCTGAGGTCAGTGACATGATCTTAGATGGTTGTCGGGGATAAAGTTAGATATTTTCTTTCCTGTTGGATATCATTCTACTCTTTACTGTTATCCTTCTTGTCCGTGGATCCCTTGTCCGTCAATAGTTCATAAAGTTTTTGATGGAGAGATTGCATTGAATGAGCATGGATCTGTAATAGTTTCCCGATTATGATGCTTTTGAGCATCACTTTATGCAGGTGACTTGTCCACTAAATGTTAGTCATAATTGGATTTTGTAACTTCATGTTGTGAACAATTTCTTTCAGTTCATGGGTATTCTGTGATGGTGTAGTTGTGAGGTTGGTTACTGAGGCTGAACTAGCAAAACTTGGTTCCAGGCTCCAGTGGTTCTGTGCTGGTTAATTCAAGGATCCTTTTTCCTTTTCTTTAACGTGTGGGTAACCTCTCAAGGTGGTGGTGTGCTAGCTGCTGGATGACGCGTCTTCCCTGGGTGACGACTAAAAGTTGGTTGCATGTTCTTTGTATCTATCTGTTTTGTCCAATCTTGTTTTGAATTCAATGATTCTTCATTTCATCTTTTTTGAAGATATAAAAACCAAGTTCAATTGTTTTCAAAAAAGATGCTACTGAGACGCAGCACTGGAGATTTATGATTCTTAAGGATTTTGAAAAGGGCAGATTGGCTTCTTTCGCTGGTAGCATACTCTATTTTAAATAGTGTGATTGACTTTTCATCTCTTCCTTGCGCGATTGAATTTGCAGTTCTGCAAGGCTTCATGGTGATATTCGTGAGTTGAAATTTCTGCCTGGATGTTTTCTGTTCTAAGTTTTGATTAATTATCTTGGAATCCTTTTGTGTTGGTTGATTCCTGGTTACTCCACTGTCAAAGGCAACTTAAAATCAGACGGAACGAGCAATCCTGCAAAGAAATAGATTAAAAAATAGACCGATGATCAACTCTCACTCGTACATATTGCAGACAATTGTTTTTGCCAACTCTTGGGTTATTTATCGTTCATGATTGTGAGGTTTGTAGATTTTTTTGCTCTGGTTAGTGGTGTTGGATTTTATGTGCAATAATAAAGAGATGAAAAAGAAAAACAATAATTTACGTGGTTCGGTAGTGTGCCTATGTCCACGAGAGCGAAGCGGAGATAATTTTTATTCAATAGTGAAAAATAGGGTTACAACATATTATTTATACTAATCCTAATCTTGGCCCATATAAGACTTTAAGGCCCGTACAAGAAATACCCCTGTTCCAGGACTTATGTTCCACTCTTTATGAGCCACATGAACAACAGTTAGACCACTCCTTGCCCTGGTTGGTTAGACCACACTTCCTTGCTGTGATCCTATGCACATTACTATTATGCAGGTGACTTTGAACTAATTGTTCATAATTGCATGTGGTTGATTCCTTGTTTATGAGCTTCAAATTGAGGTTATATTGATGAATTTCAGGCTAGATTTGAAAAGGCTGTTGCGGTTATCTACAGATTGATCAGCTTGGATTTGGTTCTTTATTTGTTGTCGACGGCAGTAAGACAATAACCATACGGTTACAGTCTGTTTTTCAACTTATTTGATTTATTTGCCTACGAACTTCCTTGGCACAGTAAGGGTTTGAATAGTGTTCCTTCTAGAATCTGTGGTTTATCTGGCCTTCATTTTGATAACTGATTTCATCAGTTCCATTTGAGCACATGCTTAGATCCTCTACTCTGTAGTGTTTGCTTTTGGAGCCACATTTATCTTCTTTCTCTAGTTCAAATATAATGATATGGAGAAGCTATGATATTTTTGGGGCTGTCCACTTCGTTACATGTGTTTCATATGAAATACATGTGGTGTTTCTCTGATATTCCACAATTCCAAGTATAACCAAGTAGCTCATATTTAAGGTAATGTTGGGACTCCTTTTCAGACAACTGATAACTAATCAACTTTCTGTTACCTTGTCATCTGATATATTATGGAGTTGAATATAGGTTAGCTATGAACTGTTGGAAGCCACTCTTGAGGGGTATCCTTGCAGCTGGAGTCCAGCTCTATGCTGTATTTTTTCGCAGCTGCTGCACACGAAGTGTAGGAGGCTTGAATCTTATTTGGGCATTTGGTATTTATTAATCAGTGGTGCCTGTTGAATTCAAAATTTTCTTCCACCTTGTGTGTAGCCTTGATGGAATATTTCAGTGTGTTGTTTTTCTTGTGTTGTACCTGAGTGCGCGTCTTAAGCTTTCCGTATCGAAGAGGAAAGCTGCAATCAGCTCTGGAAATATTAAGTGTCAGAAATATACAGAACATGCACTATTAGCTAACAATCAACACCTATGACGATATGCTCGGTATGGATGGTTTTGACTCGCAAGTTCGAAGGAGCTCTCTCTCACTGTAATCCACACTTTTCCCCGCACAGTCGATTATTGTTTGGCGGACGGACCAAAGGATATATAAATACAAGTTGACTAGGAGGCATATTCAGTACGCAATATTTTCCATTTAACTATTACTCTAAAATTTTGCCTCATACCCTATTCAGTCTCTTTGATTACCCTGTGTTGTTACAAACTGGTTTTTTATTCTTTGGATCAAGTTAGATTGACGGTGTCAAGTACGTAGATACCTACATGATCATAAATAAATCCATTTCACGCTTGCAGATTTTGCTCGTAGACAAAAATGCTGCATAATCCCACTACTGGCCCATAAAATGAGAACTGGAAGAGAAATATAAATCGATACTTGGAACTAAAAAGTTCATTTTACCAGTATTTCTCCTCTAATTCACAATTTTGTGTCTTTCAATATTTCGTAACCTTTGCTTTTATGCACAATTCTGGTTGTTGGTAAGTCAAATTTTGAAGGGAACAAAGACTATTTTAAAAATGGTAAGATGTTCTTGGATTTGCTGCATACTATACTGTGTTTTAAAGTTGTTTCATTGTGTGTCTGTTTTGGTTTTATGTAGTTGACTCTTTTTAACTCCGCCTGTGTTGCATGTTTGCTCAACACAGCCGGTCCCAAGCCCGGAAAAGGAGGAGGGTTTGAGTCAACAGATGGGATCTCAATGTTTTTTAATTATCTCTGCATTTGTGTTTTTTCTGCCTATTTTTAGGTTGCCTTTACTCTCAACTCTTTCTGATTGCGTGCATCTTTTCTCTGTGTTGCGGGTTCAACTTTTGGAATATTAATTACATTGGGAGTGTTGAAGGCTTTATTCTTGTAGCTGGGTATAGAAAGGAATCTACGAGCTGCTGTCTTTGGGGAATTGTATGATCTAGGGCTAACATAATAATCTCGATTTCCATTCCTTGAATCTACTTGTTGATTTCACCTTATTTTTGGCAGTTAGATGTAACTGGTTCTAGACGAGCTGTGTTGGCTGGCCATACAACTTTTGCAGTGGAATGCAAAATGAACTCTTCTTCATTTGCCAGGTTGCATGAACCATTTTAGGTGTGCTGTCTCTTAAGAGTAAGTTTTACTTGCCCTATTATTTATCCATAATCTGTTTCTTGCTTTGAAATAAGTGACTTATTATTTTTAATTTAAACTATGTGCTCACTGGTATGGGGAATGAGAACTTCTAACCATCCATGTTCATGATATACACGGAAGTCAAAACTGTGAGATGCCACATTGTGAATGTATTAATTTCAAAGGGCGTTATATATTAAATGGAAAAGTGTTCTTGGTTGTTCTGCATGTTACACTCTATTCAAAAGTTGCTTTATTGTGTCAATTTATGTTTTTATCTAATAATAGGCTCTTGTAATTCCATCTGTGTCAATCCATATCTAAGATAATATAACATTTAGGAAAATGGTATAGCTCGAGTTACCTATCTTAGAGAACTCGTGACAGTCTTATTGACACACCTTTGATCAGTTAAAATTATTAATGTAAATTGTTAGATATTACCTACTAGTATAGCAGCGAAATGAAATAGTCATTTAACTACATTAAATGTATGTAGGAAAATGCCCTCGATCTGTTTAGTTCAGTTCTGTGTGATGTTTTCTGGAAATTTTCTTCGACTCACTTTGGCATACAATCATAGAATTCATTAATTTGCTTGTACAGTCCAAATATTACTAGAATCAATAATTATGATTAACATGGCAAAGATTGCATAAATATATTTTTAAGACTTCACTGCTTTCCCAAATTTACTAGAAATGCAGGAGGGAAGTAATGATGGTCAAGAAAAGCTATCATTCTATATTTTCTTGTTTGCAAGTTCCATAACTGAAAGGTTTCTCAGAGCTGGACCCAGCTGCAACCGCCGCATTAGAGCTTCTTCAGGTAATGGGTCCTCGGGAAGTAGAGATGACAGAAAGGAGACCGCATCTGAGAAGGCTTAGAAGGGTATCCAGGGAAGCAGCCTTGAACAATTGTGCAGAATACTGGTTTTGTATAATTCAAGGAGAATGGCGTTTTGGTGTGGAATCAGAATTTGGTGAAATACTTTTGTTCTTTCTTTTGAACTCAATAAATGTGTAGGGTAGATTCAAATCTATAAACTCACATAGTTGAGAGGATGAAGAGCTTTATTCTTCTTTCATGTATGAGATAATCAAGGAAGGCTCCAAGTAAGTTCCTTCAAGCACTGGGAATTTATCGCTCTGAGGTGTCTCTCTCCCTGGATGGCCTAAACAACAGTTGGAGTCATAAGGAAAATACCAGTTGGACAGGAAGCCTTTCACCGCCTTCTCACGCTAATGAAAGCCATTTTTTGAATGTGCTACAGGAGAAATCGAATAACTATGGCATCTCAGTACTTCCCTTCATTCATTGAGTTGGAGGAATCCATCATAGGGACATTGTCTTTTCGAAAGCTTCAAACTCATGCTCTTCATCGAAAGCGGCTTCCAATTGCTCGGAAATTCTCCGCTCTGAGCTGCTAAGGGATTAACCTGATTGCCCTAAGGCTTGGAACGATTAGGGGAAAACCATTGAATTGTGTCGATTCGAGCTAGCTTCAGGTCTTCTTCAATCAGAAAGTAATGCCTTTTCACTATAGTAAGGGATTCGATCCATATGCGAAAGGAAAGAGGGAGAAGACAGCTATCCGAGGCTCAAGCGTAGTATCTACTGTTCAGGACTTGTCCTGAGCTCTTTAGAGCAAAAAATTGGATATATCTATAAATCTCACTCTCAGAACTCTGGCATCGTGTGCTTGTACATTTTGTAGTGCTGGAATTCTGAATTTTGTATCTGCTTTCCACTTCAATCAGAATTTGGACAATGGGTTTTCAGATTTTAATAAAAATTTCTTTCGCGTTAATTTTTTGAAGAAGACTTTTAGACACACTTTCACACTTCATAGGAATGTTATCTTATCTTAATATTGGGAGTCAAATGGAAAGTAAAAGGTGTAATTACCTACATATCTACACAATAAAATATTTTGACTGTAAGTTTAATTTTTTTTCCTATGTTTTAACCTTATGTTTTAACCTTACATTCTCTTAAAAATACTATTTCTTTATTTTTATTTTAATTTATTTATTTATTTATTTTGGGGAAATAATGACATCAAATAGGGCGTATGCTCTTTTTATATGAAATGGGATCATTGACCCATGGATCCCAATGTTGGATGTGCGTACAACCGGCAACAAGATTTGAACTCCAAATTCTTTTGTTTACTATCTGCTCTTAACACCATGCCAAAGAGCTTAAACCATTAGAATGATCATCCATTAATTAACATTAATAGTCCCACACAATTCGAAGTTCACAGCAAACTTGTTATCCTACAGAATCACAAATAATACCAGTAAAGATCTTTTACTGGTGCATCTGCAGATGAAGACACCACCTTCGAACGCACATACAGGATCTCCCACTTTGACAGCTTTCCACTTTCCTTAAGTTGGAGAAATTTTGGTCAAACTTACACAAGATTTCATTTGGAAATCTTGGGATTTTGCAAGCATCACACGACGGTAACATTACAACTCGACAGATTCTTAATATGTCCAAAAAATTAGGTGTGCAGTGATACATGGCACTTTTGTTGGTCTGTTATGCTCCTAAAGTTAGTCTAAGAAACACCCAATAATAGAATCCATTGATTCTGAAAAATAAGACGTAACAAAGTGGACAAAAGTAACAAAAGCACGATTGTGAAAAACAGAGAACTAATTACATAAAATTCCGAACAATGTTATGCACAGTACATCTAAAGGACAAATGACAACTATAGAACAAAATTTCAGTACAATTGCTGCAGATTCTTCTTGATTTCTATACACGAGCTACTTCTTCGCTTCTCGGTATTGCCGTGGCTTTGCAGATGGGACAGACATTTTTTTGACACAACCACCTCGTAATGCAATCGACATGATATTCATGTCCACATCGAAGGCGTCCAATGCTCTCATTGTCTCCGTATTCGCATTGGCACACCACACAGATTTCAGGCCCTTCGTTTGTGGGTTTTACCTCTTCCGAAGTAGCGAACTTTCTTGTTTTCAAATGTCGGGGAATAGTTTCTTGTGAGAAATTGGTCCGGAGCCGATCATCACGGGAGATGGTGGTAGACAAATTTGATCTCCGATGCTCAATAAATTCAGACTCATCCCATACTTCGACTTCATCATATGAACCTTGCCATGTTCGGTTCAAGTGCCTGTAGTTTTCTTGAAAATGCTCCCTGGATCGTCGTCGTCGAGGAACATGCCCGTAAGTTGAAGGAAACTGGTAATTACTGCCTTGTGACTCAACCCAGTAGTTTTCTTGCATTACGGTGATATAACCGGAAAAATAAGTAAAGGTAAGGGTAAAATAGACTGGTCGGATGGGTTGATTCTGAAAATTATACGCCATAGCAATTGATGGTGAATGTACTTTAAGCAAGAAATTCTTGAAATATCAGAACTGATGAACAGATTGTAAAGAAAATATGAAATTGTTGAGAAGAAGAGGAGAGGGGACTGCCTTATATAGAAGCGGAAATAATTTGCGAATCATTCCGGGAAAAGGAAATAAACTGTGAATCGATCTCGGAAAGGAAAGGAAAGTTCACAAAAAGGAAATAAATTTTGAATGAATCCCGGGATGGAAGAAAAATCAGATTTCTAACGTTAATTTTCTCAAATAGATATCGGTTTTGTTTTGAGACTTACCATAAATTTAATTTAGATCACAGATATGGAAAGGAAAGTGCTCACTTATTATAACCGTCGATGGAAGAAAAATCAGATATCCAACATTAATTTTTCTCTTCAAATATAGGTTTTGTTTTGACTCTTGTGAGACCACAAATCTGGTCCGTCTATTGTGGTATCCGCGTTCTTCTTCATCAATTAATTTAAAAGCAGCCACAATACTATCAATTTCAATTCTCTTAATTTCCAATATCCCTATTCTTCCTTTCTCGGTATTCTCTCTCCAAGGTACTTTTCCAGGATCCCTCTTCTATCAATTTTAATTCTCTGTTCATGTTCTTAACTTTTAATTTATACAAATTTGTATATTTTATTTTAAGATTTAATCAAAATTGGTAGAAATACTTTGATTTTAACGGCTGGCGGTGCTGTAATCTATGAAAGACGGAACCTTGGATGTTCTTTTTGCTCATAAATAGTCACTGTGCATGTATTTCAATTTTGTATTTATGTATATATTTGTTATAGATTGTCTTCTATGCTGGATAATTCACCCCGTTTTTAGATTGTCTTCTGTGGAGTGAATTTTTTCATTCATTGTTCCGTTTTTACATTTGCAATTTGTAGAAAAAGGGATTTGAGCTGTTGTGGTCCAACTGACGCATGTGACTTGCTATTGCCGATCCCCGACAGACTGCCACTGTCTACGGGCTGCCATAGCTGACTGTAAGCCTCTTTTCTTTTTCTTTTTTATTTTTCAATTTTCAAGTTTAGAACTTAGCCTTCAATTTTAGTTTTTTTGGGCCAACTTTTAATTTTATTCTTACAGTAGTATTTTGTTCTCAATTTCTTAAGTATTAATACTTATTTCCTTGTTTAATTTGAGTTTATGCAATGGACTGTGATTACATAAGTTATCTGAACTGCATTATGAATCTTTTATGCTGGATTGCTGGGAAGGAAGTACAGATATATAAATAATGTTCACACTACAATTTGATGTTAATCTTTTATTATATATTCTAACGTACTTTTCAATCTTTTTACTCGTACGTATTTCATAATTAATTTATCAATAATTTTGAATTCTAATCCTACTAATCATAAACCATAATTCTGAATTATTGTAATGAAAATTCACTTTTGTATTTGCTTTAATGTAGCTAGTAGAATGAAGAAAAGAAAGGGAAATGTCAATGCCTGTTGCTGCACTGACATACTTAATTTTATTCCTCGAAGACCATAAACACATATTTTAGTTGTGGAGCTGATTAAGAATATCATCTTTTTTCATATTTTACTTATTTCATTATTTTCATCTTGAATTTATTGCCTGCAGCTGATAGCCGAACATGGCAGATTGGGCTGATCTTCCAATGGACATTTTGGTTGTTATCGCTCAAAGTTTAACTCTAATAGAGGATTTTACATCCTTCACTGCTGTTTGTAAAGAATGGAAATCAGTGACTTCAATATTGAAGAAGAAACCTTCATTGCCTACTAGATATCCTCGGATCATGCTTGCTGAAAAAATAGATACCGAGGATCAAGAGAATCGAGGTGATCAAGATGCATCAGTTCGTTGCTTTCTTAACTTATTAGCCTCAAAGACATATCAGCTCCAGTTGCCAGAAGCGAGTGGCAGGAATTGCAGAGGAGCACATTATGGATGGTTGTGGACAATTGGCATTGATTTACAAATCAATTTATTGCACCCCTTCTCTAGACAACAAATTTGCCTACCCCCTATGCTGACCTTCCCTGATCAGTATGAATATGATGAGACATTCAAGCCACAAGAGGTTTGGGATTTCTTTGTTAGGAAAATAGCGATGTCCTCAAATCCTCGAAAGGAGAAAAGTTCACATGATTATAATGAGGATTGTACTATAGTTGCTATTTATGGAGAATTTGCTATATTGGCTTTTACAAAATTAGGAGATACTGTTTGGACCAATATCTCTGTCCATTCTCGCGTTTACCAAGATATTATTTTCTACAATGGGAAATTTTATGCCGTAGATGTTCATGGAGTTGTAGTTGTTTGTGACTTTGATGACGCCAATGGCCCGATAGCAACAATTATTGCCCCTGCTCCAGTTGAAACTAGTGATTTATATCAGAAGTATCTAGTTGAATCATCAGGACATCTTCTACTCGTTTCTCGTCTCCGAAAGGGTCTTTTATTTGATGATGATGACGACGACGACGACGAAGATGACAATGACGATGACGATGATGTAGAAGAAGAAGATGATGTTAACGATGAGGAAGAAGGTGATGATAATGAGGACGACAAAGGTGATGTTGATGGTGATGATAATGTTGATGAGGTGGAGGATGCTGAAGACATTGACAAGGAAGAGGAGAAGAAAGCTAGATACTATACGACTGGCTTTTCTGTTTTGAGGTTAGATGAATGTCACGAGGAGGGGAATAATTATGCATATAGATTAACTGAAGTGACTAGTTTAGGTGATCAAGCATTGTTCTTAGGTAGCAATGTTTCTACATCAATTGCCTCATCAGAATGTATCAAACCAAATTGCATATACTTTACAGATGATAATTGTGAGCTCTATCTCAATGAACCTGGTGGAGGTGGCCATGACATGGGAATCTTTAACATGGAAGACGGAACCATTCAATTAAATTATGCAGGAGAATCGCGTAGTTATATTTCACCTCCATTATGGTGCATTTGATTTTCTACGAGTGACTGCATGTTCAACATTTTATTTATTTCTTTCAATATTGACTGGAAGCAAGTATGTATTAGTTCTCTTCGATTTTCTTCATTAAGTTTCAGACATTGACAGTTTGACTGGATGTTGTATTTTGGAAAAAAGTTATAATCAAGCTTAAAATTAGTTATAAGGAATTCAAGATTAACAACTAACTTTTGCCATGTTTGAAGTCTTTACTCTTAATTTTACTTCTGATCTCCTAACAAAATAGGTGGCTCTTTATCGTGAGACACATGCAATCTCGATATTAGGAATCTTATGAAAAAAGATTTATTTTTCAAATAAGACACAATTGGCATGATATCATTATTTTGAGCATTCTTAACCTCTATTTGGGTAGTTAAAAATTATATTTAGTGGGTTTTGAAAATTAATGAAATATATGGTTGAAAAGTTGTGAATCCTATGGAATGTATGATTAAAATTAATTGTTTCATTAACTTAAATTTTTTGCAAGTTTTTAATTTACACTAAACATAGGCTTAATTAAAGTTAAGGAGCTTGGAGTTTTTATTTTCAGAAACTTTCCTGAAATGTTAGTTCTAATAATCTAAAATTACCTCGTTTTCCAGTGGATTACGACAAGAGAGAAGCGTGGAGCATAGCCTAAACGTGTTATTTAATATATGATCATTCAAAACGATTTAAGATGACCTCATTTTCTATAGGTTACGACAAGAAAAGCGTGGATAGTGGAATATGCTCCATAAAACTACAAGATTCATTACCAATCTTCAAGTAGAGAAATGTGTGTATTCTATCAAATCTAGAAAATTTTGCCAGGTAGTTCTACGTTTGAGGCAATATTCTTGGAATAACGTTATTTATCATTAGCAGAGATGTACTATCTTATTATGTGATTGTGAGTCCATAATTCATTGTCCCCTGAAGTTATGATTCGCATTATTGAATGGTACAATGAAGCAAGAGAGCCATTTCCACCTAAATGGGGTTCAAACAAGGGCTAAATATCTATGGGTAAATTAGGTACACTACCCTGTTAACCAATTAGAATAATACACTTTTAAACTAATCGAATCATTTAAGTTAGTAATTAATACGTCCTAAAACTACCAAAACCCCCCAAAATCACTACTATCTCCAGAGAACTCTCAAAAAAACCTTCCTCACTCATGACTCATTTCCTCTCACAATCGTCTCCATTGAACAATTCCGAGAAACTCAAGAAATTCTTGTTGCTTCAACCACCAAATCGCTAAAAGCCTCGAACCATAACTTCTGAAGTCAGAAACCCCCAAATTGCAGAAAACACGACCTCTCGACTTTGACACCCTATTCAAACCACGATTGGAAAAGTGAATCTACGTTGTTCAAGAGAAAATCAAGTGCTGATGAAGAAAAAACTTTGCAGAAGAAGGAAAAAAATATATTCACAAGTCTATGACCCTAAGATTAACCAAGATGTCTCATTGTTTTTAAGTTTTTTTTATGACTTTATTCGATTTTATGTTGTAATTTTTGCTGATTTTGAGAAGAATGTGATTGTTTATTCCATTTCTGATTTGCCCTTATTGTGTTATATTATAGTTTAAAAATTGGATGGGAGTCTGATGGTAAAAGGAGGTGTTTTTCTTTTGTATGTCAATCGTAGATATCGTTTTTAGTTTTATGTTTGCATTTTTGTTTTCAGTACAAACCCTTGTGTGCACACACATGCTTTGTCTTGGTTTATGAAATTTAATCTTTATTATGAGAGAGTGGCGGGTGGCTGGTTTGATGATAAATTGTATGGTATGGTAGTCTTTGTTAAAAACGAATTGTAAAGGAGTCCTTTCTCTAGGGAAAATTGGGTTGTTGCTCATTTCATGCCTTTTAAAGTAGTTTTGTGATGAAAAAAAACCCAGCGTTCCAAGAGAAAACATTACGTGGCTTTGTGCCTTTTTAGGTTAACGTTTGTTTTTGGAATTTTTTTGTTTTTTAAAATTTCTTGTAATATGCTTTTGTCAAATTCTTGTTAGTCAACAGTGTGAACAAAAAGGACATGTTTTGTTATTTTTTAACTTAAATTTGTCATTTTTTGAATTTTTATTACTTCAAACTTATAGGTTATTTCATTCGTAAAATGAAGTTATTTTCTATATTTAGTTAGCACGGTTTAAGTATAATTACAAAGAGATAACATACAGAAAAAAAATTAACCGTCTTTTGGATCTATTCTAAAATTTTGATTGATATTTGTTATTTTTTTGAGGGTTTGTCACTTTATTGAACATTTTCCAAATCCAAGTTAATATGTTGGTTAATAGAAGTGAAACATAATTACAATGAGACAAAATGCAAAAGAAAATCAACAATCTGTTGAATCTATTTCAAGATTTTGATTGATGTTAAATATCATTTGTCACTTTTTTAAGCTTTTGTTACTTTTTTAATGTTTTGCCACATTTTAAAATTTCTTTGCTTACATATTTGATGTCACTTTTTTAAGTGTTCGTAACTTTTTTTTTTATCACTTTTTTTTAGTATTTATCACTTTTTTTAAAAAAAATTTTTCATTTTTTTTCTTAATTCCCTTTTTAGAGTATCAAACATCACTTTCTTTTTAAGAAAAGTGACATTGTATGTTATGTCACTTTCTAATAAAAAAAAGTGACTTAATTTAGAAAAGTGACACCGAGTCACTTTTTTTTTATTTTTTATTTTTATATATATAAAATGGTGACATTTTGTCACTTAATTTTATATAATACTTTTTATTTCATATTTTTTTAAATTTTCTGTCACTTCACTAAAATTTTTGTCACTTTTTAAAATATTTTTTGTCACTTGTTTTGAAGTTGTATAACTTTTTTTAATTTATGTCACTTTTTTTTTTAAATTTGCCACTTTTTTCTTCAAATTTCTGTCCCATTTTTTTGAATTTTTGTCACTTTTTTTTAGTAATTGTCATTTTTTTGAATTTTTGCCACTTTTTTTTTTCAATCGGTATTTTGAAATTTCTATCACTTTTTTTTAGTGACAAACATAATTTTTTAATGAAACTGACATTTTATGTAATTTTTTAATAAAAAAGTTATACTAAACTTTTAAAAATGACATTGTGTCAATTTTTTTAATGTTGTGTCACTTTTAAAAAAATTTCTTTTGCCATTTGTATGGATCATCATTCAGCAAGAGTGGAGTTTTTGAACATAACAAAAGAATGCACAAGCATATAATAAACAAAGGAGGCAAACAATGGACAAAATGTTTGAGGATATTTCTTACAAAAGTTGAATTATCTGAGCATGAGACTTCTGACCATGATCCCAAAAGAAAGGGGAACGTATAGATAAGTCACGGAATGATATTATCCCATTTATTTCTTCTTTATATTTGGTATAATATTCTATATATTTAAGAATATTCTAATATTATATACCTTTACAGAGCAAGTAAGGGAGGAATCTTGAGCATGTAAGAAAGGAGTAAAGTTTGTAAAGTGAATATGAAAAAATAGAAATGAGTTTTGGTGCTCCATGTCCTGGAGGCTCACAACACTTTTGCTGTTTTGCAATCTTTCAAATGGTTTAATATTGGACTCAATGCATGTTATAGCAGACTTTCTAATGGAATCTAACACTTACTGTTGATGGGTAGATACTAAAATTGTATGCATGATATTCTTGTACTATGATTTTCTTTCATTGTTTTCCGGAGGGAACCATGTATGAATTTGATAAACCCCTTGTCTTCTAATATTGCAGCTTCATAGTAACACTTCATTTTTTTAGTTTTCACTGTACTTAGATACTTTGTCAATGTTTTGTTCCTCTTCCTTTCATTATAATATGTAAATGAATTCCTCTTGTGATGTTT
>NC_036241.1:12352309-12352707 GCF_002742605.1 Olea europaea var. sylvestris | reverse complement strand
GGAAGAAGAGTATTAAGCGGGCAATTACGAGGTTGTTCCCACTTTCTCACCACGGTGCCTGCATCTGGCATATCGAGAAAAATTTTATTGCAAGGTATAGTAGTAGCAATGTCATCTTCTTATTCAAGCGGGCAGCACTAGCATACCGCGTATCGGAATTTGATCAGTTTATGACACAGATAAGAACCATTCGACCGTCAATGGAATCTTACTTGGAACGTGCCGGTATATCCACCTGGTCACGGGCACATTTTGTTGGTAATCGATACAACGTTATGACGAATAACATTGCGGAGTCACTGAATTCAGTCCTAAGGCGACAAAGAAGTTTCCCTATAACCTCGTTAATCGAAAATATTACGTCATTGATGCAACGATGGTTCTACGAGAGAAAAAGT
>NC_036241.1:12346759-12352073 GCF_002742605.1 Olea europaea var. sylvestris | reverse complement strand
CTTGCGCAAAAGAAAAATCATTGTATGATTTGTGTTCCTCTTACTACACCACAGAATATTGGCGAGCTGCGTACAATGAAGTTCTTCACCCCGTTGGCCTAGAGTCAGATTGGGTTGTTCCTCAATCTATTCGTTTCGTCAAATTTTTGCCCCCGAATATACGTAGAACACCAGGTCGACCTCTTACCCAACGTCAACGGTCAAGAACTGAAAGGTCGACGTTGAGACGAAAATGCGGCCGATGTGGGGGTTCTGGACATAACAGGCAAACATGTCATAATTCGACATCTTTAAGTGACACGTATATTTGAATGACGTTGTGTATTCTGATCGTCAAATGCCCTGATAACATGAATTATCAATGTTTTGAATTTTTTTCTTTTGTATTACTTGCTTTCTACCTCTTATTTTAAATGTTGTTGAATATATTTTTGACTTCTACTTCTTTCTGTTTCTTTCTTCGTTCTCTCTTGATATCACTTATTTGCAATTGCTTCTTGTAAAATTAAGTTTGTAATATATTTTGAATCCTTTATACGGATTCCTCCCATTTTTTGTGATTTTTCTCTTATATTATTCTAGTCGTTCAAAATTTTATAGCGCACAAACAGGAAAATTCGTATGGGCATTCACTAAATACAAACAACACTTCATTTTTGAATGTCATACTGGATACAAACAAGAGGCCAGGTTTGGGGTATAACTTCCAACAAGGGAAATGGTGCTTACGTATATTCTTATGAACATTTCACTACGATATCATTTTGTTCATCATATAAGTGAATAAGTACATATCTATTTCATCACTGGGATTTTCTTAATCATTGTAGACACAATGTGGTAATGGATATAAAAGCAACCCATGAATGACTCGTTCTCCTAAGTCATTGGAGCAGACAAAATGGTAATCACAACAAAAGGAAGCCATAACTCCAATACATATCGTAGACAACTATTATACAAAATGGTGATCACCCAAAAAATTATCCATCACCTATATGGATTTTATAGCACTACTATATGTACGTAAACATTTCATTTACGATGACTGCATCTTCTACATATCCTCCACGACGGACAAAGAGGACATATCACTGTCGTACTCCTCGTCGGAGCTTATGATGATCACATCTTCATTTTCGACGGGAACTGCTCCAACATTTTCATCCAACAACACATGATGTGCTTCCGGTTGGACCGGTACTGGGACGATCTCACGATGAACTTGAATTGGTTCAATTTCGTCGATTAGATTCGAAAAAGGGATTGGTTGAAGGCAAACCCTACGATGGCGGTTCGAAGGTTGACGAACATATGGAACAAAAATATTGCTTTCATCATCTGATTCCGAGTCAATGATGATCGGGTTGTCCGCGGACGACCCAGGGGGGTCGAAAGTGATAGTAACATCAAGAACCGGAGTATGTTGAGTTGATGAAGACATAATCAATGGAAAAACTAACTAGTGCTATGACTTTGTTAAATTCTCGTATGTACATATTTAAGTAAAGTCCAACATTTTATACTGGAGAAACACTTGTCCGTTGAATGCACGATAAGATATCTCACCAACCAATATGGTTGAAGTCATTGATGGTGATTATTTTACAACTTTTTTTCACATCAATATGGTTGAGAACATACTTGTGCTTGGCATACTAACTTTAACTGCTATAGTAATTATAAAGCTGCTTGCTACAGTTTTCGCAGTTAATACACCATTTGGTTGCCTTCACTCTTAGTTAAATTTGGTTGGATCATATTTATGTTGACATTTGATGCCTTCTCGACATTTGTAATGTCGTTATCGACATTAAATAGCTGTTAATCTCGACACTTGACATTACGAATGTCTAGAACGACACTTGGACCAAAATACGATATTTCTCTACATTTCTTCGATTTTCGGACGTTTGATATGTCGTTCTCGACATTACATAGCTGTGAATCTCGACACTTGATATTTCATTTGTCTAGAATGGCACTTCGAGAACATATTACATACCACCATATAAATCGAAATATGCAAACCACTGTGTAAACTAAAATACATTTTACGTGCCACTACATAAAACCAAAATTCATGTTATGTACCACTACATAAAGCAAAATACATATTGCAAAAGGCGGTATCATGAACCGGCTGATCATCAACAGTTACACAAGCAAAGTACAGCTAAGCCACGACAACTGTTTCACTATCGGGGATAAAGAAAGTATTCGTTATTCAAAAAATCGACCGCAATCTTTCTTCTGTATATTGATATTCTCTCTGCTGAAACTGATTCTATTGGATGCTCGAGAACGAAGCATTCTATATACTTGAGTACAAACATTATGCAATTTGGCCTGTACAATAAATGATTTTTCGTTAGTCGAAATTAGTATATACAATAGATTAACTACAGTAGTAAATAACAAGAGTTGAAATGCTCACCCATTGTTCGCACACGGTAGATAAGGTATAATCTCCATCTTCATTGGATCATCTATATGTTTCTTTATATCTCGTCTGGTGGACAGAGGTTCACACTGCAATAATGTTTGAACGACTGTGCATGTTGCTTCTGCGTGAGCCTTGATTGCATCAGGTGTGTGAACATTATTGCTGCAGTCGTATATGTAGAATTTCCATTCACGAATATTGACCAGAAACAGATAACATTCATTGCCTGGATATGCACTTGGAATTAATAAATACTTGCATCCCATCCATGAACGACCAGCTACAGGCAATGTACCGTTGACATAGTCTTGTAGGCGAGTTCCATCTGATTTACCTGTCTGGTTATATTCCATGTGCCACCTCATTTGCTAACAACACTCCTCTTCAAATTGAAAATCCAAAATTGCATATTTTTTATTGACGAGAGTACAATCTTCATTCATACGCTGCCTCAATAACTTCAGCTCCAGTTCAATATGCTAATGCAATAAATATATGTAACATATGTTATACATATTAACTACGAAATTAAATTTATTGTGATTGCAAATCTTCACTCACCGCAATATTCAGATCCTTCGTCAGATCCATTAAACTTTTTAGCATGTCTCTTCCATAGACTTTGCCACGGCCATCGTCCAAATATGCATTGTATAACATAATTTAAATTACTGTCAAATAATTCAACAAATAATTTTTCACATAGATATAATAATGTGTAGCATTCGGACTATTCAGAATGAGTTACATTTGTTACCCAGATTGATTTCTCGATATCCAATTCCTAATGTCTTTGTACTTGTTCATGTCGTAGTCTTCTGAGGGACGGCCTGTGGATGATGAAGCCTGTGTGTATTTCATCTTCTTTTCCCTTTCTCTTCTCCGCATGTCAACACTTTCTGCTGGTTGAGACGTTGATATCTCATGCGGTTGAACAGTAGGAGTTGGACTTGCATGGAGAGGAACATCTTGCTGCATGGAACCTATAATGGCTTCCATGTTGGATTCCCAGTTAGATAATCTGTTTAGCATATTCTCATTCTTTTCGTCAATGTAAGATCTGACAGAACATAAACTTGTATCAATATAAGACTGTATGTGCTCCTGTTGCTGCTGGAATAATTCTTCTTGTTTTCGAAGAATCGCCTGATAATGGGCTTCTTGTTGTTGCGATTCCTGGGCCATATGAGTGCTAAACATATTTGATAGAGAATTATCCATGTATGACTGCATACCACATACCATGTAATCTTGCATCGATTTGTTATGTTGTTCGAACAGTTGCTTTTGGCTTTCAAGGATATCCTGGTTCAGGGCTCTGGATTCTTCAACAAATTCTGCCTTGAAGTTGCCACACAGACTGGACACATTTGATATTGTATGTTGCCTGTACATACCCAACATTTTTTCCATTCGATCTTCAGTTACATATCTGGAGGCACCAGAAGCAGAACTAGGCCCAACTCCAGTTGAAGTTCTCGATGTGCCACGACTGGTCGTTTCTTGCACACGGATGTTATCCGGTATTTGTGGTACTACATTATCTACTTCTCCAGTGACAATGGCATCTAATATATTATGTTCATCGTCAGTCGGCAGAGAAAGATTTGTGTACCAAGGTGTTTGTAATTCTTCCTCTGTAGGCTACAACACTGCAATGACTTCGATCTGTAATCATAACAAACTATCAGAATCCATTTGTTTAATTGAACTTATTAATAATAAAATGCGAATGTCATTGTACATTGAAAATAAAAAATTCATACATCTTGAGTATCCAAAAATTGCTTAACAACTGATTCCTTCAGTATAGTATTAAGCCTCCAATTATAGATTCGTGGAATCTGCACCGTTCTGTGTTTACGATGACCAAACTTTTGTCCAATTTGTGGAAACGCTTCATATATCCAATACTGTAACGTAAAAAAAGAGAAATGTGATGTATAAATTTTTTTCTTTGTACAAAGAAATTATACATAATACGTAAGTAATTAGAATAGGAACATAATACCTGAAATGCGAGTGGATAACCTTGTAATGCATACTTACATTCTGTCTGTCCATTCTGTTGCATCCTTATTATTCTTTCCAATTGTGACTTTTTCAAAGAATTTAACAAAACGAAATATGCTATTCGGCCCCACGGATATGTAAAGAACTCATCCAGATATTCAACCATGCCCAGAGTTCTATAATCAACTTGTCGTGAAGTCGGTTTCAACACACACTCAACCAACATAACTAATCCCAACTTAAATTTATCTTCTGTATCTTCACACATGTGGAAAGTTTCAAAAAGCATCCTATTGCTAATTTTTTTTGTGCCATTGAAGTATTGATTTCTAAGAAGATGGTTATTATAATCAATTTCTACAGATGGTTCATGGCAAGGTAGTCCAGTAATGAGGCAAAATTCTTGCAAGCCAAACCTAGCAAGATGGTCATCTAACCGTACCCAAACTTCATTGTTTTTGCCACAATGCACAAGTCTCATTATAAATTCATGTACCAACTTGCTAGTAAATTGTTCTTCGTCTCCTTTGAAAACAGCTCCATATATAAATCCATAAAAATTACTACACATCAAATAACATTGTTGATTTGCATCTATGAAATTTATAAAATATTGAACGTATTGACGATTTGGATACTGAAGGATGGTAGCAGAAAATCATTGTTCTGGAGAGAGAACATATTCCAAAGACATCTGCATCAATTATACAAGAATTAATATTTTTAAGGAACTGTAATAATTTTTTCAAGAATTTATATTTTCAAGAATTTATATTTTCATTTGATTGTACACATCTATTATAGTAAAACAAATTACTGTTAATTGTACAATTAATTATTTAAGAATTAATATTT
>NC_036241.1:12343203-12344638 GCF_002742605.1 Olea europaea var. sylvestris | reverse complement strand
TGTAGCAACTTCATCAAACCTTCGTCGAAGAACATTCATCTCATCAGTGACATGATTTCTCAAACCACACACATGACCTCCCAGATCATTTTGGAGACTAGCGAATCTTGTGTTTATTTCTTTCCTCAAATCCCCCATCTTGCTCTCAAATGCCTCCCATTGCTCATTCAAGATAACTCTTATCTCATTTAAAGACACATGTCTTTCAACGATGGGATCCCCATACTCTTCTTCTCTGCCTTCAACCAGATGCAAACCTCGATGACGAGATCCACCTTTGTTGCCTCTCTGGGATTTATTTGGTCGATGGTTGTTGTCATCGTTTCGTATGACATCATCGTCAACTGGACAAGTTTGTATTTCTATTGATTGAGCAACAAGATCATCTAAAATGGGGTCGGCTACGTCTTCCAACGGAACTAGATCGACGAAGTACGGCTGTAGTTCTTCTGCAGCAGTTGCTCGCAGCGTAGCCCACAAGTGCACCTACAGGAGAAGAAAAATAGGCGAAATGAAAAAATATATATTGTGGAGTGTAAGGCAATTAAATATGTAAATCGCCTACATTTGTCTTCTCAAAAAAATCTGAATATGTTCGGGAATGAGGTTGTTTCATGCCAGACCACCGCAACATTCTCGGGATATCGTCACAAGTCTTACTCGAGAATCGAGCTCCCAACTCCGGAATTGCCTCGTACGTCCAAATCTGCATGACATTTGTAACAGTAATAACCATATTTGGAGATAAATAACAATGAGCGATGAGAAGAACTGAAATGAACCAAAATAGATGTATACCTGGACAGCAAGAGGGAATCCGTACAATGTGTAAGTTATCCTATCACAATCATTCACTTTTACCATGTCCGCCTTTCTTCCCCATCCATGTAGTGGTGATTTGATGAGAAGTTGAAAACATACTGTCCCCCATGGGTAGGCATTGAAAAAATTCAAGTCGTCAACGATGGAAAGAGTTGTCGAATTTATTCCTACATTTCGATCTCTTGAATTAAATACCCCTTCAATAATTAGTGCCAACCCAAGCTTGTAACGATCGTTACGGTTGGCACATTTCAAAAAAGCTTTCTCCAGGTCGCTACACGTTATCCGGTCCATATTAGCAAATATTTTATCTTGTAGACGGGTTTTCTCTAGGATTTTGTCAACTTCGGCACCTTTAGGCACTGGACTACACTTCAAGCCAGTAATTAGTGCGAACTTCGGTAATCCAAATCATGCAAACCTTTGGTTCACCTTGAACCAAGCCTCAAACCGCTTTCGGCATACCACCGATCTGTTTACCATTTCATGAATTAATTGAGCAGATAGTTTCAGCTCCGATAACCTTGCAACATGTCCTATACAACTGTCCTCCAACTGACGCTTTTGCTGTGGATCCAATTTGTTGAGGACAACTGATATATATTTTGAATTG
>NC_036241.1:12334435-12342784 GCF_002742605.1 Olea europaea var. sylvestris | reverse complement strand
AACTACAACAGACCATACGCAAAATCAAGTATACATGTCGTAAGATTTGACAAAGTTTTCTATCTGTTATCAACCTATCACAGTCTTCCTCCATAATAAACCATCAATATACAAATGCAACCCTCAACAAGATGCAGAACAAATTTGATGCGAAAATGAAGCCATTTAGTTGCTGATGAGCATTCAAACAGTCTTAAGAGTGTATAATAGCAACACAATCTGTGTCATTTCATCATGTTTATTGCCTAACTCAGATGCGAAATATGCCTCAAATGGAGTATTCTTCACTTCGTACTAGTGTTATTTATCATCCAGCAGTATCAAATTTAGTTCACATATAGATTATATCTCAAAAGCAAAAATACAATAACAGGGACAACAGAAAGTACAATCATTTTCCTGATTTCTTTAAACACTTTACCTCTTCAACCTTTTTGACAGTATCTCACATGTACCACTTTTTATCTCAAATTGTATCAACAGTTAGTATTTGCTCGCCCAATAAAATAGAGACACTCAGTGACCTTGATATCAATTTATGTTAAACTAGCCAAATCTTAGGATTTGGAAAGAGGGGAGACTTGGGAAAGTGAAAAAAATAACGAAATAAACTTACTCAATAGCACTGGACTCTGAAGTGTGGTGGACAAACGGCAACTGGGAAAATAAGAGAGAAATGGACAGGCTCGTTGTCGGCGAGTTGGGTCAGAGTGAAGATTGAGAGACTGAGAGTGAGAGTTAAGAGGACTTAGTTTAGGGCTTCTTTTATTTTTTCATTCCCCCGCCTTCATTTCTTTTTTCTTTTTTTTTTGTGTATTCCCCTTTTTTTTTTTTTTTTTTTTTTTTTTTTTTTTTGTATTGTATTCGGGTCGAGTTATATCAGGTTTTCCATTTTTTACCCATAACTCGATCCAACTCGACCCGCACCTACTTGACCCATAACCCGACCCACATCGACCCACACCTATCCAAACCAGGCATTTAATGCTGATTGACGTTTCTACGTTGATTGACATGAATAGTGATATGAAAAATTTTGAATTCTTGTGTGAAAATAATATTTCTAACAGGGGTATTTTCGTCTACAAAATGGACACTGACAAAATTATGGACATTTTGGCAAATGACTCGTTGAAAATGGACATTACGTGAAATTTCCTCTTTCTCTTTATATAGTCAATGTAACCGGGTTTTGTCTTGATTTTATGAAAATTTGGCCCATAGACATCTTTTAAAATAAGTTCACTTTTATTGAGACCAAAAATACTGTTTGTACAACTTTTTTTTACAGCAATTTTCACACTTCCTCACAAAGGTGGGGTTCATGATTATTTTAATCGTGGATCCATGATTATTTTAATCGTGGATCCCACCTACTTGCATGTGTGTGCGATGTAAAAAAATGTGTGAAAAGTGATATACTTGTAGAATGGTTGTACCGAGACACTGACCGTCTCAGGAGACATGATCAAACCCGTCTTATGAGAAAAAGGCAGACCTGTTCTCTTGGCTCGACTGACAGTGAAGTTTTCTTTGGGCTGCTTTTTCCACGAGTACCTGGAAGATTTAATCCATTTAGGGTCGATCAAAAATTCTATTCTCGTGCATTGTTTGAGTAGACTGATGTTCATGCCACAGAAACCACACTTCACGTCTGAGTTGCTCCAATTCGTCGTGCCATTTTCCAAAGCCAGGGACATTGGTTCTTGGAAAACCGGCAAAGACAAATTTGTAACCCTTCAAAACTTCTGCGCTGACAGTTTTTAGCATCTGTCAAAGTTAGAATGAACATATCACGATTGATAACAGATATTGATTCTGAATTCAAGACAAAGCATTGCCATTTGTCGAAATATATGTTGGGCTCTTACAAGTGAAAGAGGGGTTAGTTAAATTTAGTCATTTTACTGAACCAAAGAATAAACGTTGGATCTGCTGCAGAACTTAAAGAATAGAATCGAGTGCTCCCATCATTCTCAAATAATGCTATCTAAGATCAATAATGTTGAACACAGGATATCAGCGTATCATATGTTCTATTAAATGGGTCATAATTTCTTGTATTTAATTGAACATCGTATCACATGTTCTATTAAATGGGTCATAATTTTTTGTATTTAATTGAACATGTAATTTAATGTCACCAGTGCTGCCATATGATCTGATGTTAAACACCAGTGATACTAAATAACATTATTACTTATCATTCTCACTTTCATTAAATTTTAGTAACTGAAGTAATTTTCAGTTGAGTTTAAATTCTTTACAACTCGAAGCAAGGAAACGATATCTGCCCACTAATATTAGGTTCTCCTCATGCTTTACCTAAAACAAAGGAAGAGATCCATCATCTCTGACTCTGTGTGTTGCAACGTACTCTCACCGACCTGAATCAAATAGTAGAAATGGTTTCAACTCACGGTTTTAATGAATGCAAACGCTCACAAACATATAGTAAGCACTCCAATATCCAAAAAGATTGCATTTTCATAATTTTTAGAGTATAAGACAATTACAGATTTAGCAATCATCAAGGATCAAGTTAGTACTTTCTTTCCCTCCAAAAACGTCAAGAACCCTTCTGATGCTTCTTGGTGCAATCCTCTTTTGCTGTAGTTCTAGAATCGAAAATGTCCTCGTGATCAAGTAGCCTTGCCATTTCCAATGCATAGGAATGTTTTCCCTTTGTGTGTATATACATCTCAAACAACTTAGTAGCTTCCTTCGGAAAGGTGTAAGGCCTCAACTTTGTCATCCTTCGCTTCTGAGTCCAATCTGAATAGCTGCTCTTTAGACTATGTGGTCATAGCAATGTAAATTAACAAAACAATACAAAGGTAAAATCAAAAATAGAAGTCTAAACAATAATTAAGCATAAAAGTATCAAACTGAGCCAAAGAGGAAAATATCAAGAGAACTGTCTATGGTCTAAAAGCTAAGGATGATACTAACTTCGAAGTGGCTAAACAATTTGACTACATAAAAGTGCACTTTTCTAAATTCACTTCGGCTTGATAAAGAGATAGAGAGAAGATGGAGATTACCAAAAGTAAAATATTGAAGGAAAACAAAACATATGCTTGAGTTAAATAGCATCATCTATTATATCTTCTAATGCCTAAGTCCATATTTTTAGCAAGAGGCTCTTTTCTTCGAAGTTAAATATTTCCATTTTGTTGTCAATTATTAATTGATCAGTGTATTTTATACACTTATTTAGGGTCTTAAATAGCGATATTTAGTTGCTCCTCTAATGAAATATAGTCTAAATTATTGTATTTTTGTATTAAATAGATAAATTCAACAGTTAAACAAGAAATTAGAAGAAACAAAGGAAAATCCAAAAAAAAAAAGAGTGAATTCTAAAAGGCGGAGTCCAAGTTGCAAATAATCCATAGATGAGATGGGCGATGAAGTGAAGATCAAAGATGACAAGACTTTAATTGGATACAATTGGAAAATAAAGGAACAATATTACAAGAAAAAAGGGCTGAAATGAAGCAAAATCAAAATTTGAGGACTAAGGCGCAACTACTAAAAAATTGTGTCAAACCATACGATGAAGATTCAAAAGTGTTAGAGATCAATCGGATAAGGAAAGAGGTCAAATGGATGAATTTAGTCGAAATATTATCACATATCAACTTTTAAGCGAAAAAGTTATGCTTCAAATTTTCAGTCTCTATTTGAAACCCATTTTTGACATAGAAAACGTTCGAATTAGAAAAATGATATCGCTGGAATAATTGTAGTCCTTTGATTTATATTTTCAATGCACTTTGAATCACCTCAATCGAATATCGATAGATAACTATGTGATCACATAGTTCAAAATCCTATGCGGTCGCATCCTACCATGCAGGAACAGACTTACAGTTCAACAACTGAACTACGCGGTCACATCCCAATGTACTATGCAACCGCATAGTATAAGATTTCGGCCGAATATCAAGTTTCCTTATATGATAGAAACTCAACTTGGCAAAGTTTTAGGCGACATCTTTGACCTAGATACAAACCATACAAATATCAAAATGTCCCGTACACATTAAAGAGCCTCTTTATGCAAAATATAACTCAAGAATAAGGATATTTTGAGAGAATCACATTGAAGAAGAGGAGCTAAAGTCAATTTTGTGAGGGAATATAATCAAGGAATTGCAAGAAGATCATTAAGGAGATCTCGTACCATGAAATTTGCACAAGAATTGGGTCAAGAGATATCAAGAATTCATCGTTTCTCTTCAACTATTCAAATTCCGGGTGATATTTATTAAACTTTTAATGATTTTTTGTAATTTCAATATGTGTGGCTAGATATTTACATTGTTAGGACAAGATAAATCCTTGTTATGAGATTTTTGGTATTAATTAATTCTTTTGACGTTTAGTATGTATGTTCTCTTGAATGTTTATTATTATTTTCATTGGCTTCTCATTTAATTAGCTACTAATTGAGATAATTTATTGGAATCTATTGTTATCGAGAGAGATAATATGTTTTTAGCTAAAAATAATAAACATTATAAAGTTCAATAAATCTCTATATCTCTATGCTTTACATGATTTTCATAGGTATTTTAGATCGTTTAATACATTTATTATGTTCGTATCTTTCATCGAGAGATAGGAAGGTCACGTGAGGGAAACAGATTTGATAACTATCGAAATAGATTTTCAATTAAACTAGAAATATTGACCAACAAGAATGACTACAAACTGTCACCTTAATTTGTTGTTCTAAAAATGGATTTGCAAGGGAATTCAACATCTTAATAATACGTTCACATCTTTGAAAAATCAGCTAAATCGCTTTCTAATTTAATTGATAACTTAGGTATTAGTACAGAAAACAGAAAACTTGTTACTATTCGATTAAGGTTGTAATTAATTTGAACTCAATTAAATACTTAGTCATCGTAGGTTCGACACTCTACTTAGTCATCGTAAGTTCGACACTTTACAGACTACTATATTACTTGTTTACAATCTCATTCACTTGCGAATTTTCAAACGATCATTAATCTATCTTTAGAGGCGTTAAATAGAGGGTGTTATAGTTTTGAGTCACATGTCTTTTAACACATTTTAAAATAGCCTGTACAAAAATTGAGTCTTGGAATTCCATCTCTAAAGGCGACACTATGATAGTAATTCAAATATTTATATGGTGGTCAATATGAAATTGGAAGGTATAAGGTAGAATCTGAGATGATCCTGAACCGACCCGTACTGGTTCGTCTCTTCTCCGTTCTGTCATTGAAGAAAAGAGAAAATGAATGATTGCCATCAACTGGTGAAAACAACTCAATAACAATGTCATTAAAACAACTTCAAAAAAAAAAAAAAAAAAAAAAAAAAAAAAAAAAAAAAAAAAAAAAAAAAAAAAAAAAAAAAAAAAAAAAAAGGGACCACCAACAAAAAATCCATACATATACTTGAAATAAAAATAATGGTTTTCTCAGAAAAATAGAAAAAGAAAAATGCAATGAAGAAAGAGTGAACTTGAGAATGAATTATAGAAGAAAGCTGCCACAAAATCATGTTAACGGCGAAGAACCCAAATACAAAATCAGAAGTCCGCAAAGAACCCGGATTAAAAATGGGATGTTTCCGAGAAAAGAACTATGCAACAAACATTCATGCAAATAAATCAGTGTTCCTTAGAATAAGAATGATCAAGAAGACGTATTTTTTACCGATTGAAGAAAAAATTCTGATTAAGAAGCAACCAGTATTTTCAAATTATTGAGCGAGTCCTGTGACTATATCCGAATTTACCCGAGTGGAGAACTAGAGAAGAAAGGTCGGGTGAAACTCAGACATCTGAGTCACCAAAAAAAATAAAAAATAAAAAATAAATCATTGAGCAAGTGTAATATAAATGAAACGAGGAGAGATCAAGAACCTTAGCCGGAATTGGGAAGAAATTGAAAAATGGATTTTGGGCTAGGCCGCTGAAGGAGAAGAAAAGAGGTTGAATTTAAATGGAATTCTGTTTTGCTGTTGCCTTCAAATTTATAGGGGAAATTTTGCTTTAATTTTACTCAAAACCACTAAACTTTACACTAAGATTCACTTTGACCACTGCTTTTTTTTTTTTTCCATCTAAGTTGCTGAACTTTAAAAATAGTTTCAGTTACACCATCACATAAGTCTAGTGTTTATTTTCTAATAGATTGGCTTGTGTCTTGAAAGTTTTCCTATATCGCCCGTAAAATCAATAAGACACGTGCAATGTAGTCTCGATTTAGAGAGAATTCGAAAATCGATTAAAAAAAAAAATCGGTGAGAACTGTTTTTTATATTACTTATGTTTCAATTAGAGTTGATATTTGGATGGGAAAAGATGATAAATGGATACTAAACTCTGAATTAATTACCTTATCTTACTTTAAAAAATGAGAATTGAATCGTTGAGTTCTTAATTATAAATTGTGCACAAAGAAAAAGGAAGTCCTTCTATTCAAAGTTCAAGTCGAACTTGCCACTAAGGTTCAGTTTCAATTCAGTTTGTTTATTTTTGGGATTTTTTTGACTTAAAATAATGATTAGTAGTAGAGGTGACATTGGTCCGACCATCCAGACTTAGCTCGTTGACCGAAGGGCCAAGATCGTCTCGACACATGGATCTTGTGTCCGTAATGAGCCGAGTTAGCCTATACACTAGGTGTTCCAAATTTCTTTAACAAAACTTGAAGTATAAATAAAATAAATAAAAAATTAGAAGAAACAATTTGTAAATATCATAAATGGTTTGCCAATTTCATACTAGCTTCTAAATCGACTTCATTCTCAAGATACTACTTTATTTTACTTATAATAAATTTGTAACAAGGTGTTTTACATTTTTTAAATTATGTTACACTCATTTTACCACTATTTCCTTCACCATCGTCGTTGCTAGTAGAACTGTTGCCATCACTTATAACACATCGTGGTTATCATGCTCTAACGCTTATGACATTCAGTTCACACTATTGATCTCTCCACTTGTAACTTTCATAATTACACACTGCTGTTTTCATCACCACCATATGCAATAAACACTCTTACACCACCACCATGCATGCCCCACAATCATCAACACTTGTAACATTTAGTATTACACCATCGCTAGTGTTGGACCACTATCCTTTTATAACCCATTGTCACCATTATAAAACAACAAGACCACATTCACTCTCCACCAACACCGACACAAACACCACTATGAACCAAAATCACCACTAGCTATCATTCACCATGTAAGAAACAAGATGAGTCATCTTCCTGTAAGCCACCCCCATAAATACCAATGCAACGCTACCACCACCATTGCAAAATGCAACAACCTTCCGTTAAAATGTGACGCTCACTACAAAAACAATTTCAAAAATAAATAAATAAAAAATTGTGATAGTGGAAGGATTTAAATCTCATTTCCATTAATGTAAATCTGGTTTCAAATCTGAAATGGAATTTGAATCTTCGCTCAGGTGATTAAATATTTGGGTTGTGGTGCTTCTTGGTGGTATCAGTGGTGTCTACTACGTGTTGGTGGAGATGGTTTATGGATGGGGAGGAATGAGTAGGTGGCGATGGTTGTTGGAAATAATGTTACTCCACCAAAGATATTATGAGAACGAATTATTAAAAAAAATCGAAAGAATAATAGGAGATGAAGGAATGACAAAGTATATATATGAAGAAATTGAAGGCTCAAACACAATCTTTAATTGTTGTCCTCAAACGAATTTTGCCCCCACTATTTTGGTGTTTAAAGGGTGATCCGGCAAAAGGTTTGAAGGATTAATCAAGCCTTATAAAGATTCAAACACTAAACACTTGTTTGAATCTTTAAAACTTAAGAACACAAAGAAAAAGATGAATATGAGAGGGTATTTTTGTTTGGATTTGATCTCAAGAAGTATCAATATAATAGGTGTTTTTTCCAACATTTTCCAATGACCCAAGATCACCTATTTATAGCCAAGTAGTATAGCTTTACGAAGTGGTGCACCTTATGGATGAAAAGCCACCAAAAAACCAACAAAAAAAGACCCAACGGTCGTTTTTTATGTACAATGCGACCGCATGGTACAAACCCATGCGGTCGCATGGTACAACCCTACCGAGACCATTTGGTCTCGGTAGGGTTCCATGCGGTCGCATGGCCTAAATTTTTTTTTTTTTTAATTGTTGGTTTTGAACAATCATACCACCCCCACTTGTTCAAAATTAACAAGTTCTCATATTCAAATTATACGATACTCATGCGTAAGGATTAGATATCTTTCGATTTGAATCTAACCATAGTGTAATTCAAACAAAGTAAAGTCAAAATTCAAGGTAGCGTGAAGCTTTGAA
>NC_036241.1:12329857-12330702 GCF_002742605.1 Olea europaea var. sylvestris | reverse complement strand
TTTCCAAAAATTTAAAATCAAAATATTTTGAAATTATAAATTTCTTTGTACCTTCTTCCTCTGCTTTGTATTTGCCTTCTAAAGCCTTCCCTATCTCCTTTGTCGAAGAAGTATTGGTGTACAAATCATATAAACGATCTGAAAGAGCATTGAGTATGTGACCCCGACATATGAGTTCATCTTCTTGCCGTTTTTGCCTTTCTGCTCTAACTGCTTCGATTTCTCCATTGGTGGGTTCCAGTAATGGCGTCAATTCTGGGTCTAAGATATAGAAGATCTTCAATGCGGTGAGAAGAAACTTCAGTTTGTCTTGCCACCTTGTGAAATTTGTGCCATCGAACCCATCCAATCGAACCAAATCTTGATTCATCAATTTGATGGTCGCCATTGTTGTTTCGTTTTCCATCACGCACTTAATTCGTTTGAGATTGTTGGAAATAATGTTACTCCACCAAAGATGAGAACGAATTACAAACAAAATAAAAAATCTAAAGAAGTATAGAAGATGAAGAAACAGCAAAGTATATATGAAGAATTTTGAAGGCTCAAACACGATCTTTGGTTGTTATCCTCAAACGAATTTTGCCCACACTATTTTGGTGTTTAAAGGGTGATCCGGCAAAAAGTTTGAAGGATTAATCAAGCCTTATAAAGATTCAAACACTAAACACTTATTTGAATCTCTAAAACTAAAGAACACAAAGAAAAAGATGAATATGAAAGGGTATTTTTTTGTTTTGGATTTGATCTCAAGAAGTATCAATATAATAGGTATTTTTTCAACCTTTTTCAATGACCCAAGATAACCTATTTATAGCCAAGTAGTATAGCTTCACGAAGTGGTG
>NC_036241.1:12318337-12329197 GCF_002742605.1 Olea europaea var. sylvestris | reverse complement strand
GACAGGTAGGGTTGCCATCATTGGTGGATATTTCGGTTAAGGAGTTTCAATCCCATCCTACTTGAAGTAGATGCCACTAAATCTCTATTTAGAGGTTTAGTTAAAGGATCCTCCAAATTTTCATTTGACCTTACATAATTTAGGGAAATTATTCCATCCTTGATTAACTTCCTTATGTAGTTGTGTCTAAGACTCATATGTCTAGACTTCCCGTTATATACATCATTGTATGCTTTAGCTAGAGTGGCTTGACTATCACACATTATTGGTATTGAATAAATATTCTTTGATCCCAAAGGTATCTCATAGAATAAGTCTTTAAGCCATTCAGCCTTCTTTCCTATATCTGATAGGGCTACAAATTCAGATTCCATAGTTGAATGTGTTATGCATGTTTGTTTCTTCGACTTCCAAGAAACTGCACCTCCTCCTAGAGTAAACACCCAACCCGTAGTTGATTTACTTTCATTCGTGCTAGATATCCAACTAGCATCAGTAAATCCTTCTAATATTGCTGGAAATTTAGTATATTGTAGACCTAAGTTCTTGGTTTTCTTTAAGTATCCGAGAACTCTCCCAATTGCTTTCCAATGTTCATTACTTGGATTGCTTGTAAACCTACTAAGTTTACTTATTGCATAGGCTATATCTGGTCTTGTGCATTGAACTGCATACATAAGACTTCCAATAACACTTGCATACTCTAATTGAGCAATTTCTCTTCCATCATTTTTTACAAGTTTTGAGCTTGGATCAATAGGGGTATTATACTCTTTTATGTTCAAATGTTTGAACTTATTTATCACATTCTCAATATAATGTGATTGACTAAGGTAATAACCCCCACTAGTCTTTGAGACTTTGATACCCAAAATAGTATCGACTTGTCCAAGATCCTTCATCTTAAATGTGAAAGATAGAACCCTCTTCGTTTCTTTTATCCCATCCATGTGATCACTTATAATCAACATGTCATCAACATATAAGCATATAAATATCATGTAATCATCATGCACTTTAGAATACAAACATCTATCTACACTATTATGTTTAAATTCATATGAAATAATTGCTAAGTCAAATTTCTCATGCCACTTCTTAGGTGCTTGCTTTAGCCCATATAACGATTTAATTAGCTTGCATACCTTATGTTCATTTCTTGGTAAAACAAAACCTTCTGGTTGTTCCATATAGACCTCCTCATCGAGATCCCCATTTAGAAATGCCGTTTTGACATCCATTTGATGAACATGCAAGTCATATATCGAGGCTAATGCAAACAATATCCTAATTGAAGTTATTCTTGCTACTGGTGCATAAGTGTCAAAATAGTCAATTCCTTCCTTTTGTCGATAACCTTTGGCTACAAGTCTAGCTTTGAAAGTATTTAGAGAACCATCAACATTATATTTTCTCCTAAATACCCATTTACAACCAATAGGTTTGGATCCGGGTGGTAGATCGACAAGTTCCCAAGTTTTATTTGACATTATTGAATCCATTTCATCCTTGATTGCATCTTTCCAAAACATGCTATCTCGAGAAGCCATAGCTTCTTTATAAGTTTTAGGATCGGTTTCCACTTGTAGCACAAAAGGAATTGTTCTTACAACATTCAACTCATTTCCTTCTACTAAGTAAAATGAGATAAGTTGAGAATCAATTTCATCCGGTCCTAAAGATAAAAATAATGGTTTTCTCAGAAAAATAGAAAAAGAAAAATGCAATGAAGAAAGAGTGAACTTGAGAATGAATTATAGAAGAAAGCTGCCACAAAATCATGTTAACGGCGAAGAACCCAAATACAAAATCAGAAGTCCGCAAAGAACCCGGATTAAAAATGGGATGTTTCCGAGAAAAGAACTATGCAACAAACATTCATGCAAATAAATCAGTGTTCCTTAGAATAAGAATGATCAAGAAGACGTATTTTTTACCGATTGAAGAAAAAATTCTGATTAAGAAGCAACCAGTATTTTCAAATTATTGAGCGAGTCCTGTGACTATATCCGAATTTACCCGAGTGGAGAACTAGAGAAGAAAGGTCGGGTGAAACTCAGACATCTGAGTCACCAAAAAAAATAAAAAATAAAAAATAAATCATTGAGCAAGTGTAATATAAATGAAACGAGGAGAGATCAAGAACCTTAGCCGGAATTGGGAAGAAATTGAAAAATGGATTTTGGGCTAGGCCGCTGAAGGAGAAGAAAAGAGGTTGAATTTAAATGGAATTCTGTTTTGCTGTTGCCTTCAAATTTATAGGGGAAATTTTGCTTTAATTTTACTCAAAACCACTAAACTTTACACTAAGATTCACTTTGACCACTGCTTTTTTTTTTTTTCCATCTAAGTTGCTGAACTTTAAAAATAGTTTCAGTTACACCATCACATAAGTCTAGTGTTTATTTTCTAATAGATTGGCTTGTGTCTTGAAAGTTTTCCTATATCGCCCGTAAAATCAATAAGACACGTGCAATGTAGTCTCGATTTAGAGAGAATTCGAAAATCGATTAAAAAAAAAAATCGGTGAGAACTGTTTTTTATATTACTTATGTTTCAATTAGAGTTGATATTTGGATGGGAAAAGATGATAAATGGATACTAAACTCTGAATTAATTACCTTATCTTACTTTAAAAAATGAGAATTGAATCGTTGAGTTCTTAATTATAAATTGTGCACAAAGAAAAAGGAAGTCCTTCTATTCAAAGTTCAAGTCGAACTTGCCACTAAGGTTCAGTTTCAATTCAGTTTGTTTATTTTTGGGATTTTTTTGACTTAAAATAATGATTAGTAGTAGAGGTGACATTGGTCCGACCATCCAGACTTAGCTCGTTGACCGAAGGGCCAAGATCGTCTCGACACATGGATCTTGTGTCCGTAATGAGCCGAGTTAGCCTATACACTAGGTGTTCCAAATTTCTTTAACAAAACTTGAAGTATAAATAAAATAAATAAAAAATTAGAAGAAACAATTTGTAAATATCATAAATGGTTTGCCAATTTCATACTAGCTTCTAAATCGACTTCATTCTCAAGATACTACTTTATTTTACTTATAATAAATTTGTAACAAGGTGTTTTACATTTTTTAAATTATGTTACACTCATTTTACCACTATTTCCTTCACCATCGTCGTTGCTAGTAGAACTGTTGCCATCACTTATAACACATCGTGGTTATCATGCTCTAACGCTTATGACATTCAGTTCACACTATTGATCTCTCCACTTGTAACTTTCATAATTACACACTGCTGTTTTCATCACCACCATATGCAATAAACACTCTTACACCACCACCATGCATGCCCCACAATCATCAACACTTGTAACATTTAGTATTACACCATCGCTAGTGTTGGACCACTATCCTTTTATAACCCATTGTCACCATTATAAAACAACAAGACCACATTCACTCTCCACCAACACCGACACAAACACCACTATGAACCAAAATCACCACTAGCTATCATTCACCATGTAAGAAACAAGATGAGTCATCTTCCTGTAAGCCACCCCCATAAATACCAATGCAACGCTACCACCACCATTGCAAAATGCAACAACCTTCCGTTAAAATGTGACGCTCACTACAAAAACAATTTCAAAAATAAATAAATAAAAAATTGTGATAGTGGAAGGATTTAAATCTCATTTCCATTAATGTAAATCTGGTTTCAAATCTGAAATGGAATTTGAATCTTCGCTCAGGTGATTAAATATTTGGGTTGTGGTGCTTCTTGGTGGTATCAGTGGTGTCTACTACGTGTTGGTGGAGATGGTTTATGGATGGGGAGGAATGAGTAGGTGGCGATGGTTGTTGGAAATAATGTTACTCCACCAAAGATATTATGAGAACGAATTATAAAAAAAATCGAAAGAATAATAGGAGATGAAGGAATGACAAAGTATATATATGAAGAAATTGAAGGCTCAAACACAATCTTTAATTGTTGTCCTCAAACGAATTTTGCCTCCACTATTTTGGTGTTTAAAGGGTGATCCGGCAAAAGGTTTGAAGGATTAATCAAGCCTTATAAAGATTCAAACACTAAACACTTGTTTGAATCTTTAAAACTTAAGAACACAAAGAAAAAGATGAATATGAGAGGGTATTTTTGTTTGGATTTGATCTCAAGAAGTATCAATATAATAGGTGTTTTTTCCAACATTTTCCAATGACCCAAGATCACCTATTTATAGCCAAGTAGTATAGCTTTACGAAGTGGTGCACCTTATGGATGAAAAGCCACCAAAAAACCAACAAAAAAAGACCCAACGGTCGTTTTTTATGTACAATGCGACCGCATGGTACAAACCCATGCGGTCGCATGGCTTTAGGCCATGCGACCGCATGGCCTAAATTTTTTTTTTTTTATTGTTGGTTTTGAACAATCATACCACTTCATAACAATGGTTGTTGAGGAGACGTCGAAATTACCTTTGACATGTGCTTTAATGTGTTGGAGGGCTATCAAAGCACACGTCAAAGGTAATATTATGTATTATAACTTTTTTGATTTAAGTTGACTTAAAAAAATATGCCAACACAATTTTGGCCATTTCCTTTCCAAGTAAATGTCACATACATACTTGAATATCCCGTTAGAAGGCAAAGATCGTCAATCGAAAAAAATGTCCAACTATTGTACAACTAAGTCAACTGTCGGATGAGATATAAATGAGTGCAAGAGATTGGATAAAGAAATTTGACTAGGATTAAATAAGAACATGCTTTCGTTGTGAATGGACTCTTATATATGCTAGTGGGACCCAAGCTTATGCCCAAAAAATAGGTTGCTTTTAATTAGATAGGTTCAATCCAATTAAATAATCGATGTCGAGTCGATCAATGTGAGACCCTCTATCACGCGTACGTCACGTAATTTATATATATAATAATAGTCCTCTAAGCCTGAGTTGTACATTCCTGTGCGGGTCGAACTTCAAAATATAAGTTGTCAAGTAGGTAAGACCTTACAAATTACCTCAGAAATATGAGTAGCTCCAATAAGCGAGGGCTTACAATCTGCCTCGAAAATGTACATTGATACTAAATAGGCGAGACTTGACAAATCACTTCAAGAATATAAATCGCTTCAATAAATGAGGACTTACAAATTGCCTTGAAAATATCTGTGTGAGTTTGAATAACTGGGGGATTACAAATTACCATGAAAATAGATATGGCATATAAATTATCAAAATTTCGATAGCATCTTCTTTAATATGCACTAAATCAACCTGTAATACAATATAATATCTCCACTATACATATACAAAATAAATTGGGGCCCATTTGACCCCTTGAAATACTAATAACGATAACATGAATAATAGTAAATCAAACTTCCGTAAGAGAGAATATATAGAGAGCCTATCATGTGTCATAGCACATGACATGCTATCGATAATAAACGATAATGTAGATAATGTGACATATGTACTGCCTATATAAAAAAATAGTATTGTGACATGCCAACAGTGATGTAACATTCTTACTTTTCAACAATAATATGATGTATATGCTAGCAGTAATATGTAATGCTACTAGGATATTAGTATCACAATAGTCCTTTAAGTCTAGGTATGGATAATTATATAATGCGTGAACTTTTAGATAGAGACGATGTTCTGAATATAAGTAGTTACGATGAAGCAAATGTAGAAGTGAGGCTCTGAATATAAGCAATTGTGATATGCTGATACAAAGATGATGCTCTAAATATATAAGCAATTGTAATAAGCTAATGCAAATGCGATACTCTAAATATATAAGCAGCTGTAATAAATTGATACAGAGGCCGAATTTGAACTGAATATAAATAGCTATACTGATATTGATATAGAGGCAGACTCTGAATGACACGACCCATCCCGAATCATCCTAATAGACCCGACACGTGTCGTGCACCGATGGTAGAAACTAGCTAATGTCGGACCCACCATCAAGGCAACTTTGACCTATTTTGATTGTAGTATACTTTGTAAAAATTTTGGCAAAGTTCTCCCTGAATAATGAACTAAAACCACCTGAAATATATAATCTAATATCCCAAACAAATACATATAGTTTAAAATAGGGTACACTGACCCACAAAATATCAACTATTCAAATACAACACTGGCAATTCGACCTTTGCAACAATTTATAAATCACAGTACCCAAAATGCATAATATATACAAAACATAGTAGGCCCAAAACATGGAACTAATTTCTGACCAAAAGAGGTGACTATCCCAAAATATGAACTATTAAACTAATAAGATGAGTCATACAATGCTTGACAATCTATAGCTCAACCCGATAGATCAACTGTCCCAATAGTGTTCAACTCAGCTACTATCTGATAAGAGAAATTATGATAAAAAATGTGAGTCTATAACTCAGTGAGTGAATATTTCGTAAGTAAATATATTTTTTCCAGATATGCCAACTTTCTGAAAACTAGTATATAATAAAAATGTTCTTTTATTGTACTATAAGCTAAAACATTTATTCTTTAAATTGAAATGACTAAATTCTGTAATCCGAAGACTAACGAACTGCAAGTTACTGAAAATCACACCAAAAAGATACCCGAAATAACCTTACTCATGTATCAGTTAGTACCGATATACATGGCAGAGCTATTCGATTCTGAATTCTGTCATACGCGCGCAGAGCTAAGATTCTGTAATTCTGGTCATACACTATGGAAACACATTCACGATAGTGCAGAGCGGGTAAAATCACCATAAGTAGTCATACACTGTGGAAACACATTCACACCAGTACAGATTGGGGTAAAATCACTTGGGTACTTTCTGGTGGTTTTTAGAAATAACTTTAACTATACTGAAACATGGAATACGAATAGAACATGCTACTAAAATGATTTAACCGAACTGAATCAAACATTAAAAAGAACTAATTATAAAACCAATTTTATTCTAAAAACTATGCTATCAACTTAACTTTATAAAATAAGTAACTTCAAAATTTAATGAACACTTGTTTTTGAAAATTAAGTTTTATCCACTCACTCAATACGAGTGGCAGACTAGGCCGGTCGGTAAACCTTTCCAATTTCTACGTCACCACCTGAAATACGTTACAAAATAACTCATTTAATCACTATTAAAATAAAGAAACCTTTTATCTCTGATGATATAATAATTAAACTAAATTCCCTGAGACTTGCGAAATTTTCCTAAATTTCCTTTAATCAATCGGAGCTAATTTTCACTTTCTAATACTTTCACAATTATATACCACATCCAAATTTAACTTCATTCCCATCATACCAATATTTATCCCTTTTATTCTAGTGAAAAACTAGCAATCATACTACAACCAAATTAATATATCTATCATTCCCCAAAATCATTCTTCCAAGTAAATAATTCCATTAATGTAATTATTTCCACAAATAATCCATGTTCAATCATCAAATTTAAAAACTAGGGTTTGCCCAAAAAATTGACATCTCCTTACCTTAATGTAGATAGAAATTCAAGAATCAATAACTTGAGTTTCAAGTAGTATTTATCTTAAAATTCTAAAAATTTCAAGCCAAAATAAAATCCTAGAATTTTAACATAAATCATACTTTATCACTTGAAACAAAGGAAAAAATTAAACCCAAACTTGGAGAAAATAACCTTACCTCACTTCCTCTTCTTCCCTTCTCTTCCTTTCTTCCTTCTTTCTCTTTTTCTTCTCTTTTTTTCTTTAGTTTTTCTCCCTTTTTGGGTCTCTCCAGCCTCTGCCCCATTTTTCTCTCTCACTGTGTGTGTGTGTGTGTGTGTGTTTGAGAGAAAAATGGGTCAATTCTAGTGATTTAATGGTCCACTTGCTAAAAATTGCAAAATAAGTCTTTCAACTCCCTTTTTATAACACATTTAATCCTAAACTTCCAAAAGTTATATAAATAAATTCACAACTTTAAATTGCATCCAATTTAACCTTCATACATTGCCAATAGCAAAATAAATCCCAATAAAATATTTCATTTCATTTTAGTCCTTAATTGATTTTGACCTTGACTAGTCAACATTTGAATTTTTTACTATAAAAATTGAGTTGTAACACTGAATATATAAATAGTTGTACTGACACTGATACAGAGGCGAGACTCCAAATTGAATATAAACAATTCTAATGAAGCTGACAATCTTGCATGGGGGTTGCACATCCATGTCAAAGGCTTTTTTCACGTGGATAGATCAACCGTGGAAGACATCAAATTCGTAGGTATTCGAGGTGGGCCCTCTGTAGATGTGCTTCTCACTTCTCATTTTGAAGTGAACATACTTGTATGGGTTTGAAGTGTCCATGACAAGGGCTTCTTCCAAGTGGATGGTCCAGCCGTGGGAGGCATCATCTTCATAGGTATTAAGGTAGGTCCGCCTCATGAAATTTTGGTTTCATTCGGCTCCTTTATGGAAGTAGTATCGACCATTTACTCTCGTACAGCTCAAGCAAAAACACCCAAATACTAGTTGCACAAGGGGGGCAACGAGTAGGAGACCAGAATAGGATTATATACATTCTCAAGGGATCATTTGAGCGTATCTAAATATTTTCTTGGAAAGCGATAAATGACATTCCCTGAATAAAAAAATTTGACACCCTAAATTTAACGAAATATGAAGGTTTAACCAATGCACTCTCTTAAAAAATATATAATACTTTAAATAATACGGTACACCTTAATTTATTTTTTAATTAATTTACGTCCTCACTGAATGCAATTCCTGGTTCAGTCCTTGCAAAGGATTAATTATAAAAGGCTAAGAAAGAAATTCTAAGTGAAAAACTTCAGTATTTATAATTGGAATCGTTTCAATTTTCGCAGACGATTTTTCTATACATACGTTGACAATAAATATATCAGTTTTTAATAATATATAACATATATTTATTGTTGCTAACGCGATTTCTATTTTTTTATTTTCATTTTTATCAAGCGCATATCTGTTTGTTTCGCGCGTATTAATTCGCTAACAATTAAAGAGGATCAGACGATTGTGTAAGGGACGAAACATCTTGAGACAAAGTCCCAAAAAGGGGTGTTCTTTTTATTGACGATGAACTTTACAATTGGAAACGGAAAACAACGTGCCTCCAAGGGGCGCAAGCACACGAGTTACAGAAAAGGAAATGTTTAAGTCTAAAAGCTAAAGGAATGAAAATTACATATTCTCTGTTCGAGAGTTTTGGATTCGGTCCTTGCTTCTAAGTTCTTTCTCCCTTTTATACTTCATAGGCGATTCCTTTGTGATTAACTGCTCTAAGAAAACTGCTTGATCGCCCTATAACTACCCACTTTCTTCGTAGTGGCCATTTTGTCATGAAACTGTTCTTTTAACTGCTGCCATTATCTTGCATCGTTCAACCGCTTTCGATTGAATCCCTTGAGTCGTGGAACGTGATAAGGTTACTTTAGCAACTGCCTTAATAACTGTATTTCTTGATAATCATAATGCATTATGTTTGTTGATACCTTGGGCGACTTGAAGATTTGGGCAAGACTCTGGGCGACCGTATGCCACTCTATTCGTTCAGATCCTGAGCGACTTGCAAACTTGGGCGATGGCGTTACCGCACTATTGGGCCCCTTATTTGGGCATCCATCTTGATTCGTTTAATTGGATTTCGTTCTTTGGGCCATCGGATTCGGGGATCTTCCAATTGGGCTTTACTCTCTGGGCTGTTCGATCTGGGCTGAATTTTTATGTGTCAACAATTACCCCCCAATATGGCAGAATTTGTCTCAATAATTGTGTCGATATATTAATCAATCATATAGCCAAGGCCGATTGATAATAGAACCGGGGTTACATCATAGCCTGGGGGGTCGTTTGACAACAAATTACCTAACAAGGTCATTCTGTTATTGATGTGAGACTTTAACTTTCATTACATCGAGATGAATTGCTGCGTGAAATAACAATAGAACTTTTCTAAACATTTGTAGTTTGTGATCTTATTAGACATCAACTTGCTTCGAACATAGGAGTTGGAAAAACAATTGGTACTATGAAAAATACTTCAAGAAGTTTTGCAAAGGCATCCTGTATTGCTAAGTTAAGCACCCACTCTTCAGACATTAGACACACAAGCATTTCAACCTATGTTAGTGAAGAGGTGTGTTCTTCTTTTACATCCATTAGTAGGAAAGGAAATCTATGCAGATTTTGTAAGGGATCAAATAGCTATTTATATAGCTTTATTTGGAAGCTCAAGTGGCCGCCTATTTACTTACGTTTTCTCATATGAATTTTTTTTTTCTCTAGCTATAGGGGATCTCACTTTCATACCAACTCAAGATATACTTATTGGACATTGTGTTTTAAAAAGCAGGAATCGTCAAAGTATTTGTGTAAAAAGGTATATTTGTGAATTTGCAAAAGCAATCAATATCAAAAGGATAATAATAATAACTATGTATGTATAAGAACGAACTCCTTTTTCTAATTCCTATAACGCACTGGCAGTGGACCTCTTTGGTTCACTCAATTGTGGTTGAGATCCTATTTTCCATCGCTTGGTGCTCCATCCATTTCTTGTCCTTCTGCTAGCTGTTATGGGCTAGCTATGGAGCCTTTAACTCCTGTAAGTATGTCCAGAAGAGACATTTTTTCATTCTTTTATTCTTTAGATTCAATCTCTTCCTTCTTCCCTTTTCCTCCTTTTTTGACTTCGGACTATGTACATCTTCCTTCCACTCTATATAGCGCGAGCACCTCTCTGCTCATTTGGATCCAGTTCTTAACTGGGAGGGAGCTTTTCCATGATATCTTAACCGGGACCAATGCCAAAGCTGGGGTAGAAATTTATGCTCCCCAATTTTTTGCTCGGCAGCTTGG
>NC_036241.1:12310907-12314183 GCF_002742605.1 Olea europaea var. sylvestris | reverse complement strand
CAATCTTTGTACTCTTTTAACAAAGCGATTAATTTGTTACTAACCTCTTGGTCGAGCATCTGGCTGATGAACGTTGGGTGATCTTCTCCTTCATTGCCAATATTTACTTTGATCAGAGGGTCTTGTGCTTGAGCGTATCCAGGCTTGGCAATCCGCATCACTTCGTCGTCCAGTTCTTTCGTAAGTACTTCCTCTTCCAAACAGTCCACTTTGTTGACTTCTCGGCCAAGGCTTTGCTCTAACTCGAATATTGCCAACTTGTCCGCTTTGCTCTAACTCGAAAACTGTCAACTTGTCCTTCAGTGCTTTTAGGGTTGTCTCTTCTTTCGCCTTGTTATTGCATTTCTTATTGAAAGCCATCAGTCTGGTTTTGAAGGCCTGAATATCGGCCATTTGCTTTTGCAATTCAGAATCCATTCAAGATTCCTTGATTATTCTTTTGCCAATCACTGGCTCTCCTAAGGCCACTATATTTGGCCTCATTTGTTTGAACATCTCAGTGAGTGCTTCCACTGAGAATGGTTCTTCGCTTTGTGCGACAACTTGAGTTTCTTCCCCGTCTTGTACCACTCTGACAGGTCCATAGTTTCCTTCGTACATAAATTTTTCCACTGAGTTTGCTTCTGTGACAAAAGGCCTATGATCGGCCTGCACCACTTCTGCTTCGCCTTTGTCATTCCAAAAAATCAGGCATTGATGGAGCGACGAGGGTATACATCGACTTCCGTGTATCCAATCCCTTCCTAAGAGCACGTTGTAACTAGTAGGACTATCTATTACAAAGAAGACCGTGGTCCTAGTAGTCGTTCCTACAGTTATGTCCAATGGCATAACTCTCTTAGCTGGAGTTACTCCTCCATTGAAGCTGGTGAGGATCACTTCTGTAGGAATCATATCACCCTCTGTCTTTGCGAGATTTCTCATCATTCTGGATGGAATGGTGTTTATAGCTGCTCCATTGTCGACAAGCACTTTTGCCACTGGGACGCCGTTAACTAGAGCTTTAACGTATAATGGCCTCAGGTGTTTTGTCAACTTCATGGCTGGCCGTTTAAAAACAACCTTTTCGGCAGCCTCTATTTCTACCTCTTGCTTGTTTTCTGTCGAATTATCCCCTTGTGATAGGTCGACGTGTAGTATGTCACACTGATCCTCTGTCTCCTGAATCTCCTTCTTGCTTTTTTCTAATGCTTCCTCATCAGTTATCCAACCTGAGGGAGGAGGCATTATTTTTGGAGGTGACCCATACTTCTCAGAGCGAGGCACTCTCTTCTTCCTTTTGGGTGTCCCATACAGTACGTAGAAATCGAAAGGACGCCCAGATGGCTCCCCCAATAAGTCTACTTCGCGGACTCCCTCTTGATGAAGTTGCTTAAACAGAGTATTACGCGATACTCCTCTCTTTTTCCTTTCTGCTTCTAGATCAATTTCCTCTTCAATGTCTGTCATCCCATCGTCCTCTTCATCGTTGTAGGCCTCTCCAGAAGTCTGGCCTTCTTCACACACCAGCACGCAGGCTTCTCCTTCGTTGTCCTCCCTCTCTTCTTCTTTTTCCTTATTTTTAAACTCATTGGCCAGTAGGTAATTATTGGCCATGACAGGAGGCAACGTACCGAATTGGATAGCAAGGGGCTCATCTGGATCTTCTTCATCCCTTTTATCTCTCTCAAACCTTGATCTCCCAGAAGAGTCTCTGGCAGTTTTTTCATTGATTCATCTGTACCAGTTTCTTTATTACTGTTTAGGACGTTTTGATTGGCTACCTTGAGTAGTAGAGGTGCTTTAGGGTGTGGCATTCCTTGTTGCTGCCTCATCATCCGTCCGTAATTTCGCTGGAAACGCCTTTGTTGAGTCCTGGTCATCTCATCGAAGGGTATTGCTCTTCCTGCAGTGTACTGGAATGAATGCCATACATTTGGCCGGCGAGGTTGCGGCCTAAATGTTCTTCCAACATCTGTTGGTCTGAACTGTCTTTCAAAAGGCGGCCCTCTATAGAATGATGTACCTCGTCCTCTACCAGGCTGAACGTTTGGGAAGAAAACAGGGCGACGAGGATGCTGCCATGTCTCTGGTTTCTCCGTGTTTCCATTTACTTCCCTTTTACACCTTGCACACAGGACGTTTTCATCCTTTTTTGGTTCTTTTCCTTTGATACGTTCAAAGACACTGGGATGTGGCTTAGGATCTTCTTCTCCGTCATCTATGACTAACTTGAATTTTGGTAACTTGTTCTTGAATCCAGATGTTACCATGTTTACCCCAAGCGGCTGTGGGAAAGGATTCTCGTCCACTGCCATCTTTTTTTTATCGTCGAACGTAATTCGTCCTGACTCAATAGCATCCTGCAATACGTGACGAAAAATCAAGCAATTGTTAGTCAAATGTGACCATGCATTATGCCACTTACAATATTTTTTACCTTTTATTTGTTCAGGGTTTGGCAATTTGTGCTTATCGCTCAGCTTTATTTGCTTATCCCTATATAACTTATCGAATATAAGGTCAGCTTAGGTTACATCGAACGAGAACATTCTAGCCTTTATGTTTCCATCCTTTATGGGTTCATCTTTGCCCGATGGGCTAGGTTTGGCCATTATGGGACAAGTATATGTATCCCCTTTTACTAATTCGGCCAAACACATTTCGGCCTGATCATACGATTCGTCATCGATGGTATGAACGTCAAAGTTTGGGTCTCTGTAATAAGTCCCTTTGCTAGAATTTTTTATTTGTTCTTCTTCTCTTATCAATCGCTCATACCTAATGACATTCGCACTCAACTGGAAAAGGTCGGGAAATTCTTTGTCTTGGAACTTCTTTTTTAAATCAAAGCTTAAGCAGCCTTGTGCGATCTTGACAAATTCTTTTTCGGGCAAAGGTACAAAACACTTGCTTCTTGCTGTTTTGAACCTTTGGAGAAAACTTTCTGCCCATTCATTTGGCATTTGCCGTAAATTCGCCAAATCAGCCAAAGTGACTTCAGATTCAGTTTTGTAAAACTGAGCATGAAACAACTGTTCCAGTTGTTGCCATGTTTGAACAGAGTTCGCTGGCAAGTTAATGAACCAGGAGAAAGCTACTCCTGTTAACGAACTAGGGAAAAGTCTCATTTTGTGGTAATCGGTTACATCACCACTTTGCAACGTGAATCGCCCTATGTGTTCCAGGGTAGACACCTCTCCTAAACCAGTAAACAGTGAGAATTCTGGCACTTTGTACCCTCTAGGCCATGGATGTGCTTGGTCAACCCAGTCAGGATATGGCTTTGTGTAAGTC
>NC_036241.1:12273402-12310603 GCF_002742605.1 Olea europaea var. sylvestris | reverse complement strand
TTTGTGTAAATCTTTCCATATTATGAATACTTCGAAGATTTACCTGTTCAACGACGTCTTGTGTGAGTTCTCCAAGCAATGCACGCATGGTTCGAGGACTCAGCTCCGTCATTGGTTCGTAACGACTGTTACTGCTCTGATTTTGTCCATCTGTTCGTGGAGAGGCATGTTGCTCCTCATATCGCTCGATTACAGACTGGATTCCTCCATGACTTGCTCCTTCCTTGTCGGATCTCTGAGGCATGTTGTTTCACCTTTTGCAATTTCAACACCTAACACCACTATTCCACCGGGCGTGCCAAATTGTTTCGCGCGTGTTAATTCGCTAACAATTAAAGAGGATCAGACGATTGTGTAAGGGACGAAACCTTTTGAGACAAAGTCCCAAAAAGGGGTGTTCTTTTTATTGGCGATGAACTTTACAATTGGAAACGGAAAACAACGTGCCTCCAAGGGGCGCAAGCACACGAGTTACAGAAAAGGAAATGTTTAAGTCTAAAAGCTAAAGGAATGAAAATTACATATTCTCTGTTCGAGAGTTTTGGATTCGGTCCTTGCTTCTAAGTTCTTTCTCCCTTTTATACTTCATAGGCGATTCCTTTGTGATTAACTGCTCTAAGAAAACTGCTTGATCGCCCTATAACTACCAACTTTCTTCGTAGTGGCCATTTTGTCATGAAACTGTCCTTTTAACTGCTGCCATTATCTTGCATCGTTCAACCTCTTTCGATTGAATCCCTTGAGTCGTGGAACGTGATAAGGTTACTTTAGCAACTGCCTTAATAACTGTATTTCTTGATAATCATAATGCATTATGTTTGTTGATACCTTGGGCGACTTGAAGATTTGGGCAAGACTCTGGGCGACCGTATGCCACTCTATTCGTTCAGATCCTGAGCGACTTGCAAACTTGGGCGATGGCGTTACCGCACTATTAGGCCCCTTATTTGGGCATCCATCTTGATTCGTTTAATTGTATTTCGTTCTTTGGGCCATCTGATTCGGGGATCTTCCAATTGGGCTTTACTCTCTGGGCTGTTCGATCTGGGCTGAATTTTTATGTGTCAACACTGTTAAAGCCGTGTCTACTTCAGAAAGTAATAAAAACAAGAAGAAGAAAAGCAGCATGAGTAATATCCTCTTCTGCTGTGCAATATTGCCTGACATAGAGAATAATGATACGCCTGAAACGAAGGAGAAAAATGACTCTTCTGAGAGCACAGCTTCCTCTATAGGTAATTACTAATTAAGTTATATAATTTAATTGCATCATTTGAATAGAAATGGAAAATATATGATCTTTTGGAAAGAAAAAATGCAACAATTAGTGTAAATAAATAAGGATTATCTACTAAGTCAATAAATAAATAAACTGCAATAAAGCGCGATGTAATGGTTGGATAAGTTTCCTATATTCATGAGCCTAACTCCAAATAGTCTTAGACTGTAATAAAAAATAATGAGATTAATTTTATTTAAAATGCATTTCTCTCTCTTATTTTTAATCACGCATTCTTCAAATAAAATAATATTAAACGTAAATTCAAAAGTTTTCCTTATTTTTTAAAAACATATTCTTAAAAATTCACTATTCCAAAAGTCAAAATTGAACAATTAATTTTGGGTGAAAATGACTCAACACGCAATATAATCGAAACAAAACAAATAGTTGTGCAATTAGGTTTAATGTTTGAAGAATTGTGTATTAATAAAAAATCAAAATTCGTATAAGAATTATGGAGAAATAGTACGTCGTACTTATGGCGGATCATTAGTGAGATAGAGAATACTGTGAAAAAGACGGAGAGAAAAAGTTAGAGAGAGACAAAGGTGTGCGCATGCACAAGTTCTGCTATAAGCTAAGCGTTCTAAATTTGTATCGAGAAAGCCAGTGGGAGTGAGGAAACTCGTGTTGTAAGTGTTGGAGTAAATATTAGTGAATGAATATCGGATTAACAAATATCGAAATGGACAGAAACCGTATGCATCTTACTGGATTGATCGGATCCCACTCAAATTTTATGTCAAAGTCACCCACTCAACCCATTTTTCCAATAGTGAGTTTCATTGATTTAATCGATTCTTCTTCTCCTTTGGGAGTCGATGGTCTTTTTCAAGATGATGAAAACTTGCGAGTTTGACATGGAAAAAATAATTTCAATATTTTACAAAATACAGTTCAAGATATTAACATGCAACGAGGACTTCCCAAGGTATTGGAGGAGGCCAAAATGGATGGAAGATGCCAAGTGGGAATAACTAAAAGTTGCAGATAGTTAGTAGTTAGTACCATAATTCCATTTTGCTTATTTGTAATCTTATAAATAGGATATTCTACTTTTTGATAGTTAGATTAGTTTATTCTATATAACTTTTAATTTTCAACAAATACTTTTCAAAGCCTTAGGTTTGATGGAATTTTGTGTTTTTAAGAGAATCAATTGTTGTTGTATACTAGAAACAATCACGTGGTAGAAGAATCATATAAATGTTTGTTAAACTTTTATTTTAAAATTGTTGTATAGTTTCAAATCATCATTTGTGCATTTTGTAAAAGGGATTTATTGTTAAGTATCTATGCAATTACTAAAATCGGATTAGTTATATTTTTCAGTATTACTATCGTTGGAGTAATCGTCGTCATCATCATTAGTAGCATTGTAAATTATAACAATATATAAATCATCAAATATTTTTCTATAAAAATGAATCCACTATAATTATTACTTATTTTAACAATCAAAAGTTGGACCCTAAAATTTATCCCTAATGTGGCCTTGGACATGTTAGGTTATGAATATGCTATAGTAACCGACATGATGTGTGCGAAGAAGAATTTTGTGGCAATAAAAAAAAGTCGATGATTTGTACAAGACACTTTTAGGTAAAGATGCTACGTCGGAGCAATTTTGGAGACAATTTCAAGAGGGTTGTAGTATGAAGAAGCCAAAACACAAGGATAGATTCGATGAGTCTTTGAACAGAGTTCATAACTAGTACAATTGATTGAGCGACACTACTGGAAAGGGTTTGAATATGTTAAGATATATGCCATGATTTGAAGAATTTGAATTTGTTGGAGAAATTGAGTAAATGACTCACTTTTGGCGAGATTTTCGATGGGACCCGTTGGTCCAATTTGGAAGATCAAAGTTGATCTGTGTTCTCCTCCGTGAGAGCATTGAAACCATATATTTATTTGCCAAAATTGATGAATGGATGAATAAGAAATTGGAGCTCAAAGATGACCATTGAAAGATAATTTATGTGGGAAATAAAACTAGTGTTACATAGAAAAATGAAAAAAGTGTTAACCACTTTATATAGAATTTGCACTTTGGAAGGGTGTAATCATGTATAGTATAGAGGCTCTCTCCACATGTGCGTGCAGTGGGGTGCAAATCATGGACCGAAATTACCTTCGGACCTTGAACTTGTGTGCAGACGTAACCTGCGTACACAAATGTCGGATTGAACGGAGCAAAAATTGGCTCGTTTAGAATGTCCACGTTTTGCAATTTTTGCTTTCTTCAACTGACAAAACTCCCAGAAATTGAAGCAACTCTAGTGTTTATTGCTATGGAGTTAATATGTAAATTTAAATTTATATAAAAGGTAATTTTTCCAACAGTTCCAGCACATACAGAAACACACGAAAATAGGAGAAAAACATTCTGCAACTTTTTTTGTCTGCATCTCGATTTCTGGTCAGCGTCATCATTGTGGTAATATTGTTTGGATACTAGTCAGTTCGCCAAAATAGTATTTGTGGTGCTCAGATTCTACTGATTTTACCGTTGTATCTTGAAAAATAGACGTTCGGATTAGACCTCAAACACTTATGGTGAGGGGGCGAATCTGTTTTAAGGAAACTGTGTTCGCACAGCCCTTGGGTTGAAAATTAATCCACTATTTATTTATTTTGCGATTACACCTTTGTAATTTATTCTTGCAGATTTAATTATTTAGCGTAATTTATCGTTTTATTATGTTATCGTTCTATTTTTATTTACCAAAATTAATCTGCATTAATTTCTATTTATGTTTAAAATAAAAATCTGAAAAAAAATTATTCTGTAAATTTTGGTATTTGTATGTGTAAGTAGAAATACGGCATATATGAAAAATGTCAAGAAAATATGTACAAATACGGTAGGCAGCATATACTGTAGGAAGCAAATACAGTAGACAGCATATATAATAGGCTGTCTGCAAATACGACAAGCTGTATATACGGTAAGCTACCTACAAATACGGTAAGCTACATATACGGAATGCTTAAAATCGGTATCTGAACTACATATATGGTATGCGATAATCCGATTTCATTAACACCACTTTATTCCAACAAACCTAAAACGGATTCTTTGAAAAAAAATGGTTTCTTATACTGTTAATTTTAGAAACTAATTTTTTTTGTTTTGACTTTCAGAAATGGCAACTGAATCGACCAACATGGATGTGATCCAAACTATGCCTACTAGAAATCAGGATGTGGGTTCAGCTGTGGCTCAAAGGCCAAGCTCTGTTGTGGCTAGATTGCCAAGTCATGTAATGAGTCAAACTGTGGCTCCAACATCTGGCCATACCGTTAATGTTTCAGTTAATAATGAAGAAAAATTGGAGAAATTCAATGGCTTGAATTTCAAAAGGTGGCAACAAAAAATGATATTTTACCTGACCACTTTGAATCTTGTGAGATTCTTGATCGAGATTGCTCCAAAATTCAATGAGGGTGAGGGCAATGTTCAAGCAATCAGTGCACTTTATGCTTGGAACCATTCATATTTTTTGTGCTGAAACTATATTATGAATAGTTTAACAGACATGCTATACAATGTGTATAGTACTATGAAAACTGCTAAAGAATTGTGTGAGTTTTTAGATCGAAAATATAAAACTGAGGATGTCGGGGCTAAAAAGTTTATTATCGGCAAATTCCTAGATTATAAAATGGTGGACTCCAAAATAGTTATCAGTTAAGTGCAAGAACTCCAAGTGATTCTTCACGAAATTTATGCCGAATGAATTATTTTGAGTGAAACTTTTCAAGTGGCTGCAATTATTGAAAAATTACCTCCCGCATGGAAAGATTTCAAGAACCATTTTGAAGCACAAACGAAAGGAAATGAATGTCGAAGAACTAATTGTTAGACTTTGAATTGAAGAAGACAACAAGAGTTCTGAAAAGAAGTGATTTGATCCTTGTATGGCTAAAGCCAATGTTGTGTAGTTTGGTCAAAGTAGTAAGAACTATAAAAACAAGTCTGGGCTATTCGGTGGCAAAAGGAACAAGCAAGGACTGAAAGGTGGAATTTCTAAGAAGAAATTTTAAGGGAAATGCTTCAATTGCGACAAAGTGGGCCACAAGTCTTCGGAGTATAGATTGCCAAAGAAGAAGAAAGAAGCAAATGTGGTTGACTACATGGCACAAGATGTGTCGGAGCTGAATCTCTCAGCCATCATTTCTGAAGTGAATATGGTGGGTTCAAACCCTAAAGAATGGTGGATTGACACCGGTGCTATGAGGCATGTGTGCTCTGATAAGGAGCTGTTTGCTGCGTTTGAACAGCAACTTCTGAAATTAACGGTCAAGGAAAGGTGGTTCTGATGATGACCTCGGGAAAGGAGCCGACTCTCAACAATGTGCTATATGAGCCGAAAATTCGTAGGAAACTAGTGTCCTAGTCGCTTTTGGATAAGCATGGCTTTCACATTGTATTTGAGTCAGACAAAGTTATTTTGTCAAAAAGTGGAATGTTTGTTGGAAAATGATATGTTTCCGACGGTATGTTTAAACTGAATGTAATGGTTGTTAAACAAAAAATGAATAAAGAAAACTCCTCTACTTATTTACTTGAGTCTTCCAATTTGTGGTATGGTAGACTAGAACATGTTAATTATGATACTTTTCGAAGACTAGTTAACTTGAATTGCATACCCGAGTTCCACATTGATTCAAAACATAAGTGTGAAAATTGTGTTAAGTCAAAATTGGCAAGGTTATCATTTAAATCAATTGAACAGAACATAGAACCACTTGATTTAATTCACAATGATGTATATGACCTAAAACTTATACAAACAAGAGGTGACAACAAGTATTTCATTATTTTTGTCGATGATAGCACCAAATACAGTTATGTGTATTTGCTAAAAAGTAAAGATGAAACTATAGAGAAATTTGTTCTCTATAAGAGTGAAATTGAAACTCAACTTAATAAGAAAATGGTGTTAAGAAACGATTGAGGTGGTGAGTATGAAATATCATTTGCAGAATTTTGTGCACAATACGGAATCATGCATGAAACAATCACACCTTATTCACCGTAACAAAATGGTGTTGCTGAGCAAAAAAAATCGTACTTTAAAGGAAATGATGAATGCAATGCTAGTAAGTTTTGGATTACCTCAGAACATGTGGGGGGAAACTGTATTATCAGCAAATTACTTTTTAAATAAGGTGCCCCGAAAAAAAATGGAAAATACCCCTTATGAGTTATGGAAAGGAAAAAAGTCTTCTTATAAATACTTATGAGTGTGAGGGTGTCTTGTTAAAGTGGTCGTTCCAACACCAAAGAAGGTAAGGATAGGGTCAAAGACAGTATATTGCATCTTCATTAGGTATGCACACAATATTAGTGCTTATCGATTTCTTGTGTATGATTCTAAAATTCTTGACATATACAAAAACACGATATTAGAATCAAGAAATGGTTTATTCTTTGAACATGTATTTTCGTACAAGTCCAAAAACGAAGCAATCTCCTCCAAACGAACATATGAGACTATGACTAAAAATAGTCATGACGAAGAACTAAAAGAAGAGACTGACGTTAGACGTAGCAAATGAGAAATGACAGAAAATTTGTATGGTCCTAATTTTCTGACTTATATGCTAGAAAGTGAACCTCAAAATTATCAAAAGGCTGTGAATTCCTCGGAAGGATCTCAGTGGAAGGAGACCATTAAAAGTGAGATAGACTTCATATTGCAAAATCATACATTTAGAAAGCAAACCACTAGGTTATAAATGAATTTTTAAAAGGAAAATGAGAGCAGATGGAACTATCAAAAAGTACAATGCCATATTAGTAATAAAATGTTACAAACAAAGGGAAGACCTTGATTACTTTGATATGTATTCTCTAGCGACGAGAATAATATCTATTAGGTTGATATTTGCGATTGCAGCTTTAAGAAATCTTGAAGTACATCAAATGTATGTTAAAATTGCTTTTTTAAATGGAGATTTAGAAGAAAAAATTTATATGGAACAACTCAAGGGGTTTTTCATCACCAGGGTAGGAAAAGAAAGTTTGTAAATTGGTGAAATTACTAAATGACTTGAAACAAGCACCCAAATAATGGCATGAAAAATTTGATAATGTCATGATAGAGAGTGAATTTAAAATCAACGAGTATGACAAATGTGTTTACGTCAAGGACACTAAAGATGGTTATATCATTTCATGTCTTTACGTTGACGACATGCTTATTGTTGGTAGTGACAATAAGATGATTGAATCCACTAAAAATATGTTGAATTTGAGATTTAACATGAAAGATATGGGTTTAGTTGATGTTATACTTTGAGTAAAAATCTCAAGAATATCAAATGAGCTTGTTCTAAGTCTGTCACATTATGTGAACAAAATTTTGGAAAAGTTCAATAAGGATGATACTGGTTGGCTAGAACACCTATAAATACAAGTCAACATTTATCTAAAAATAAAGGTGAAAGTGTCTCTCAAGTAGAATATTTGAGAGTTATTGGAAGTCTAATGTACTTGATAAATTGTACAAGACCAGACATAGCCTACACAGTCAGTAAACTGAGTATATACACGAGTAATTCAGGAGCTAATCAATGGAAATGAATAATAAGAGTACTAAGGTATTTAAGATATACTCGTGACTATGAATTACATTATACCAGATATCCATCGGTCATTGAAGGATACAATAATGCTAATTGGATATCTGATATAAAAGACTCAAAGTCCACCAGTGGATTTGTGTTCACATTGGGAGGTGCTGCCATATCGTGAAAATCCTCTAAGCTTATAGTTATAGTCAGATCTACGATGGAATCCGAGTTCATAACTTCAGATAAATGTGGTGAAGATGCCGAATGGTTGCGCAACTTCTTAGAGAATATTTCAAGATGGTCAAAACCTGTGCCAACGATTTGCATATATTGTGACAGTCAATCAGCAACAGGAAGAGCACAGAGTAACATGTACAATGGTAAGTCTAGACATATACGTCGAAAACACAATACCATAAGACAACTACTCTTAACTGGAGTTATCACTATTAACTATGTAAGGTCAAAAGATAACATTGCGGATCCGCTAACCAAAGGGATAAATAGAGAGTTAGTTGGGAAGTTATCGAAAGGAATGAGACTTAAGCCATTGAATGGATAAGTCATTACAAAGGAAACCCAACCTAATTGACTGGAGATCTCAAGATCTAGGTTCAAAGAGACAACCTAATTGTAAAGGCTTAATAAAATCACTGTGGGGGTATTTATACCTGTCCATTCCTATGATGTAACAGCGATGCCCGTACGGATGAAGTATAAGTAATAAGCTTTTAATGATTCTTATGCATCGAAAATCAAGCCAAGTAATGCGGATTACTTGTAATAAGAAATCACCTATGTAAGAGAGAAGTGGGGTCGCTTCTAAGAGAATTGTGTGAGATTCAATTCTTAAGAACTCTCACAGAACCAGGCATATGTTCATGGCCAAAACGAACATAATAATGAGAACTGAATTGTGTTATGAAAAATCCTGTGTGGAGTATATCATCATTTACATAAATGGCAGAACAATTCAAGGATAACACGTCTACTGGTCAGCTAGTAAAATAAATATGCTTTCACAAGAGAAGGTTCAAAGGATAATACCTACCTATCTTATACAGGCTTCAACTGTTGAACTTTATCACCAAATCTTGTGTCTCACGGTCACCAAGTCTTGTGTCTCACGATTTTCATTCATGTGGGGAATTGTTGGAAAAAAATGAGTAAATGACTCATTTTTGACAACATTTTTGGTAGGGCCTGTTGGTCCAATTTGGAAGATCAAAGTTGATCCGTGTTCTCCTCCGTGAGAGCATCGAAACCATATATTTATTTGTCAAAATTGATGAATGGATGAATGAGAAATTGGAGCTCAAAAATGACCATTGGAAGATGATTTACGTGGACAATAAAAGTAGTCTCACAAAGGAAAATTAGTCTCACAAAGGAAAATGAAGAAAGTATTAACCTCTTTATATAGGATTGTACTTTGGAATGGTGTAATCATATGTAGCATAGATGCTCTCTCCACCTGCGCGCATAGGGGCGCACCTGCGTACACGAATGTCGGACCGAGCGGAGCAAAAATTGGCCCATTTGGAGTGTCCACATTTTACAATTTTTGCTTTCTTCAACTGACCTTTGAGTTTTCGAAAATTGCCAAAACTCCCAGAAATTAAAGCAACTCCAATGTTTATTGCTATGGAGTTAATAGACATATTTAAACTTATCTAAAAGGTCATTTTTCCAACAGTTCCAACACATATAGAAACACACACGAAAATAGGAGAAAAACATTTTGTAATTTTTTTTGTCTGCATCTTGATTTATGTTTAGTGTCGTCATTGTGGTGATATTGTTCGGATACTAGTCAATTCGTCGGAGCAGTATTTGTGATGCTCAGATTCTATGGGTTTTACCATAGTATCTTGGGAAACAGACGCTCGGATTATACCTCAAATACTTACGGCGAGGGGGTGAATCTGTTTTAAAGAAACTGTGTTCGCACAGGCCTCAAGTTGAAAATTAATCCACTATTTATTTATTTTGCGATTACACCTTTGCAATTTATTCTTACAAATTTAATTATTTAGTGTAATTTGCCATTTTATTATGTTATGTTCTATTTATGTTTATCAAAATTAATCTACGTTAATTTCTATTTATGTTTAAAATAAAAATCTGGAAAAATAATATTCTGTAAATTTTGGTAATTCAATGTGTAAGTGGAAATACGGTATATATGAAAAAGGTAAAGAAAATATATGCAAATACGATAGGCAGCATATACGGTAGGAAGAAAATGCGGTAGGTAGCATATACGGTAAACTACAAATACGGTAAGTTATTTGTAAATATGATAAGCTGCATATACGGTATGCTTAAAATTGATATCTGAACTATATATATGACATGCGATAATCCGATTTCATTAACACCACTATATTCCAATAGAATTAAGATGGAGATTAAAGAGCTAGGGATTTCAAAGTAAAAGACGCAACCAACTATAGATAGAAGACAAAAGCAACTCACTTTTTTCAAAATAATTAATATTATTTTAATAAAGAAAATCATGTGCTCATTGCAATTCATTTTTTATTTTAAGAGGGTTCTCTCCCTTGGGGTGTGCCCCCAAAAAATTGTTCTGAAGAGAGAAATAGATAATTATTTAAATCACAAATATGTTGCTAGAATTGTTTTATGATATTAATGTCTCTTGTATTGTGTGTTGTATTAGGTTGAACCCCAACTTTGAAAGTTCTCACTATCTCGTTTTTGGAGGTAAATCATGGGATGTGTCCCAACAGGTTAGGGAATAAGAGTTTATCCATACACTAGTGCCCACAAAGAGTCAAATTTTATATTTCGGGAATCGAATTCTCACACTACGGCTGTCAGCAAGGCTGAGATTACCTCACTCATGTCCTTTACGCCACTGGATTATGCCCCGAGAGGCTTGTATTGTGTGTTGCATTTATAAGACATATGATCGTTATGGTGATGAGAATTTCATATATTGGCCTATCAACGTGTGCATATATGTTTATTAACTTTATATATATACACAATAATTTGGTCTTCGATGATACATTAAAAATGTAAGTTTCCATTTTTGACGATTAGATTCAAATTTGATGTGATTTTTGACTGCAAGGCAAGAAAATATTCAATTACGTATAAAATTAATGCTATTATTTTTCAATATAATATAATATTATTAAAATAACAAGGTATAAATTGGTTCAAAATTCTTACTTGAAAAGAAGAAATCCCATGCACGAATTTTGTGTGGTTGAATCACTTTGTTTTTCAAACTCTAAAATATAGATTTTTTGCACTCCAATAGTTCATATCTCGATCACAATGGAAATGAATTATTATCCGCAATCTAATTGCTTTTTTTGTAAGTTTTCATGCTAAAACTGTAGTTCTTGGGCCTTTCTACTTTTATTGCATTTTTACGTACAAATTTCCCCATTTTGTTACTGCCATATTTTTCTCATCTTGTACTAGACTAGTCATTCGAAGTTTTAGGAAGTTGAGAGAGATTGTAAGGAGTTGTAGGTTTGAATTCCAAATTACGCCCTCCAACTTAGCTTGATTTCTTGCGGTTCCATTACCTCATCTGGACGATTCACGAACCGATTTTTCCAACATCATGCGTCTCAAATTCCTCATAAATTTCAATATTGGGCTCCTCATCGAAAATCAGAGTGCTATCGTATGCATCATTGTCTAAACTAAAGCATTTTTCAATTTCTTCACAGAAAACATGCTCGCATCCACCGTCCACCAATTCCGTTAGGAACACCTTTAATTTACACTCTCACATGACAATCAGATTGGTGATGTCTAGCTTCGACACACCCATAGCATTGAAAATTCGTCACTTGCAATGTTGTTGTCGATCTGAAATCTACATTGGATTAGTTGAAGGCTGCTTTTGACTTGGTCAAAGGAGTTGGTCTCTCTAAACCCATTAGACAGTTCCACTCGATATCTTTGGCCAATACCCAATCCATAGAGGCTAGAGTCGGACTGTGGAAAATATCATAGAGAAATATTATCATGATATGATAGAAGAAGTGCTCTTCCCTGGTGGTAGCGCACCTGACCTACCATTCAAAGGATGACAATATGGATTACGATACATGCCATGATGACGCCACAACGGATATCACGAACCAAGTGAAGATATACATGTCTTTTTTAATATCTTTTCATATCTTGCAACCGTTTCTTTTTGGACAACCTTTTAATTTTTATCTTTTTAATTTTTATCTTGATCATTGGAACGTGGTTACCTTATTTGTTCATGACACCTCCGAGTTGGGCATTTAATTTTATTATGTTGAATTTATTAATTTAATTCAGGAACCAGCATACTTAGGCTAAATAATAAAATATTCCAACACTTTCAAACAACTTAGATTAGAGAAAAAAAAATCCTAAAAATCATGAGAAATTTTAGCACAGTATATCGTGAAGACACTTCAGAATAAGAAAACTATATATAGATTTTCATAATAACAATTTATACTTTAGAAAATTATAAATATATATATATATAATTTTTTTTTTATGACCATGGTTGTCCGGACCAACTTATGTACACCTCGACTAATTTCACGGGACCCGAAAATTTACAACCGGATACTCACCTCACTAGCCCTGAGGGGATTCTAACTGGTAATTATTGGGGAGCAAATCCAAAACCTGATCACTGAGCTATTTTTCAGGATTTACTTTAGAAAATTATATAAAAGACTTAAAAAGGAAAAAAAAAAAAATCTCTTATAATCTTCTAGCTAGTTTATATAACTGCTGGCCAAATCCAATATGCAGATAGGAAGACATAAATGTATGCCCATATTAGATAACATTAAGTTCGTGAAATAACTGTCGTACCAATAAATAAATTTCATTAAATATGTCCTCTCTTAGTATAGTAACGTGTAGTCCAGTATTGAAACAAACCTTTATTTGCTACTAACTTGATTTTTATTTTCTTTTGTTTTAACTTTTTGTTGAATGTTTTTTAGGAGCCATGTCAACTGCGGATTGCATTAAACCAAAGAAGCAAAAAAGCAGCGTAAATTGCATCTTTTTTGGAAAATATAAGTCAAAACACAACAAGAATAAGACTGCAAGGCCCGTCACAAACATTGCTATTTGCTCCTATGTTGTTGAAAGTGATTCATCAGATGAAGACATTCCTAAACACAAAGGTATTGGACTCAAAAAAGTTTTTAAAAAAAATGGTGTTTTGAATAGAATATTGTAGAGCTCTCAATGTTCAACGTATAATTTTTTATTTTTGAATAATGTTATCTAATATCAGTGGTGCTATAACGCCAATTTAGATAATGCTATGTGATAGACTCAATGAAAGATGAAATTAAATAACTCATTAGATGTACTTATCATTTAATGTCATTTTAGTGCTATCTAGATTAGTGTTTTAACACCAATTATGCTAAATAGCATTACTTTTTTGGTTTTGCCCCTGCTGGATATCCATTTTAATGAGTTTTTTTTTTTTTTTTTTTTTTTTTTTGGGAAAAATGAGTTTTGGAATACTGATTTTTTGAGAATATGTGGTTAAAAAGTAAGAAAAAGTTTTGGTTTTATATGTAAAAGATTTTATTATATAAATGTACGGTTGAAAATAAATTTGAGAAAAAAGAGTTTTGATTTAATGAATGTCAAAGAGGGACTTTATATTGATTAATGATGTTTAGTATAATCCTCAAATTAAAAAATTGTTCCGCTATCAAAAATTCGACTTTGCTACTTGGATAGGGCCACGTAGGCCTGTCACAACGGCTCCCTATTTGGATAGGGCCTACGTGCTCCCTGTTTGGACATGTAGGCCCTGTCCAAGAAGATTTATTCATCACAACCTTATGTAGGCTCTATCCAAGAAAATTTATTCATCAGAAATTAGGGTTTTGTTTCTTTAGCTAATTTGAGACAACCCACTTGGCCATATTTTTCTTTTATTTTGATGGTGATAAGCTAATTAATCATAGATTATTCGTGTTTGTAGATGTGAAGAAGGAGGTTAAGACCAAGAAGGAAGAGGTAAAAAAGATGCTGCCTAATGAAGAAGGTAAAAGTTCAGAATAAAAATTAAAGTTTTGTATATAACACCAATTTCTGATAAAGCATTAAAAGTTCATAATATATATTTCTATTTTTTCTCAACGTTTGACTTCAAAATTTACTTGAGCTCACCTATGGAAAATGTTATGATAAAATTGTTGTTATTTTTAGTTGTCTTCGAGCTTTCAACCAATATAACAATACATTTAGTAAAGTACAAAAAAAGATTCATCTAATTGAAAGGGATTTTTTTGTTAATAATTTGTTGTTATCTCCATGTTTGATCATATATTATCTACTCGTTTGATCATGTTATGTAAGAAATAATAATTTAGAGAGAGAGAGAGAGAGAGATTTTTTTCCCTTCGCAAACGCCATTCCCGGACGATAGCTTCCAAGATATGAAGAGACAAATTTTAAATATATAAATCCAAAACAGAAAATGTTCAAAATCATTTGCAAATTAAACCAATTAACATTTCATTGGCACTTAAGTCATTTTGAACGAAATATATATATATATATATATATATATATATCATCATCATCATCATAGAAGATCTATTTTCCTTAATAGTTCATTTTAACCTAAGTAATTTTGAACAAATCACCATCGTGTCGCTAACGAATACAGGTCCACTACTTAATATGTCTCAAAGTACCTAGATATTTGAACTAATTAATATGTCTCACTTATTGGTACATCAAATATGCTCGAGCTTACAAATACTGACATTTACCTATTTAGAATTTAAGTAGTTTTATAAGGTAGCTGCATGAAGTTTAATTTTTCTCAAGGTCAAATAGTATAATGAAAGTAGAACTAAACTCAACATAATGATGTTGTCCAATGTATATACTTCCAAGTTCAGTAGTGTCGCTGCTTCGAAAATCTGATCTCTATGGTCAAAGCAAACCATTCACCCTAATTGGTAGAAGAGTAAAGTCCCTTGTACACCGAGGTGTACACCCCCTTCACATGAAGGGAAGGGCCCACTCCCAATTAATACGTGGGCACCGCTCTCATGTGAGGGGACTGTACTCCAAACTGTAAGGCTCGATGTACGTGTAGCATTGTTGTTGGTAGAATAGCTTGACCTTATGACCTTAGATGGAAATGATAGCCTCCATTCACTGTCTAAGATTAAATAATTCTGAATCAAAATATAAATTTTGCTTCTCTATGCAAGAACTCAAATCTATATAATCATAAAGTAGTTGTTTGGAAAATATTTCCTTAAAACTTGTCAAAGAAAAAAAATCTTAATAAAGGAAGTATTAAGTGATGAGTTATCAAATGCTAATTGTCCTTGCTTTTTTTTTTTTTTTTAAGATTTAGATGGAAAAGATACCTTGAAGGAAATATGACATGCTTGGATTGTGTACGTGTAGGCAGATTTGCGAGGAAAAATTTATGTCTATAATATATTAAAATATCTTTATGTATTGATGATTATTTTGTTGTTTTTGTCTCTTTGTGTGCATAATGCATGACTTGAGGGCTTTTGAAACCTAATTTCTAAATGATTATAACCAGACGCGGAGCCAGCACCCGGCGAGGGGGCGCGGCCGTGCGTGCTGGCTCCGTCGAAAGCTTTAGAATCGCCGGGTAGAAAATTGAAGAGTTGTAGAGCCAGCCGGAGAAGAAAGATGACAGAGGAAAGATATGACCCCTTTTCCCTTTTCCTTCTTTTTTTCTTTTTTCATTTTTTTTTTTTTTTGGTTTTTGGGTTTGGGCTCAAGCCTGAAGTAATTGTTGCTGGAATGCTGGGAATAAACAAGAAGGAAGAAACCGTATGATAAACTACGAAGAAGATGCTGCGTGAAGAAGAAAATGAGAAGGAAGCAATGTTTTCATAAAATGGAATAGGTTTCTAGGTTTATAACATTATTGGGCCTACCTATTTCATATGTAGATTACGACTTTTTTGGGCCCATTTAATTTTTATGTAATGAAATAATTGTTAAAAAATAATTAAAAAATCAAAATACTTAAAATACTCTTAAACTTAATATTAATTTTTCAAAAATTTTATATCTATATAGTAATTTATATTTTAAATAGCATATATTCAAATAAAATTTTATTTATTTGATTAATTTAATTTCGGGGTCGACCCCGATTTAACTTCAATTCAACCCTTCCCTCTCTTTTTTTTTTTGCGAATCAATGTCTGATCTGATTTTCAAAGCATTGATATTTATAAAAGAAAAAAAAACTATTAGGATTATAGGAATACAATGATAATTCATTAATTAGTATTTAATTTACAACAATCCCCTCAAAATAACTCATTACACAATAATTAGTATTTAATGTTTTGCAACTTCTACTATTGACTGCGAGTCGAGTCCGAGTGCCGTGAGTCTGGTAACTGGTGACTCTTTCTCCCTCTTTATTTATTTTTATTTTGTTTTTGTTTAATTTTGTTTGCTACTTAACTTGATGTTGAGTATTGACTAATGAATATTAATTATGTTATAATTATTGTTTTGGGAATTTATGTTTGTGAATTATGATTTATTATAAGTAATTTATGTTTTAATGATGAATGATTATTGTTTCGGGAATTTATGTTTGTGAATTATGATTTATTATAAGTAATTTATGTTTTAATGATGAATGATTATTGTTTCAAGAATTTATGTTTATGAAATTATATTCGCGAATTGTGATTTATTATAAGTAATTTATGTTTTTACGAGGAATGATTTATGTTTCGGGAATTCATGTTTACAAAATTATGTTTGTGAATTGTGATTTATTATAAGTAATTTATATTTTAACGAGGAATGATTATTGATTTGAGAATTTATATTTACGAATTGTGATTTATGATAAATAATTTATATTTTAATGAGGAATGATTATTGAATAACTTTTTCGGACTATTACGATCGTTGATTGTCGACGGTCAACGGTCAACTTTCGCCCTAGCTGGACTTAGATCCTGGATTCGCCCCTGATTATAACGATTTTTCCTAAAGTGGATATTTCAGTATTTTGACAATCTAAAATAATTTTTTTGTCTTTTTCTTCATATTTTTATTTTTAATCTTGTTAGTTTTGTTGTAACAAAGATTACATGAACAAATCGAGAAATTGATTTTAATTCCTATATTGCATGCTCAGTCAAACAGTATATGCAATATTCAATTGAAAATATAATAAAACAAGTTACACACAGCAAAACTACTAGTTTTAGGTATACAACCCAACACTGGTTGATAATTTTTTGCGAAAATCTAAAGGTTGAACATTAAGTTTTGCCGAAAAATATTGCTCTGGGGAGCGTCTTTGAGCTCCGCAACCTCTTTGGGAGATTGATCTTGTTAAGAATTAGACGCTACTAATTCTGTCACAATCAATGGGATTCAAAATAATTTAAATTAAGAAGAGATGGAAATAGTAAAAAATAAGTGCAAGTACAACACAAGAATTTATGTGGTTTAACAATCGTATCTATTCTTACTAACCTAAACCAATTTTTCACTATATCAACAGGAGAAAAAGAAAAATACATTTCGTTTTTTATTTGCCTACGCAGAGGCAACCACTCAAATTTTTTTGCTCTTTGCAAAATTTCTCAGTGATTCTAGGGCCGGCCCTGATCCAAGGCCAACTAGGCAAAGGCCTAGGGCCTCAAATTTTTGGGGCCTCATAACAAAAGCACAGTCCATGATCAGTTTACAACCAGCCAAAGACATGAGAAAAATTACACGTTTTAGCTAGGGATAGAAGAAGAGGCGTGAACTAATGAAGGGACAAAAGAAGAAGAGGATCACAAGACCAACATCACACGCATTTATGATGCACACAACAATAATTACCGTAATTGGAGAGGTAATTTTAGTAATCAAGGGCTTATGAGCAATAGGACGACTAGTGAGTTTTGGATAAAAATTCCTGGGAAGGCAAGTGCAGGGCATAGTTTACTAAAGGTTTATGGTACACTTAATGAGATGGGTGGTCAAAACCTTAATAGCCCTCACCCTAAAATCAATTCTACTACTAGTGGATATGAGCTTCCGGTAAATTTTCGAGAAATAGGTTTATAGGTAGGGATGAAATTGGGAAACGGATAGTTGATATTGCAAGGAAAAAGAAAGGGGATAATGGGATGGAGAGGTAGTGGAGCTGCAATTGAAACATTGGGAGAGAGGTTTCTTATAATGGAAAAGATGATGGATATGGCACAGGAGGTGGAGTAGATGCGATTACAGATGGAGCTAAAGAAGACTAAGCTGATTCTTGAGTCGCATCAGAGGATTGTTGAGGCCTTTGCTAATGTAATTTTAGATAGGAAAACTAAGCTACATTAAGTCTCTTTACTAGAATTGCTAAATTTGAAGTTGGAATGAGTGTTGCCTTGCCTTCATGTGTCTTGAGATTGTTAATGTTAGTTGAGTAATGTATTGTGGAAAATTGATTATTTCCCTTCACGTAAGCTACATTAAGTCTCTTTACTAGAATTGTGTAAAAAGTGCGCAAAAGACATACCTTAAATATTGTTATAATAAGGCTTCCTATTTGGGACTTTGATCTTGTAAATAATTGAGCCAAGTAGGAAAATTGATATAGAGATCAATATCATTGCGGTAGAGACCAATATATAAGTATTGCTAAGTTTGTAAAAGCATTTATGTTTCAGGGCCTCATAATCGCCTAGGGCCTCAAAGTTTTCAGGACTGCATTGAGTGCTTCACTCGCTCTTTTGTTTCGACTTCTACACTTCTTGACTTGTGAATTGATACCTTTGTTGATGTTAAATTTAAGGGCTACAGGCCTGTCATTTAGCCTTGGTAATGTTAGGGAAAAGTTCACAATTCAGGCTTTAAGTATGCATAGTTCAAAATTCAGGTTACAAGTTTCATTAATGCAAAAATCAGGTTTTATCTAATTAATTAAAAATATTTATTAAATATCGATAATAAACTTACAATTATACGATTAATGGTCACAGATTCACAATTATAGGTCACATATTTATTTATTGATAACATATCATCAAATTAATTGATCACGAATTTTTTCGAGGTCACAAATCAAAATTTTGATAGGTCACAGATTATTTCGAGGTCATGAATCAAAAAATTATATGTTACAAATGATCACAAATTCAAAAAATTATAGGTCACATATTTTCAAAATTGATTGTCATAGATTACTTCCTTAGTCACAAAATGATTGAATTTCAAGGTCACAGATTGATGGTTAGTCACAGGGGACCAAATAGTTGGTCACAAACACCAAACATTCGACTTTGGTGGTCACTGCTAACACTTTGTGACCACTCTCTCCACTCCTCTACTAGTTACACAGTAGCTAACACCACATCTTGACAAAAACAAACCAACACATACCACCAAAATCGCCATCGCGACGGCACCAATCGAACAGCGTATATAATTGGTCACAACCACTACGACATCATTGAAACCACGCACCAACTTACCATCACTATAGAAACATCGCCGCTAGCACCTGTACCACCAACAATTCAACCACGACACCGACACTACCACCAGCCCTTCATTTTTAACACACCACAACCACAATCCGCACCCAAAAAATCCTCAAAGTCGCGACTACATTCACCAGCACAAACACCACCATCCATGTCATCGCCAACAACAGATACATCACCACACTACACCATAACCCACTACCCATGACTTAACAAAAAACCCCAAATCTATCATGCCAAATCCACCTCCATCCACGTTGTCACCGTCACCATATCCACACAAAAGACAAGCAAATGCAATGGCGCCGATGTAACAACGAATCACCGCGGTCTGTGACTGGTGAAACCACGGGTCCGCGTGCAAAGGCATCGACGCTGTGGTTGAGCGAAGGGCGGGTTGTGTCTTTGATGTCTCGACGTCGGTTGCGCCTCTGCGTTGCCAGATTTAATGTGGTATCAAACTGGCAGGGAAGAGAGATAGACGGAGAGAGAGATGGTGGGTGATAAGTGCCTTTTTTTGCACTTATATAACTCACAAATATGACTAAAATACGAGCGAAGTGTTTGAAATGTGACCTAAATTCGCTTAATTCTTGGATTGTAGGGTTTTTTGATGAACTTGATGGAATTCACAAGAAAAAGAAGCAAAAATGTCTAAAACGAACCAAAGTGATAGTTCAGGGACCAAAGTGTAAATATTCAAAAGATGAACTAAAGGGGCAATCGAAGAATTGATGGTGCCAAGTACCAATTGAAGGTCAATATGAGATGATGAAACAAAATAGTCGAAGAGAAGAGGTCAATAAACAAGAAAATTGAGTTTAGGGACTAAAACGGCACAATAGTCGAAGAGAAGAGGTCAATAAACAAGAAGATTGAGTTTGGGGACTAAAACGGCATAAAATGAAAGTTTATTTAATCATGCGATCGCATGGTGTTATTTTCATGTTGCCACACAACCCCCACCCTAGAGTTGAAACTCCAAAAAATTTTCAACCATGCGGCCGCATGGTGTAAAAATCCGGGTCGATTCTGCAGTTTCATTTTTACGTTATAACTCTATTGGAAGACGATTTGGACGGAATATAAAAGCGTAGACTCATCAGAATTAGGGCTAGAACGCATTGGAGAAGAATAAAACACTTCTTAGAGACAAAATTGAGGAAGATCAACAAGAGATTTCGCGAAGAACATCAAGATTTCATCAAATCTCAATATCTGGTGATGTTTTATTTTCAAGAATTCATGTATTCCATTAGATTTTCAATATTAGGCTAAGTTTTCTCATGCTAGGAGATCAATGAATTATGTAATATGATTTTTAGATTTTAATTTTGCAATTTGATAAATTAAACACATATTTGACTTATTGAATGATCTATATACATTTATTTCATCCATGATTGAGTGCACGCAATTGTGTGATGTGTAGTGATTTAGTTCTTACATTCGAGAGAAGGGAAATAGTTTTGACAAGGCATAGATCATCGTAGGGTTCGATAAGGGATAGAAATATACATCTATGCCTTACGTGATTCTTTAATTGCTCATAAAACCCCACGCATTCTTATGTATATGCATTTGTCATAAAACTATAGGCTGATGATACATAAGAATATGTTCAATATTTCTCGAGAGAGTGTGTTGGATAGACTTAGCAGCATTGAGTCGTCAATAATCAAATTGTGTTGTCATATTGTAAAATTAGGGGTTCAAATGATTGTTACACAGGAATTCGTGATCCTAGTGCTTTCTAATTTTATTGAATACAATCAATTTTGCATTCCAATCATCATTTTGCAATTAATTTCATTTGAACATATAACTTGCATTATCAAATCATTTAGAGAAAATAGGGTTTTCATAAATTAGGGTTTTATTCCATTAGGGTTTCTCTAAGAATAAATTCTTGTTTTGACAAATTTGTTTCGGTTAAGGCTAAGATGGATAGAATTGAACTACTCAATCTCTATGGGACGATACTCGAAACTTAATATTCCATTTTATTACTTGTTAATGAACCGTACACTTGTGGTAATTTTAAGTCGAAAGAAATATTTTGTGAACAGTAGGTGGGGGGAGAGAGAGAGTTGGGCAAATGAATGAATTAGGTTTTATCTTTTTGATACTTGATTTATGCACAATGAAACTTCACCCCTAATATTTGAAATCTAATCTTTAAACACCTAGAATTTTCTAAGTTTCCCTTAATGTTATTCTTGGGTGACAAACCTTGACTTTTGCCAAATTTAATAGTCAGGCAAAACAAATAGACATCACGTCATACACCACCTAATTAGTATTTGAGAAAATTACCAAAATAGTTAACTTTTGGCTTCGCATTTACAAAAATATCACTTTTTTAAAGTCTTTACAAAATTATCAATTTTGAACATTTTTGCCCCTCTTAAAAATTCAAATACCCTACACATCTTTGAGTTGACAACATAAAAAGTTGTACAAAAAGTGGAGAAAATGTGACAATCAATCACCTTACAATTGTATGTCAAAATCTTTACAATATATATATAAGCAAAAAAATTTAACATTAACTCATTCATTTTTCTCTCTCTACTACTTTTCTTTGCAAAATTTCTCATTTCTTGTTTCTTCTTTTCTATGGTTCCTCTCTTAATTCTTTAAAAACTATATGGAATGCAAATTCTTACGTGGGAATCCCGTTTATTACGTCAATACAGAAGGAAGAAGAATATCATAGGTAAGGTTTCGAATATATGCATTTTTTCGATCGATTGAAGGTTTTGTTTCAAATTTTTTAATAATGTTCGTTTTTTTTTTCTTTTAGATTGCACTATCAATTTTGAGTTCCCTACATCTAGACCGTGAGTTGGATTGTTCTCTGTTTTGGGTTCGACTTTGTTTTGAGAGTTCATTTATAGGTAATTTTAATTTCTCCATTTTTTTGGGTTTATATTTTTATGGGCATTTTAATTTTTTCTAAAATTTTTTGGGTGTTAGATATGATTTTTTTAAAAATATTTTTCTAAATAAATATTTCACGTTCTATTAATTTTTTACTTCATATTCCTCTGAATTTGTTTGATTTGTAGAAGTTTGTTGTATTATACTTGTCATTCCAACCTATTTTATTTATTATATTTTTCAGGCACGAATATCGAATCTTCTAAGTGGACTGTTTAATTTGTCACAATTAAAGTCTGTACAGTTATGAATTCTCGACACACGAGAACTTCTCGAAAGATCAGTTATGTGACCCATCTATTGTGATAAATTGTCGTTCTCGACAATTTGTTTCAGTTATTCTCGACAAATGAGTCATATTTCGATATGAACTGTCATTCTCGACAGAACATTATAGTTTGTTTTTTTTGATTTATTATACGTGTGTTTAGCATTGACTTCTGAAAAATTCAAAATTTTAAATACACTCATCTCATTTCGTAATATACAAAGTATAAATATTGAATTCATGTCCATTAGTATTGTAATTGTTGTTTTTAAATAGATGGATGAGGCATTAACTCGTGTTCAGATAATCATGAGGTCCATTGCCTAGTAGGAACCAAGAGGTGAATGGTATGTGCTTTAATTATAAGAAATTCAAAATTTTAAATACTCTTATCTTATTCCGTAATTTGCAAACTAGAAATAATGAACTCATGTCGATTAGTGTTGCAAATGTTGTTTTCAAATAGATGGAGGAGCCATAGAGTTTGGAGTGTCATGCCCGGACAACAAGAAAGTTCCCTCAACTTGTAACGTGACGAATGCGGCCACCATACCCATCCAAAGTAATGATATTGTTAACACAAAAAGGCAATGATCGACGCATATTCGATTTCTTGCAATATCTACTAGCACTCCATACACCAAAGAGAGGAGAAAGAGAGTAAAGATATAGTGTGACGAAATTTGTTAATACGACATTAGAATTATTTTGTGTACTAAATGACCTCATTTTGCTCCCCTCCAAGAATGTGGTTATCAACATGATTTGGTGATTGCATCCACATGTGGTTACACATTTTATCATTTATCGTTTCTCATACTTGTTGCATTGTTCAATTAGGACGAGAAAAATTGTGAAGTTATGTATTATAATTTTGTCATAAATAAATATAGTAACATCTTTACCAAATGTTTTGCAACAGCTTATCCCTTATGCATATTACTTATAGTTACATTTTCTTCTCACAACCAATTGTCGAGAATAACTGAAATCTTCTGTCGGAACCGATAGTTTAACAGTCAGGATGTTATGTAATGTCTGTAAATGATAATAAAATACTAATAATAATATAGGTTGAGAATGTGTTCGGGACCAACATGTCCCTTATATATTCTTTTGTAGTCAAATTTTCTACTTTGAAACTATCTTTCGAGAATCATAGAATCCTTTTGTTGGATGGTATGCAATTTTTATCTATATGATTATTTTGCTTGTGAACTTAAACACGACTAATGTTTGCAAACGGTAATAAAATGATAATGATGATAATAATATAATTTCAGAATGTATAACGCTATCAAGGGAACATTCAGAATACAACTTCAACTACTTTTAGATATCAAGCCTATTTACATGAGTTGTGTTAGAATGAGGTTGGAACACGTTGTCTAGTTGTGGTCAACTCTACCATAAAGAGTGCATAGGGTAATACTTGTCGGAACTAAAATGAAGGTGGTTTTGTTCATTCTTCATTTTCATTCGTTATCCACATAAACAAACTTTCTCACATGTGATACGATGAATATCAAATGATTACTAATATCTGAAAAGTTGAGATTACAACGATAAAAACTCTGCACAATCAATATGTCGACATTTAATAGCATCAAAGTGACACTTTTAAATATTTAAATCCATTCAATAACAAAATGTGAAATGAATAGTTGAATCCCAACAGTTAAATTATTTATCCCGACAATTTCTAAATGTCAAGTTAGACAGTTAAGATGTCTAATATGGCGATTTCAAAATGTCGAATTCGATAGTTGAACTGTTGAAATTGTCGGGAAACTTGAAAACATGTATTTGGTACCTTAGAAGAAATTATTCAAAACATTAATAGTGACAATCAATTCTCAACAGCAACATCACAACATCTTCCCAAAAATAAATAAGGAATAACTCAATAGTTAATTAATTATGGAATCCTTAACATTTTCTAAAGGATGTTGATATCCTTTTCCTTCAAAAATATATCGAGAATCAAACAAATCAACGAATAAGAGTTTCAAAAATTTCAAATAAATATGACTATATTCTATTTAACATTTAAAATAGTAAGCTATAAGATGAAAATATAAATAATTTCTAATAGCTAACCTCTAAAAAACGGATGATGAATCTAATAATAACGTCTTATAGATAATGAAATAAGAAGTTGGGGTTTGTGAATTATAAGAAGTTACGTGTTTTTCTTTTTTTGTTTTTTTTTTTTTTCAAATTCGTTTTGTTTTTACCAAAATTCATACTATCCAATATCATAATCATATATCTAATATTTATAATATACAAAACAAATCATCATATCACAACATTAATGACTTTCAAATCAAGCATTAAATGCTCATAAAAAAGTATCACTAAGGGTAATATGGATCTTTCACACCCAAAAAGTTACATTTTTGACCAAATTTAGTGCAAATGAAATTTTTTTTGCGCATTTTCAAATTTAGTGACATTTATGAAAATTCCCCTTAGTATTTTATCCTATAATACAAGCACGTACACATGGATCCATGTTTGGTATTTTCCATTTTTTGATTCTTTAATTCTTTTAAATGCGGAAATTGTGCATCTAATATTATTACCTGTATTATAGCTGACTATATACTTGGTTTGTGTTTATATTGTTTGAAAAAATTTAAGTCACTTTTTATCACAAATATACTATTAGTATCGCGTTAATTGCTATTGAGAAATGTCCACTTAACCATCTCTTCCAATTGTTTGTTATAAACTTTAATCAAATAAATGACTTATTTTAACAACCAAATAAGATATACTTTTAAGCCATTGTTTGACGACCATTATTTGAAAATTCTTGTTTCTACTTACTCATTTTCAATGATATATTTATATAATAAAATATTCTGCACGTAAATCAAAAATTTTTCTATTTTTTAACCATGCCTTCTCTTGAAAGTCACTATTCAAAACAATTTTTTTCAAAATAATAACACTTGTTTTCTTGTCCACCATAGAATGCCTTATCGTGTCTACTTTGAAGAGAATCTTACTTAGAGTTCTCACGCTTGAAGAGAACAGTAAGTAAGTTTCTCGTGTTACATCAGTAAGTGGATAGTGTAACACCCTAAAAATTTTATAGAATAAAATTTATTTATTCTATACATTATATTCTTTATATTTTAAAAGTTGATGGATTAAAGTGAACTAGTTTAATTTTAATTTTATTTTGGTCAAATAATTAGACTTTGATAGGTGGAAACTAAGTGTATCGATGTTGGACTCTTTTCGTAGCTCGTAATTAATTAGAAGTCTTCAAAACGAGAAAAATTATTTTGAATTATACTACATCAAGTTAAGTCCAAGTAAAAGAATAATATATTAAGTTGCTGGGAATTTGGATTATTCATTAAGTACAATTATTTTCCTCTTTTAATCCTTACCACGGATTTTTATTTGATATGAAACAAGTAGTATAGTACAATTCTAATGTCACTTTTTGAAAACAAGTCCAAGTTGTTCAAGTGTCCAATTTTCAATGGGTGATTGTATCGGGAAACCAATAATAGAGTATATTACTAACTCTATTATTTGAACACATTCTTATTCAATTTGTGGTGGTACACAACTTTTGTATTACTATTGCATTAAAACTCAATTTGTAAATATTTATTTTTACTAAAAATAACCGATGAAATCAAGAGAAATTTTCACCACGGAATATTTATTCACAGATATGGTCAGATAGAGTCTAGGCAAAGAGAGAAAGAAACATAGGGAAAAAGTTTTAACGTGCATTATTTTATAACCTTTTAATAAACGAGGTAAAATACTTGTGTGCAAGTGATTTGTTTTTGTATACCTTTATGCATTCAGTCATTTATGGAACTTTGGTTTTTTTAGAAAGAGATATGAAATCTTAAAGGATCTTAAGATGAGTGTATCATTCAGTCATCGATATACTCCATAAGAGAAGAATGGTATGAAATGCTTATTTTATTGTTATATTAATTGTCTATGAAAATTGTATGTATTTTACTGGGTCTTTTTAAATAACCGCTCTTCCAATAATTTTTCAAGTTAGTTCAGATCGATTGGAGCTGTGGTGGGATAGTGATACGAACTTTTAAGAGAATTCGAAAAAAAAATTAAGTTTTCTGTCTTTCAATTTATTAGTTAGTTTAATCTGTTAAGAAATGTGTTATTTAATTAGTTAGGTGTTTGTGTTTTTTGAAGATACGATTTGATGATTTAATTTAAACTTGTGAATGTTTTAGGTTTTTTTTTTAAAGAAATTTATGTTTTATCGTTCCACTTTAAATAAAAATAATAATAATTGAATTTTTTATAATATTTCAAGATTTATCAAATTTGGGTGTTACACATACGGCTAATCTTATCTTGACCACTGTCATTGTAGATGGGAGGACAATTTCGTAAATAATAATTGTCAAAGAGGGGACTAAATCAATAATAGTCTCGTTGGCTCTTAAGCACCACCACAATAGGAAAAAGAAAATGAGCATTTTCCCGGAACCCGATAAGCCACATGCGGTGTGCCTTCCATTTCCAGCACAGGGTCACATAACCCCTATGCTCAAACTAGCCATACTTCTTCATCACAGAGGTTTTTACATAACCTTCGTCAACACCGAATACAACCACCGCCGCCTGCAAAAATCCGGAGCTGCCGGAAGTAACTCGCCGGACTTCCACTTCAAGACAATCCCCGATGGTCTCCCACAGGCAGATTCTGATACAACCCAACACATCCCATCTCTATTTAATTCCCTTAAGGAAAATGGTTTAGCGCCGTTTCGCCAACTTCTGGTGAAGCTTAATTCTTCACCTGAGGCTGAGGGCATCCCGCCGGTGACCTGTACAGTTTCCGATGCCATAATGTCGTTTGCTGTTGCGGCTGCCGATGAAATTGGTGTCCCAAGTGTGTGCTTCCGAACAACAAATGCTTGCAGCTTCTTGTGCAATAAAAACTTGCGAGTACTTATGCAGAAAGGTCTCATACCTCTCAAAGGTACATTCTTCTTGTAACTGCACACCTTTCTCATATATTTTTAAGGATTAATCTGAAAGTGTACGTATTACATCCACAAGGGCTCATGAATAATAAATTATATGCGGTCCCATCCATGTCAGGGATGTAAACGATTATGTACACCAAAAATATACGTGTAAACGTATAGCATAGTCGTTTACCTTATTCTCCATGGGAATGAACAGTTCTATCTTATATACCTATAAATAATCAAAACGGGCACTTCATAAAGGGGGCTGTATTTTCTTCCTTTCTAACTTTTGCCATTCCATGAATAAATATGGGCAGTAATCTGAATGAAGAAAGAAGAAATTCTTTTTTCTAAACAAGAAAATAATATTTGAATTAAGAAGAAATTAACTAGGTTATTAAAGTTTTATAAAGCATGCTTTATAAGTGGTCAAACTCTATTTTTATTCCCATTTTGTAAGATCGGCAACTTTTATCAATTTTATAACCAAATATTCCTTGAAACATAATGCTTAAACAATTATATTTATTGACAAACAAGCACTAAAGAAAGAAGGCTTGTAGAAAGAAAAATTTAAAAGAAGGTTAGGTTTTTATTTTCTATTACTATTTGAGTCCTTTAATTTTTTAAAATTGTTATTTGGGAAAAAAAAAATAAAAGAAGAAGAAAAGAACTTTTTCATTACCCACCTCAAATATAGCCAAGACCAAGACATTATCTTCAAAATAAGTAGGCACGTGTTATATATATAGCCCATGTATGATTTAGATAAAAATTATATTATTAATTCATTTTAATAAAATGATGATATGTGTGATTGAAAAATTATATATATCATTAAATATATAATTAAAATTAACTATTGATTTTAACTTATATTTTGATTAGTTTATTTAGCTTAACCAAATAAGAACATAATTATATTACTCGCTCCATCTCAATTATATAGGTTTAATTTTCCTTATTTTCTTCTCCCATTTATATAGGTCTGTTTTTTTATTTAACTTGTTTTGTTTTGTTCATTTATTAACATGCCTTTATTTAATTTGCTTAATTATAATTAATATTTTCAATTAATGAAATTGTACAAATATGAATAGGGTAAACTAGGGATGTATTTTGACAAAAGTTTCCTTTTAATAACATTAAATAATATTTTTTACTCAGTGTGAAAAATAAAATAATTCTATATAAATGGGACGAAGAAGTACATTTTTGCACCTCCTCGTATTTCAATTGACATAATCACCAAAAGGATAGATTCCAACAAATATAATATAGAATATTATGAATTTTATAATCACTAAAAGCCAATTCTTCATATATTAAATTTTTTTGGCACCGCCTCCAATAAATATAATAGAATATTATGAAATTTATAATCACCAAAAGCCAATTCTTCATATATTACATTTTTTTTTTGGTACTGCCTCATTTTTGCACTGCCCGTCCCTCTATAAACAGAAGACTAAAGCTACAGAACTCAAAGCTACAACATGCAACGCAATAAATAAAAGGGTAATTGGCACAAAACTTTTCTACCTTCCTTGTCTATTGTGGAAAACGTCCATATCTTTCATTTTTTTTGACATTTTGCCCCTATTTCCACATTCTTGGTGTTGAACATGCTTTTCACCAATTTTGGATAATTTTACCCTTCATTCAAATAAAAAAAAAGAAAAAAAAAAGGAAACGACAAATAACTAATTGCAACCACAGTCCCCAATTTTTAAAAATTACAAATCAGTCACAAATATATATAAAATTTTCAACATAAGTACCAACAACCATGGAACCCAATTTCCGGCCACCTAGGCCATGGCCACCTAGGCCATGGGATTTTGACACCACCACCATCTCCTCATCAACCCTAACATCCCCATGCAAATTTCAGCCCCAAATACCAACAAAATCGAGCTAAATTTTGCCCAAAAATCGCCTTTCACGCCCGGCATTATTACAAATTCGACCAAATTCATGGATACCCATGTTCCATATAACCCACAGACCACTCAATCTCACCAAGATGCATCCATACATGTTCCAATTATAGTAAACAACCCAAAAAACCGAGATCTACAGCCAATTTTCTAGTTAGTGAACTCGCGGACGACAAAGCCATTTTCCGACGATGGTGGTGGGACCCATGATCGCCGACCATCACCACAGGACACTACTCATCATGGTGCATCTATTGAGCATATGGGTCTTCACCAATTTGGCTTTGGAATGACTGTTCGTCCAAAAACAGTCAACACACATAGAAACTAGTCTGATCTCCTTTCAATTAGCATCCCTCCACGACTCCAATCTGCAAATTGCATCAATCAGCATGCAATTGAAGGTCAAACGACGCTGGATATGGATTTAATTGCTTCAATTCATCATCCAAATGCAACAATTTTGGATTTGACCTCATGAAATGTGCTGCCACACGAAGAGGATACTTCTCCATCAATTTGTGAGTCTAATGTGTCCCAACATATGAATCAACTTGGGAAAACTCAAATTTAGGCCCAAAAAACATTGGGTAATCATTCAATTTTAGAAATTACAGCACTCATTTGCCAAATTTTGAAGTCAAATGGCGTTCTTCACATACTTTAAGAAGAAGGAACAGAAACTGAATGCCATTTGTAATTTTTAAAAAATTGGGGACTGTGATTGCAATTAATTATTTGTTATTTCCTTTCTTTCCTTTTTGTTTTATTTGAATGGATAGTAAAATTGTCCAAAATTGGTGAAAATGACGTTCAGCGCAAAGAAATGTGGGGCAAAAATGTCAAAAAATAAAAGGTACGGACATTTTTCCACAATAGACATGAAAAAGTAGAAACATTTTGTGCCAATTACCCTAAATAAAATTGAGTAGTTCAATGTTTACTGTTATAGAAATTGTACACTTGTGACTAGGTACATAGCCAGAAATCAATACTACGGGAGGCAAAAAATTTTAAAAATTTAATGTATGAATAAAATTTTTAAATTTTTAAGACTATCTTAAAAGTAAAAACACTTAAACACACCCTTACTGATTACGAACTCCCAGCTAAATGCTATTTACTATTACTATAAGATAAGAAAGAATTGAAACAAGTTAAAAAGGGAGCAACAAATGCTTCCTAATTAATATTAACACGTGTTTGTAACTCTTACTCGTAAGAGAGGGATGAGGGCAGAGAGCTACAAATCAAATTCCTAGATCTTGAAGGCTTGAACAAAATTTCAAATCCTCAAAATTCATCGATTCAAGTTGGCTTCTTAGTTTTTATACCTAGTATTTTTTACTTATCATATACATAATACAAACCAATTATAATTAATTGAAAAGATATCAGAAGATTTTCATATTCTAATTAGTAAATTAAGTTCCCTAACCTAACACAAGTCGGCACTCGACAGCTAGGCGGTGAGTTGGTGAGATGCTGACAAGTCACGGACTCTCAGCAGTCAGCAGACCAGGCAGCGAGTCGACACTCGACGGTCCTGTTCGACGACTACGATAGGGACAAGGTGAAAAGATTTAGGGATTTTGATTTTTGATTTTTAGGAATTATTTCAATTTGCTTTGTAAAAGAAAAGGAATGAGAATAGGGGTTTATACGTGAATAAGAGTAGGGAGAATTTACATAATGGGTATTATATATCGATACAAATAAGTGGGCATAAAATTATATAAATTAGTGGACTAACGATTAAACAAAAAAAAAAAATTGACGTGGGCTAGCCTATTAAAATTAAGTGGAAATTACAGATTCTAATAGATTAAAAAATCTCATTTCATGAATAAGATGTCATGTTTAGTATTTCACAAATCAGAACTTTATTAATTAATAACAAATATGAAAATTAATTAATCTATTTAATAAATAATAATTTCAAACCCTAATTTATTCATTTCCTACCTCTCGTTCTCTCTCTAAACCAGGGAACCCCTCTCTTCGCTGCCTGACCTTTCAACAACTCTCTCGCCGCCTCACCGAGAACCTCTCAACCTTAGAGCACCAGCGTCGGAGTGAAGCCACTAAAAGCCGTCGGAGTGAAGCAGTGTCATAGCTACCTTTCACGCGACGGTGGATATGCAAATCACGATTTATGGATATGCAGATGACATGTCGCCACTGCACTACTGTGCACATCGCGACATTGCCGCTGCAATACTGCGTTGCAACTGTGGCCGCTGTGCAATGCTTATTGTCGCTGTGATTGGCGATCACAATTTGATACCGAAGTTTTGTTGGTTGCAATATGGGAAAATTTTGGTCACGATCTGTCGCGATCTAGTGGTGGATGTGGTGTTTGCGGTGCTCTAAGGTTGTGGTGATGGTGGTGTTGCTGGTCCTTTTTTAGGGTGGGTTTTGTGTTGAAAATTGTGGTGGTGGTGGATATGGGGAACTATTGTTGTTGAAAGTTTATGTACATGGGTGTGGTGGTGTGCGTGCATGCGTGCGTCGACGATGGGCTGATGTTGGTGATTTGCACAATTTTGTGGTGACGGTGGTAGTTGTGGTGGTGGTCGTGACAGTTTGGTTGATTTTGTGACAAATAATTAGACCCATGACTTGAAAATTGTGATTGTGATTCCCAATTGTAACTCACAATTTAGGAGTCACAGTTGGTCGTGGCGGTGGTTATGGTGGTCATGGCGGTGGTCGTGATGATTTGGTTGATTTGTAACTCACAATTGGATACGTGACTTGAAAATTATGACTGTGAATTGTAAGTGTTGATGATGATCACAAATTATTTGGTTGATTGTGACCATTGAATTGGTTAATCTGTGACCAATAAATAATATCTGATCAATGAAAAAGATAAAATGTGATCGAAAAATAACATGTGACCTAAAAAACTGTTAATCTGTGATCGATAATTTGATAATTTGTAACTGTATAATAAGTTATGACTTATACTATTTGTGATTTATAACCAATAAATAAATCGTGAGTTATAAATTTTTCGATTTATGATCGTTGAACAAACTGTAACCTATAAAATTGTTGAATTGTGACCGTAAAATAATTTTTAACATAAAATTTTTTATTTGTGACCAAAAAATAATAAGTGACGAATTAAATCGTTAATTTGTGACCAAATTATATAAATATGTGATTTAAATATATTTAATTACTAAAATAAATAAATAATTAATTAATTAAACTATAAATAATTTTTAATAAAAATTTGATTTTTGAAATTTAAAACTTGTTTTCTTGTTTTTGAAATGTGCCATAATTAAACTCTTACTTATGAAATTTTCCCTAAAATTAATTGTTGGTGGGCTAATATATTACAATTCAACCAAAAATTATAAAAAAATAAAATAAAATTGCATTAGGGCCTGGATAACAATGGGCTGCAGCCAAATACAGCCCACGCCTATCTCCGCCCATGCTTGTGACTTGTTTGATGAAAATATGAATCAAGTATGCATGTGAGAGGACACCTTGATATTTCAAAATGTAAATTTATTTAAAACATCCTCCATTCGCCTCTCTTTATAATAAAATTCTTATACTTATTTTTAATCATATTTTTCAAAAAATCACTATTCAAAACATCATTTATTCTAAATAATGGACATTGTTTAAAGGGTAATGCTACGGGCCCCCCTCCATGTGAGGGGTGTGTACTGCATTGTGTACACCTCAGGGTGTACTCGTAACATTTTCCTAAGGTAAAATGTGCTCATGGCATTGCCACATCATCAATTTTTTTTTTTTTGGTTGAATTGTCAACAATAGCGGTTTGTGTGCATATTAAGCTCACGTCCATCATGGGAAAGAGAACATCCTTGATATAAAAACCTAGGAATTAAAGATCGGTAAATAGAGAAGAAGAAAACATGTACAAATACAAATTTACATTAATGGCGAGGCTGGTTAAGTCAGTCTAGTTGACTCATCGCGTAGCGACCAGGAAGGCATTCTCGAACACAGAACAAGATCCAATTAATGAACTCATAAGAAATGAACATCGAATTGTACAAAAGGGAAAATATTATAAGATTTTTCCTTCCTTTTCCTTTATCCTTATCCATTAAATACAATGTTTAACGATATTTTCTTAACTATATATGCAGATTCATCTTATTTATCAAATGGATACTTGGACACTACTGTAGATTGTATTCCAGGCCTGAAAAACATAAGACTCCGGGAATTTCCAACATTTATTCGGACAACAGATATAAATGATCCAATGCTAAATTTCTTATTGGGAGAAACTGAAAGAACCTCAAAAGCATCAGCCATCATTTTTAATACTTTTGATGCATTGGAGGCTGAAGTTTTGAATGCTCTCTCGCCCTTGTGTCCTCCGGTTTACGCCATTGGTCCTGTCCATTTGTTCATTGATCAACTTCCAGAAAACAGTCTGAAGTTTATCAGAGGTAATGTTGAAAGACGCATTTAGAAGCTTAATATTAGAATTCAGGACATGCATGCTACTATATTGACGTTAAAACTGTTGGAAAAAAATGGTTTAATGGGTCAACTTTGAGCCCAAATTTCAGTGGGACCCACCTTTTAAATAATACGGGACCTAACATATTCACGTTCTACTCCGCGAGATGATTAACGTGATATATTTATTTATCGAAAACCATTTAAAATTGAATGAAATATTAAGTGTTAAAATAACCCACATAAACTAAGGATTATGGAAAAATTTGATTTGCCAAACACTTATCCCACATAGGAAAGTTAGGAAACTTTGGTGTGGTTTATAAAGTGGAAGTTTGGAATTGGGTTTGGGCCCCAAGGGGTACCAATAGTCTTTGGAAGGGGGAAGACCTATATCCTATTGGGTTCGGTCATAAACCCACAGGCACGCTCCGCAGTCGTCGTCGCCGTCCGACCGGCCGGCACTAGCACGAGTCCGGTGCGGGTCCTGGTCCGGGTCGACCTTTACACTATATTAATTTTTTGGACAAAATTTATTTAAAATTTTGGGCCAAATTGTAAATAATCAAATTCTTGGGTACAAAATGAAATTTAAATTTTGGCTTATTCCGAGTGTTTTATTTTCTTTTAACAGTCGACTGTTTACCGACCAAACAGTCGACTGTTTACCGACCAAACAGTCGACTGTTAGCCGACTGTTAACCGACTTAACAGACACGACTTTTAAGAACAGTATGTCTGTTCGGATTTTTGAGGCTTGTCTGAAAGGTGATGACTGTTCGAATGGTCACGAACAAGTCTATAAATAGCCAGCCTTTCTACCAGAAAATTTACACCATTTTCATTGCAAACTTTCTGTGCTTTGAATCTCATTTCCCTCTCTCTCGTTCTGATATTGTCTCGAAGTAAAAAACACTTCGTTGAATTCGTTGGAACTCCTACAGACTGCAGTGCTGCTTCCGTAGGAGACGAAAAATTCGTTCTATCCTAGGAAACGATTGCTGGACGCCTTTAGCACCATTGAAGGCAGCAAATTCGTTTTAAGGACACATCGTGAAGTCGGTGGGCTCGAATTACAATTTTGGATCTTGTTGATCAATTCTTGCATTCAGGTAATTCTGTCGGATTGTTTTCGAAGGAGTGAATTCAAACTCTAGAAACAACAATCTTAAAACGAATTTGCTTTTTCAATTATTATTTGTTTCTGTTTCTACTCCTTCTTATCGTTGATCTTCTGGTTGCATTTAGAAATGGCAACTTCTGGTACCACACTCCCGAATACGACCAGGGAAAAACCAGAAAAGTTTAATGGGTCAGATTTCAAGCGTTGGCAACAAAAAATGCTTTTTTATCTGACGACATTAAATTTGGCTAAATTTCTCAAAGAAAACGCGCCTTCATATATCGAGCAAGACAGTGATGCTGAAAAATTGGTTGCTGTTGATGCATGGAAGCATTCTGATTTCTTATGCAGAAATTAAGTGCTTAATGGACTGGATAACACATTATATTATGTGTACTGCAATGCTAAGTCTGCAAAAGAACTGTGGGAATCTTTGGACACAAAGTACAAAACCGAAGATGCCGGCACGAAAAAATTCATTGTCGATCGTTTTTTGGATTATAAAATGGTTGACAACAAGACTGTCATATCCCAAGTTCAAGAACTTCAGATCATACTTAGCGACATCCATGCCGAAGGAATGAAACTAAGTGAATCATTCCAAGTCGCTGTACTAATTGAGAAATTACCACCTTCATGGAAGGATTTCAAGAATTACCTCAAACACAAGCGGAAGGAAATGAAACTTGAAGATATCATTGTCCGTTTGAGAATAGAAGAAGACAATCGCAAAACGGAAAAAAGGAATGGTGCATCTACTTCGATGGAACCAAAAGCCAACATTGTAGAAGGAGGCTTCAAGACAAGCAAAAAGAGGAAGCACAATGGGGAAGGACAAATTGGTTCTCCAAAAACTGCTAAAAAGTTTAAAGGCAACTGTTACAATTGTGGCAAGGCAGGACATCGATCCAAGGATTGTCGAAAGCCAAAAAAATGTAAAGGGAAAAACTAACCAGGCCAATGTAACAGAACATGAGAACCTCACTGATAAGGTACAAGACATGAATCTTTCTGCGGTCGTCTCTAAATGCAACTTAATTGGAAACACTAAGGAGTGGTGGGTAGATACTGGAGCTACTCGTCACATATGCTCAAACCGCGGGATGTTCTCTACCTACAAAGCAATGGATCATGATAAACATCTTTACATGGGAAACTCGTCATCTTCCAAGGTAGAAGGACATGGGAAGATAGTGCTAAAAATGACAAGTGGAAAAGAGCTCACTCTGAATGATGTTCTTCATGTGCCCGATGTTAGAAAAAACTTAGTATCTGGTTCTCTACTAAGTAAAAATGGGTTTAAACTAGTATTTGTCTCGGACAAATTTGTACTATCAAAGAATGAAATGTTTGTAGGAAAAGGCTACCTGAATGAGGGGCTCTTTAAATTGAATGTAATGACTGTTGTACCTCCAATTAATAAGAATACATCTTCTTCTTACTTGCTTGAGTCATTTAACATTTGGCATGAACGATTAGGACATACAAGTTATAACACTTTGCGTAGACTAATCAAATTAGATTTATTACCAAAGTGTGATTTAAATCATAATCACAAATGCGATATATGTGTAGAAGCCAAAATGTCACGTCTACCCTTTCGTTCTGTTGAAAGAAGTACCGAACCCCTAGATTTAATTCACACCGACATATGTGATTTAAAATTTGTTCAAACTAGAGGAGGTAATAAGTACTTTATCACTTTTATCGATGATTATACTCGATATTCCTATGTGTATTTGCTCAAAAGCAAAGACGAAGCAATTGAAGTGTTTAAACACTACAAGTTAGAAGTTGAAAATCAACTTAGCAAAAGGATTAAGGCCATAAGAAGTGATAGAGGTGGTGAATATGATTCACCATTTGAGAAATTCTGTTCGGAACACGAAATTATTCATCAAACTACCGCGCCTTATTCTCCTCAATCTAATGGTATTGCTGAACGCAAGAATCGAACATTGAAGGAGATGATGAATGCTATGTTAATAAGTTCTGGATTACCGCAGAACTTGTGGGGGGAAGCCTTGCTTTCCGCCAACTATATTCTTAACAAACTACCACATCGAAAAACGCAAAAGATACCTTA
>NC_036241.1:12225988-12272261 GCF_002742605.1 Olea europaea var. sylvestris | reverse complement strand
CTCCGGGTCGACCTTTACACTATATTAACTTTTTGGACAAAATTTATTTAAAATTTTGGGCCAAATTGTAAATAATCAAATTCTTGGGTACAAAATGAAATTTAAATTTTGGCTTATTCCGGTTGTTTTATTTTCTTTTAACAGTCGACTGTTTCGATTGTTTACCGACCAAACAGTCGACTGTTTACCGACCAAACAGTCGACTGTTAGCCGACTGTTAACCGACTTAACAGACACGACTTTTAAGAACAGTATGTCTGTTCGGATTTTTGAGGCTTGTCTGAAAGGTGATGACTGTTCGAATGGCCACGAACATGTCTATAAATAGCCAACCTTTATACCAAAAAATTTACACCATTTTCATTGCAAATTTTCTGTGCTTTGAATCTCATTTCCCTCTCTCTCGTTCTGATATTGTCTCGAAGTAAAAAATATTTCGTTGAGTTCGTTGGAACTCCTACAGACTGCAGTGCTGCTTTCGTAGGAGACGAAAAATTCGTTCTATCCTGGGAAACGATTGCTGGACGCCTTTAGCACCATCGAAGGCAGCAAATTCGTTTTAAGGACACATCGTGAAGTCGGTGGGCTCGAATTACAATTTTGGATCCTGTTGATCAATTCTTGCATTCAGGTAATTCTGTCGGATTGTTTTCGAAGGAGTGAATTCAAACTCTAGAAACAACAAAAACTTGAAATTCTATCTTTAAACGTCAATCTTGTTAAGTGGAGTAGTCTAAATAATTATAAGTTGGTCTATATTTTCATTTTTGTTCGATATGAGATTTTATTCCTTAACATGTTCTTGCAAGATGGTAGCTCGTTTGAGTAGACCAAACCTGAAATTCGTGGGCTCATTTTTTGAATCTTAATCAGATCAAATCCCTCATTTTGAGTTTAAAGGGCTCTAATACAATGTTAAAGCTTAGAGTTTCATTTTAAAAGGTCAACCTTATTAAAATGAGTAACTCAAATCCTCATAAATTGTTCTATATTTTCTTCCTTATTCGATCTGGGATTTTATTCCTTAACAATTGAATTTGAACCTGTGATGCCCGGACCCTTCTTTTTGGTCGACATACTCGTGTTCACACGACATGACACAGGTATGGGTATGAAATACGGGGTGTACATGGCAAATTTCAGCCGGACACAGCAAGGGATGGAAACTATTGGACTTCCGCCGTCACCATTGTTGCAGAGAATCGCGTGGTTGCTGGTTTGGGGAAGGAGGGGTAGTTGGACTTGGGCCTGTTTTTTGTTTTTTTTCTAGGCCTTTTGGGCCCTTTTTCTTAGGTTGTCCATGGAGAACAGTAGTTAAGCCTGTTTTGTTTTTTAATTGTTGGACCTTTTTTTTAATCCATTGTGGTTGAAGTATTGAGAAAAATTGACAAATCAAGTGTTAACTTTGACATAATTCAATTTTTAGGTGTCAAGTTTTAAATTGCAAAACTCAAATATTAGCAAATTAATTATAAATATTTATTAATTAAATTTAACAAGGTTACAAATATATAATTAATGATCACATATACATAATTATAGGTCACAACTTTTTTACCGGTCACATATTATCAAATTCATAGGTCACTGATTATTTTGAGGTCACAAATAAAAAAATTTATAGGTCACCGATTATTTTATTGGTCACAAATCAAAAAAATTACAAATAACAGTTTATTATCAATTACAAATTTTCAAATTTGTTGGTCATAAATTATATTTTAGTTAGTACTAATCAAATTTTAATGTCACAGTTTAATAACTAAATAATTGGTTCACCGCTACCAATACTCCCACCACTTGCGACCACTATTGTTAGCACCACAACACTACCACCTCCACACCACCATTGCCATTGCAGTCGCCATCTGCCACCACCTCCACCAACCGTCGTCAGATCCACCGTATTACTAGTACCTCTACCTGCACAACCAACAAAAACGCTAAAACCCCCCAACATCACCAAAACACCCCCAAACCACTGTCTAATTCAATAAAACCCACTCCCAACCGCCAAATCCACCACCACAAAACCCCACCACACAAACACCATCACCGCCACAGTGGTGTTTTGTGCTGAAAAGAAAATATTATTGAAATTCAGCAAATCTAGTTGAGTAATTTGGCAGATCAAATTATAGAAATCCTCTTTTCATTGTCGCGTTGCGGCAGCGATCTCCAGGAGTATAGCATTGACGATTTAGGTTCTTTTCCCCTATGTTCTTTATCTTCTTCTTCAAAAATCGGCAGATCAAATTATAGAAATCCTCTTCTCATCGCCGCGCTACTATGATGGTCTCCGACAATGGGCAATGATCTCCGGGAGTAGGCGGCGCCGTCGGAGGAGTGGCTTAAGTGGGAAGAGTGAGAAGGAAGAAATGGAGAGAAATGAATATGAATTTTAAGGTCTATAATTGGATTGAGATGAGATAGTGTTGATATATTTAAAATTGATATTATTAAGAGTCTGTTTGGAAGTGATTTTGAAAATTAATTTTTTGATCGTTAGGAGAAAAGTGGGGTCCATCTGTGAGAGAAGAAGTCAAACATGACGACTGAAATAGTGAAATAACGGTCAAAAAATTAATTTTTTGGGCTAAAAAATCACTTCCAAATAAGCTGTAATATTAATTGTTAAATCAATACCTGAATTGTGAATTAAAAAAAAAAATTCACCTAATTTTTGCACTGAAATCTTGAAATGCCTAGAATTTTGTAACTTCCTCTTAAGTATATTTACAGCATTACACTTTTATTTGTTGGGTTTATTTATCTCTTTCTTTGAATTTTATAGTCTTATTGGCTGAGTATACATGAGATTTATTATTTCTTAAATATGGTTTCTTGTTCTTTCAATCTAGAGAAGATCATTTTAATTAGGAAAAAAATAAATCATGGTAAATGTTGTTATAAAAGTTTTAAAAAAAATTTAAAATGTAATTTTTCTATGGCCAAAATGATTGACAAATAATTATAAAATCAACATAAATAAATGTTTTTGAACACTTTAATAGCATTTTCTAAAATTAATATTTTTTTCAAAACTTGAAAAAATAGAAGTAATCAAATAATAGTTGACAAGTTTATTTTTTAACAATTTGCAACTAATTATTGTTTAACTTTTTATATGTGATTTTTTGGGGAAAAAATTGAAATTTAAAAAACGTACCCACGTACTCGTATTCGAAATTTGCACTCTTTTTAACCATGCTCTTGTATTCTACATTTTGAAAAATATAAGATTCGACACTTAGATATGTATCTGTATCCGATACTCGTACTCAAGTCCAAGCAACTTATGTTTAAACTCTTGAGTTGTTTCAACAGGTAACCTTTGGAAAGAAGAGACAGGGTGTCTGGAGTGGCTTAACCCAAAGAAACGGAACTCAGTGGTGTACGTGAACTTCGGTAGCATAACAGTCTTGACACCGCAGCAACTCGTTGAATTCGCTTGGGGACTTGCGAATAGTAAGAAAAACTTTGTTTGGATAATCAGGTCAGACACTGTAGTTGGCGATTCTGCTAATTTGCCGTCTGAGTTTGTCGAAGAAACTAAAGAGAGAGGCCTCATTGCAAGTTGGTGCCCACAAGAACAGGTGCTCAACCACCCGTCTATTGGAGTTTTCCTAACGCATTGTGGCTGGAACTCGACAATTGAAAGCATGTCTTGTGGTGTGCCGATGATCTGCTGGCCATTCTTTGCTGATCAGTTCATTAATTGTAGGTTTTCATGCACGGAATGGGGTGTTGGCTTAGAAATTGATAATAATGTCGATAGAGTTGAAGTAGAGAAGATTGTGAGGGAACTAATTGATGGAAAGAAGGGTAAGAAGATGAAGAATAAAGCAGTTGAGTGGATGAAAAAGGCTAAAGGAGCCACCGAAATCAATGGTTCATCTCACTTGAACTTTGATAAATTTGTGGAGGTGCTGCTGTCCAAGAAGAACAATAATATGATGGCTTGATGAACATTCCACATGTAATGGTTCATCTTTTCTTTGGAGAGTTGACCACAGAGGCCTAATTGAGAATTTGCAATTATTTCAATATTAAAGTTTTTTCTAATTACTTGCTCATTACAAACCAGCGGTGAAGAGGGAAAATAGTTATATCTTTTAACATCTCAAGACATGCAGGAAAAATGCAAAAAGCGTTCAACGAAAATCAAAATACAGACATAACAATAAACTTAATAAAGCAGCTACGTGACATTTTCGCTTCTCTTTTCTGACATTGCACTTCAAGAAATACAAATTACTTTGCATCTTGTACGAAACTTGGAGATGAAAAACTACTTTTAATTGAGAAAATGATAAATTCGAGAACGCTCTACTTTGTTTCATAGATTAACTTGCATAAAATGACTAATATCTCAAGCCTTATATAGGCTTTAAATTATGTATCTAATCTAGTACATATATCCAATATTAATTGTTCGTGCATCTTGAGACTTCATGAATTTTATCTTCAGATGTTGTTTGTCAACATGGGCTCAAATAAAATTATACTTCATATTGATGTACTAACTTCAATCATGAAAAAGTGGATTCTTGACCAACAATAATGTTGACTTGTTGTCAACGAGAATCTCAGTCAGCACATCCTGTTGCAAACCAACTTCCTTTAACAAATTTCTAATCCAATTGCTTGACAGAACGCAAAATGTAACAATAACATACTCCAGGCCCCTTGAACATGATTTATAGTACTCTAAGTAAGCTTCAAAACTTCGAAAATGCATCAATCATCAATAACTTGTGAAAATATCTAGAGACTTCACGAATTTTAACTCCACATATTATTTGTCAACACATACTCGAACAAAATGATACTTCATATTGATGTACTCACTTTGATCATGAAAAAAGTGGATTCTTAACCAACGATAATATTAACTTGTTGTTAGCAAGAATCTTTATCAACTCATCTTGTTGCAAATGAACTTCCTTTAACAAATTTCTAATCCAATTGCTTGATAGAATGCAAAAATCTAAGAGTACAATATACTCCACTTCACAACTTGAAAGCAATACAATGAGTTACTCCTTCAAAGACTATGTATAAAAGTAGTATCTCTAGTAAAGAAAACATGACAACTTGTTCGGTTTTTATGATCATCTCTACCCCAATCATCCTTGCTATAATAGACAAACTTGAAATGATTAGAATATGAACAAGTTGATGCATCGATCTTTTTGTGACCTACAAATGTGTTATGGTGAGGAACTCCATATACAAAATAACGAGACTAGCCCCCCCACAAAATTCTTAGGTCGTGCTCATGTCAAATGCCTTGTACTTCCAACAAAACTCTTGTAAAAATTAGATCATCTACATAAAAATTAATCAAGATATTACCATTAAAATTCAACTTCCTATAGAGCGTGCTCCCATTGCCTTGAAGAATATCAAAAATCTCCATAAAAATTATATGAAAAATAAAAATTATTATTTTACTCGTTAATTCTCTTAGCTTAGGTTTATAATCAATCCACTTGACTATCTCTACAAATTTCGAGCAGCCCTATGTCACGAGATGTTGATAATTGAACCATTCACTCAAAAAGTGATATTTGTTTGGTTATTGATGTGATATTTTCTTCCAAATTCTTTCAACTAGTGATGTATCTTGAGAAGCTATCGCTCTAGTCCTACTATATATAACAATTGTCAACGTTTTCTTGTACATAAGATAACAATCCTATCGAAGCTCGTTAGTTATCATTGTACAAAAATTCGATCTCGTTGATGCGAGAATCCCAAAATACAGGCTTGGAGCATGTCTTTTAATAATTAGATCGATCATTCGTTCTTGTTGACACTGCAGTTCCACATTATGGTATTGTTTACCTACAAATTTGCAAATGGCTTTGTAGTCAATTGATTCTTACAATTACCTATATTGCATCATAGTGACATTCTAGCAGTGCATAATTATTTCTCTCGAAGTACTATAGTCAAATGGCCCTCTTTACGCTATTCCTCATTATTCAGCGTAAATGCTTGGAGATATTTTTACATGGAATAGAATATTGTTGCTAATTATTTGTATATGATTTTGGGTATTTGGGATACGATACTGTAATCAATGTTCAAAGATTTTCACCAATATACTATCATATCTCCCTATGATACATGATGCAACATGTACACGTGCAAGGCATATGTTTGAATCTGAAAGATGGGGTCCTTCAACCTTGTGAAAACACAGATAACCAAAGTAAAAAAGATAAAAATAAATAAATAAGATGATTGTGAATACTTAAATATGGCATTCAGAATGGGATGACAATGGTGACTTAAATGGAATTTCCCTACTATTTGTCGTACTATTCGGTGTCTGTATAGATATACTTCTTGATGCTTCGGCGGTTACTTTGGATAGTTATAGATGCAGTATGTTCTTTCTATTCAAAATATAGAGTGGACAACTAAGAATTAAGATTAAAAAAATGTGTTTCCATACTTCCAATAGCTAAATAGATCCTTTTGAGTAAGTTGTGATATCTTTTAAGTTTTCCAATTGATAGACACATTTAACCACAATCATATACCCATTGCACATTATCTCGTCATTTGATATTAAGGGTTTGTTTGATGGAATTTATTTGAAAATAATGAGTTATTAAATAGAATTTTTTTTCGAGAATATGTAGTTAAAAATTAAGGAAATTTTATTGATTTTTGAGTAGAATATTTTATTGTGTGAATGTGTGGTAGAAAATGGTACTATTGCAAACAATTTAAATTTTTAAAGGATGACAAACATGGGCTAAATGTTAACCTCCAATAATTGTATTGGCATACCTACATTGCAAAACTAAATAACAAGATATATGAACATATGCATGATTTTCTATTAGTGATGGCAACGGGGCGGGTTCGGTGCCCACCCCGTGCCCCGCCCCACCTTCGGTGGGGTAGGAAGCTTGCCCGTTTCCTGCCCCGCTTTTTTTTCCTCTCTCTCTCTCCAAATTTCGAGTTCAATAAAATACAGATAATATTCAAACTGATAAAGTTAATATCCAAAATAAACGCTACAAATCTTAAATATAATAATCGCTATTGGTACATAATATTGATTATTAGGATGAACAAGATTTTTTTTTTGTTTTTTCCTTTAATATTGTTACAAAAGTTGTAACCCCACACGGTTTAATTTATTACAATATATAGATTTTCAAATTTGTTCAATTGAACATGTTATATCTCTTTATATTTGTTTTTATCAATATAATATCAATTTGACAAAGTAACATAATGGTATATATAAATTAGTCAAGTTTGATAAGACTTGTACAATTGAGGATACAAGAAAATAGATCATATCCTTCTATTTGAAGCAAGATGAATCCCAACATTTTAATTAAAAATAATAATAATAAATTCACGGGGCGGAGGGCGGGGTAAATTGCCATTACTATTTTCTATCCTTCCTTTTTATTTCATTTTTTATGGCAATAATATTTTTTATGTTGTTCTCAAATTGAAAGAATCTAGAACGGTCTAATACCACTACAAGTTTTAGGATTTGCCGAGTTTTCGTTCCAGATTACAAATTGTTCAATTCAACCTTACGTGCAGAATTAAGTTAACTAAAGCAACAAGTCACTTTAATTAATTGTCCAAGTAATTAATCATACAATTCAATTTGTCCTAAGTTTAAATGTCGCAAGTATAATTTGGACAGCTATAAAAACAATAAAGAACACCAAAAGTTGTTGACGGAGAAACCCAATGTGGGAAAAAACTCCGAGACCAAGTCAGTTACCTTCACTATTGACAATTCAGAGCATACAATGATACGCTTATCAAGTACCCATTAAGACCCGCTGTCACAGCCTCACGATCTACTGCCGTAGACACCTCTAGCTCTAGAACTCCTGATCTACCTCCTACAGTCTTCTGCTGTCATAGATTTCTCTAGCCTCCTGCTAGACTCGTGCTATATCTCCTGCAATCCAATCTGCTCTCTCCTACAACCTCCTGGTCTGTGCTGAACGTTTCTCTAAGTGAAACACCAAGAACCGTCTGTTCTTATGCTTGTAACTACGCCTCAATTCACCTCTTTCAATCCCCCAATGAGAGAGTCACTTCCTCAACAGATTAAGGAAAACACAATGTTTTGGGTTATGAAGATTGATGTTTTTCCCAAGACCTTGGTTGCCAAATCACAAGATGAATGTATGTGAATTCTTCAATGAACTGCAGCTTGGATCACTCAATGATGTTATCAATGTGTTTGGCTATGAAAGAATAATGTAGCAACCTCGAATTTCATGTCCATGACTTCTGTATTTATAGTTAGGGGTAAGAAAGTGTCATGGGCTGCTTAAAACTCTCAAAATCGCGACCTAGAGTTTGGCCAGATGACACCGTCGCTTGAGCAAGGAGCAAGCGATAACTGAGCAGTCGTCAGTATTTTCATTATAACTTTCTCTCAATGTCCGATTGAGGTAATTCAAAATGCGTTAAAAAAAATTTCAAAGGGCTACAATTCTTATAGAAATAGCCTTGTCCAAATTCCAACATTTTATATGTGAAAAATACGTTGCAAATCACGACTAAAAATCTGGAATATAATTTGTGTGGCTCTTTGATATCCTTTAGACTTTCAATTGCATTCCGATGATCTTGTGTGATCTTCTTGGACATCTTGGATTCCTTCAACGACTTGAACACATATTTACCCCACTTAAACAAAATTTCACCCTAAGCCCTTGACTTTTACAACAATGTTCAATTGAGTCCCTCACTTTTACAAACATACAATTAAGCCCATTTTGTCTACAGAAATGTCAATCACACTTTCAGACCTAACACAAATTTACATCTTATTTTCATTTTATATCTTTGGATGCCGAATCTACCAAGTGTGTCGTATGAACTCAAACATAAATATGATTAATAACAAGTGAACTATGACCAATGTTTATAGATCCATCCTAAGTCGCTACAATAACTCAAAAAACTCCAAAGATATATAAATCACCAAATAGTCATGACTACGGTATATGGTTTTTGTTTGTACCGATTTGCAGTTCCTATGCCACGAAGTGTTAGCTAACACTGCCTATGGTGCTTTTTTTTCCCAACTATTACTTCAACAATTTTCACCAAAATGTGCAACTTTCACACAAAAAATGGTACAATTTTCACACTATCTTATTTAGCACCTATTTGATTTAGATAAAAATCATATTTATAGTAAATTTTTATAAAATTTGATAGAATATATGGTTGAAAAATTGTGGATCATAGATTTTCGTGTGTGGTTAAAATTAAGCGTTAACTTTGAAATTGATTTTAGTCCAATTTTTTAGTGTAGTAATAATAATAATAATAATAATAATAATAATAATAATAATAATAATAATAATAATAAATCCCTCCCTTTCCTTATTTTTAAATTTTCAATAACTATTTTATTTTGAAAATTATTTAATTACAAATTTTATAACTACTAAAGTTACTAAATTAAAAAATTACATTTAATTAACTAAAATAGCATTTATATTAAATTTAAATAAAAAATTATTATACTTAATATCATAATTTAAAATAATATATTATATTTAACGTCATAATATAATATAAAATTTTCACAAAACAAATATATAAAATCCAATTAATTTTGTTACTTAATTTTCAAAATTAAAATATTCATCTAACAATTGATTAATTAACTAATGCATTTTGAAGTGTAATATAAGCCTGTTTATCTTTGATTTGTCATTATGAATAAAAAATTCGACTATTTTCATCTACAACCATTTCAACTCTTGAAATCATAACTTCAATCCCTAATTTTCAATTAGTACATCACCATTATGTTCATCCTCGATTATCACTTTGTATAGAATAATCAACGCAATTACTATAACATGTAATACATGATTTTTTGCAAAAAAATCATGTTGATCGTGCCACAATCGTGATTGTGAAACGCTAAATGCGTGCTGCGGGTCTGTTTCACATTCCTTGCAAATAATTATTTTTGGGAACCACCTGAATCATGAATTATTTGTGCAACAGTAGAGCACGTTACACCAAATTTGGGCACCAATCAAATTGTCCTACAATTATAATCATCGTCACTTTGTTCACATTGACTTTGGCCTCTCTTCGTAATTTGTCAATTAAGGAAGAAAAGAATTGATTTGTATAGTTGAACGGAGCATTGTGGTGAAAAAGATTTCGTGTGTAGTCAATTTTGCCTTTATAATGTCATTATAATATGGACTTGAAATAATTAGAATGTAAATGTCAACAAAGTCTTTCTTTTGGATGAATTTTTATTATGCCCATGTTTGGTGGGAATTAAAATCAGATTTTTAGTAAATTTGGATAGAAGTTGATAAGTTGTGTGCTTAAAAAGTTATGAAACCAATAAAATATATGATTGAAATTAATTGTTAAATTTGACTTAGATTACAATCTAGATTTTGACTTGCAAATCATATTGTACCAAGACGTTTAATGACAAAAATATAAAAGCGACGGTCTTCTTCATGAGACCAACCATTAATTTATTCATCAATTATAAATTAAGTATCAATACTTAGGAAATCATTTTTGTATATATATATATATATATATATATAATTCAAAGAGTTTAATGTATTATATAATTATACAGGTAACCTCTTGTAATCTTGTTCGATTTATGGATTGATACAGTAGTGTTGTCGATTTTATCCCACAAGTGGACGGATCGTAACAAGTAGTAAAGTGGACCTTTTGAATCCGAATTATCGTTCCCACGAGAACTATACTTTAATACTCAATTTATTATTTCTAACTTCTATTTGACGAAAATAAACGAGAACAATGATTAAAAGTGATTTTTTTTCTAACTACTTACAACATAAAATACAATTTTGGATCCTGTTGATCAATTCTTGCATTCAGGTAATTCTGTCGGATTGTTTTCGAAGGAGTGAATTCAAACTCTAGAAACAACAAAAACTTGAAATTCTATCTTTAAACGTCAATCTTGTTAAGTGGAGTAGTCTAAATAATTATAAGTTGGTCTATATTTTCATTTTTGTTCGATATGAGATTTTATTCCTTAACATGTTCTTGCAAGATGGTAGCTCGTTTGAGTAGACCAAACCTGAAATTCGTGGGCTCATTTTTTGAATCTTAATCAGATCAAATCCCTCATTTTGAGTTTAAAGGGCTCTAATACAATGTTAAAGCTTAGAGTTTCATTTTAAAAGGTCAACCTTATTAAAATGAGTAACTCAAATCCTCATAAATTGTTCTATATTTTCTTCCTTATTCGATCTGGGATTTTATTCCTTAACAATTGAATTTGAACCTGTGATGCCCGGACCCTTCTTTTTGGTCGACATACTCGTGTTCACACGACATGACACAGGTATGGGTATGAAATACGGGGTGTACATGGCAAATTTCAGCCGGACACAGCAAGGGATGGAAACTATTGGACTTCCGCCGTCACCATTGTTGCAGAGAATCGCGTGGTTGCTGGTTTGGGGAAGGAGGGGTAGTTGGACTTGGGCCTGTTTTTTGTTTTTTTTCTAGGCCTTTTGGGCCCTTTTTCTTAGGTTGTCCATGGAGAACAGTAGTTAAGCCTGTTTTGTTTTTTAATTGTTGGACCTTTTTTTTAATCCATTGTGGTTGAAGTATTGAGAAAAATTGACAAATCAAGTGTTAACTTTGACATAATTCAATTTTTAGGTGTCAAGTTTTAAATTGCAAAACTCAAATATTAGCAAATTAATTATAAATATTTATTAATTAAATTTAACAAGGTTACAAATATATAATTAATGATCACATATACATAATTATAGGTCACAACTTTTTTACCGGTCACATATTATCAAATTCATAGGTCACTGATTATTTTGAGGTCACAAATAAAAAAATTTATAGGTCACCGATTATTTTATTGGTCACAAATCAAAAAAATTACAAATAACAGTTTATTATCAATTACAAATTTTCAAATTTGTTGGTCATAAATTATATTTTAGTTAGTACTAATCAAATTTTAATGTCACAGTTTAATAACTAAATAATTGGTTCACCGCTACCAATACTCCCACCACTTGCGACCACTATTGTTAGCACCACAACACTACCACCTCCACACCACCATTGCCATTGCAGTCGCCATCTGCCACCACCTCCACCAACCGTCGTCAGATCCACCGTATTACTAGTACCTCTACCTGCACAACCAACAAAAACGCTAAAACCCCCCAACATCACCAAAACACCCCCAAACCACTGTCTAATTCAATAAAACCCACTCCCAACCGCCAAATCCACCACCACAAAACCCCACCACACAAACACCATCACCGCCACAGTGGTGTTTTGTGCTGAAAAGAAAATATTATTGAAATTCAGCAAATCTAGTTGAGTAATTTGGCAGATCAAATTATAGAAATCCTCTTTTCATTGTCGCGTTGCGGCAGCGATCTCCAGGAGTATAGCATTGACGATTCAGGTTCTTTTCCCCTATGTTCTTTATCTTCTTCTTCAAAAATCGGCAGATCAAATTATAGAAATCCTCTTTTCATTGTCGCGTTGCGGCAGCGATCTCCAGGAGTATAGCATTGACGATTCAGGTTCTTTTCCCCTATGTTCTTTATCTTCTTCTTCAAAAATCGGCAGATCAAATTATAGAAATCCTCTTCTCATCGCCGCGCTACTATGATGGTCTCCGACAATGGGCAATGATCTCCGGGAGTAGGCGGCGCCGTCGGAGGAGTGGCTTAAGTGGGAAGAGTGAGAAGGAAGAAATGGAGAGAAATGAATATGAATTTTAAGGTCTATAATTGGATTGAGATGAGATAGTGTTGATATATTTAAAATTGATATTATTAAGAGTCTGTTTGGAAGTGATTTTGAAAATTAATTTTTTGATCGTTAGGAGAAAAGTGGGGTCCATCTGTGAGAGAAGAAGTCAAACATGACGACTGAAATAGTGAAATAACGGTCAAAAAATTAATTTTTTGGGCTAAAAAATCACTTCCAAATAAGCTGTAATATTAATTGTTAAATCAATACCTGAATTGTGAATTAAAAAAAAAAATTCACCTAATTTTTGCACTGAAATCTTGAAATGCCTAGAATTTTGTAACTTCCTCTTAAGTATATTTACAGCATTACACTTTTATTTGTTGGGTTTATTTATCTCTTTCTTTGAATTTTATAGTCTTATTGGCTGAGTATACATGAGATTTATTATTTCTTAAATATGGTTTCTTGTTCTTTCAATCTAGAGAAGATCATTTTAATTAGGAAAAAAATAAATCATGGTAAATGTTGTTATAAAAGTTTTAAAAAAAATTTAAAATGTAATTTTTCTATGGCCAAAATGATTGACAAATAATTATAAAATCAACATAAATAAATGTTTTTGAACACTTTAATAGCATTTTCTAAAATTAATATTTTTTTCAAAACTTGAAAAAATAGAAGTAATCAAATAATAGTTGACAAGTTTATTTTTTAACAATTTGCAACTAATTATTGTTTAACTTTTTATATGTGATTTTTTGGGGAAAAAATTGAAATTTAAAAAACGTACCCACGTACTCGTATTCGAAATTTGCACTCTTTTTAACCATGCTCTTGTATTCTACATTTTGAAAAATATAAGATTCGACACTTAGATATGTATCTGTATCCGATACTCGTACTCAAGTCCAAGCAACTTATGTTTAAACTCTTGAGTTGTTTCAACAGGTAACCTTTGGAAAGAAGAGACAGGGTGTCTGGAGTGGCTTAACCCAAAGAAACGGAACTCAGTGGTGTACGTGAACTTCGGTAGCATAACAGTCTTGACACCGCAGCAACTCGTTGAATTCGCTTGGGGACTTGCGAATAGTAAGAAAAACTTTGTTTGGATAATCAGGTCAGACACTGTAGTTGGCGATTCTGCTAATTTGCCGTCTGAGTTTGTCGAAGAAACTAAAGAGAGAGGCCTCATTGCAAGTTGGTGCCCACAAGAACAGGTGCTCAACCACCCGTCTATTGGAGTTTTCCTAACGCATTGTGGCTGGAACTCGACAATTGAAAGCATGTCTTGTGGTGTGCCGATGATCTGCTGGCCATTCTTTGCTGATCAGTTCATTAATTGTAGGTTTTCATGCACGGAATGGGGTGTTGGCTTAGAAATTGATAATAATGTCGATAGAGTTGAAGTAGAGAAGATTGTGAGGGAACTAATTGATGGAAAGAAGGGTAAGAAGATGAAGAATAAAGCAGTTGAGTGGATGAAAAAGGCTAAAGGAGCCACCGAAATCAATGGTTCATCTCACTTGAACTTTGATAAATTTGTGGAGGTGCTGCTGTCCAAGAAGAACAATAATATGATGGCTTGATGAACATTCCACATGTAATGGTTCATCTTTTCTTTGGAGAGTTGACCACAGAGGCCTAATTGAGAATTTGCAATTATTTCAATATTAAAGTTTTTTCTAATTACTTGCTCATTACAAACCAGCGGTGAAGAGGGAAAATAGTTATATCTTTTAACATCTCAAGACATGCAGGAAAAATGCAAAAAGCGTTCAACGAAAATCAAAATACAGACATAACAATAAACTTAATAAAGCAGCTACGTGACATTTTCGCTTCTCTTTTCTGACATTGCACTTCAAGAAATACAAATTACTTTGCATCTTGTACGAAACTTGGAGATGAAAAACTACTTTTAATTGAGAAAATGATAAATTCGAGAACGCTCTACTTTGTTTCATAGATTAACTTGCATAAAATGACTAATATCTCAAGCCTTATATAGGCTTTAAATTATGTATCTAATCTAGTACATATATCCAATATTAATTGTTCGTGCATCTTGAGACTTCATGAATTTTATCTTCAGATGTTGTTTGTCAACATGGGCTCAAATAAAATTATACTTCATATTGATGTACTAACTTCAATCATGAAAAAGTGGATTCTTGACCAACAATAATGTTGACTTGTTGTCAACGAGAATCTCAGTCAGCACATCCTGTTGCAAACCAACTTCCTTTAACAAATTTCTAATCCAATTGCTTGACAGAACGCAAAATGTAACAATAACATACTCCAGGCCCCTTGAACATGATTTATAGTACTCTAAGTAAGCTTCAAAACTTCGAAAATGCATCAATCATCAATAACTTGTGAAAATATCTAGAGACTTCACGAATTTTAACTCCACATATTATTTGTCAACACATACTCGAACAAAATGATACTTCATATTGATGTACTCACTTTGATCATGAAAAAAGTGGATTCTTAACCAACGATAATATTAACTTGTTGTTAGCAAGAATCTTTATCAACTCATCTTGTTGCAAATGAACTTCCTTTAACAAATTTCTAATCCAATTGCTTGATAGAATGCAAAAATCTAAGAGTACAATATACTCCACTTCACAACTTGAAAGCAATACAATGAGTTACTCCTTCAAAGACTATGTATAAAAGTAGTATCTCTAGTAAAGAAAACATGACAACTTGTTCGGTTTTTATGATCATCTCTACCCCAATCATCCTTGCTATAATAGACAAACTTGAAATGATTAGAATATGAACAAGTTGATGCATCGATCTTTTTGTGACCTACAAATGTGTTATGGTGAGGAACTCCATATACAAAATAACGAGACTAGCCCCCCCACAAAATTCTTAGGTCGTGCTCATGTCAAATGCCTTGTACTTCCAACAAAACTCTTGTAAAAATTAGATCATCTACATAAAAATTAATCAAGATATTACCATTAAAATTCAACTTCCTATAGAGCGTGCTCCCATTGCCTTGAAGAATATCAAAAATCTCCATAAAAATTATATGAAAAATAAAAATTATTATTTTACTCGTTAATTCTCTTAGCTTAGGTTTATAATCAATCCACTTGACTATCTCTACAAATTTCGAGCAGCCCTATGTCACGAGATGTTGATAATTGAACCATTCACTCAAAAAGTGATATTTGTTTGGTTATTGATGTGATATTTTCTTCCAAATTCTTTCAACTAGTGATGTATCTTGAGAAGCTATCGCTCTAGTCCTACTATATATAACAATTGTCAACGTTTTCTTGTACATAAGATAACAATCCTATCGAAGCTCGTTAGTTATCATTGTACAAAAATTCGATCTCGTTGATGCGAGAATCCCAAAATACAGGCTTGGAGCATGTCTTTTAATAATTAGATCGATCATTCGTTCTTGTTGACACTGCAGTTCCACATTATGGTATTGTTTACCTACAAATTTGCAAATGGCTTTGTAGTCAATTGATTCTTACAATTACCTATATTGCATCATAGTGACATTCTAGCAGTGCATAATTATTTCTCTCGAAGTACTATAGTCAAATGGCCCTCTTTACGCTATTCCTCATTATTCAGCGTAAATGCTTGGAGATATTTTTACATGGAATAGAATATTGTTGCTAATTATTTGTATATGATTTTGGGTATTTGGGATACGATACTGTAATCAATGTTCAAAGATTTTCACCAATATACTATCATATCTCCCTATGATACATGATGCAACATGTACACGTGCAAGGCATATGTTTGAATCTGAAAGATGGGGTCCTTCAACCTTGTGAAAACACAGATAACCAAAGTAAAAAAGATAAAAATAAATAAATAAGATGATTGTGAATACTTAAATATGGCATTCAGAATGGGATGACAATGGTGACTTAAATGGAATTTCCCTACTATTTGTCGTACTATTCGGTGTCTGTATAGATATACTTCTTGATGCTTCGGCGGTTACTTTGGATAGTTATAGATGCAGTATGTTCTTTCTATTCAAAATATAGAGTGGACAACTAAGAATTAAGATTAAAAAAATGTGTTTCCATACTTCCAATAGCTAAATAGATCCTTTTGAGTAAGTTGTGATATCTTTTAAGTTTTCCAATTGATAGACACATTTAACCACAATCATATACCCATTGCACATTATCTCGTCATTTGATATTAAGGGTTTGTTTGATGGAATTTATTTGAAAATAATGAGTTATTAAATAGAATTTTTTTTCGAGAATATGTAGTTAAAAATTAAGGAAATTTTATTGATTTTTGAGTAGAATATTTTATTGTGTGAATGTGTGGTAGAAAATGGTACTATTGCAAACAATTTAAATTTTTAAAGGATGACAAACATGGGCTAAATGTTAACCTCCAATAATTGTATTGGCATACCTACATTGCAAAACTAAATAACAAGATATATGAACATATGCATGATTTTCTATTAGTGATGGCAACGGGGCGGGTTCGGTGCCCACCCCGTGCCCCGCCCCACCTTCGGTGGGGTAGGAAGCTTGCCCGTTTCCTGCCCCGCTTTTTTTTCCTCTCTCTCTCTCCAAATTTCGAGTTCAATAAAATACAGATAATATTCAAACTGATAAAGTTAATATCCAAAATAAACGCTACAAATCTTAAATATAATAATCGCTATTGGTACATAATATTGATTATTAGGATGAACAAGATTTTTTTTTTGTTTTTTCCTTTAATATTGTTACAAAAGTTGTAACCCCACACGGTTTAATTTATTACAATATATAGATTTTCAAATTTGTTCAATTGAACATGTTATATCTCTTTATATTTGTTTTTATCAATATAATATCAATTTGACAAAGTAACATAATGGTATATATAAATTAGTCAAGTTTGATAAGACTTGTACAATTGAGGATACAAGAAAATAGATCATATCCTTCTATTTGAAGCAAGATGAATCCCAACATTTTAATTAAAAATAATAATAATAAATTCACGGGGCGGAGGGCGGGGTAAATTGCCATTACTATTTTCTATCCTTCCTTTTTATTTCATTTTTTATGGCAATAATATTTTTTATGTTGTTCTCAAATTGAAAGAATCTAGAACGGTCTAATACCACTACAAGTTTTAGGATTTGCCGAGTTTTCGTTCCAGATTACAAATTGTTCAATTCAACCTTACGTGCAGAATTAAGTTAACTAAAGCAACAAGTCACTTTAATTAATTGTCCAAGTAATTAATCATACAATTCAATTTGTCCTAAGTTTAAATGTCGCAAGTATAATTTGGACAGCTATAAAAACAATAAAGAACACCAAAAGTTGTTGACGGAGAAACCCAATGTGGGAAAAAACTCCGAGACCAAGTCAGTTACCTTCACTATTGACAATTCAGAGCATACAATGATACGCTTATCAAGTACCCATTAAGACCCGCTGTCACAGCCTCACGATCTACTGCCGTAGACACCTCTAGCTCTAGAACTCCTGATCTACCTCCTACAGTCTTCTGCTGTCATAGATTTCTCTAGTCTCCTGCTAGACTCGTGCTATATCTCCTGCAATCCAATCTGCTCTCTCCTACAACCTCCTGGTCTGTGCTGAACGTTTCTCTAAGTGAAACACCAAGAACCGTCTGTTCTTATGCTTGTAACTACGCCTCAATTCACCTCTTTCAATCCCCCAATGAGAGAGTCACTTCCTCAACAGATTAAGGAAAACACAATGTTTTGGGTTATGAAGATTGATGTTTTTCCCAAGACCTTGGTTGCCAAATCACAAGATGAATGTATGTGAATTCTTCAATGAACTGCAGCTTGGATCACTCAATGATGTTATCAATGTGTTTGGCTATGAAAGAATAATGTAGCAACCTCGAATTTCATGTCCATGACTTCTGTATTTATAGTTAGGGGTAAGAAAGTGTCATGGGCTGCTTAAAACTCTCAAAATCGTGACCTAGAGTTTGGCCAGATGACACCGTCGCTTGAGCAAGGAGCAAGCGATAACTGAGCAGTCGTCAGTATTTTCATTATAACTTTCTCTCAATGTCCGATTGAGGTAATTCAAAATGCGTTAAAAAAAATTTCAAAGGGCTACAATTCTTATAGAAATAGCCTTGTCCAAATTCCAACATTTTATATGTGAAAAATACGTTGCAAATCACGACTAAAAATCTGGAATATAATTTGTGTGGCTCTTTGATATCCTTTAGACGATAACTGAGCAGTCGTCAGTATTTTCATTATAACTTTCTCTCAATGTCCGATTGAGGTAATTCAAAATGCGTTAAAAAAAATTTCAAAGGGCTACAATTCTTATAGAAATAGCCTTGTCCAAATTCCAACATTTTATATGTGAAAAATACGTTGCAAATCACGACTAAAAATCTGGAATATAATTTGTGTGGCTCTTTGATATCCTTTAGACTTTCAATTGCATTCCGATGATCTTGTGTGATCTTCTTGGACATCTTGGATTCCTTCAACGACTTGAACACATATTTACCCCACTTAAACAAAATTTCACCCTAAGCCCTTGACTTTTACAACAATGTTCAATTGAGTCCCTCACTTTTACAAACATACAATTAAGCCCATTTTGTCTACAGAAATGTCAATCACACTTTCAGACCTAACACAAATTTACATCTTATTTTCATTTTATATCTTTGGATGCCGAATCTACCAAGTGTGTCGTATGAACTCAAACATAAATATGATTAATAACAAGTGAACTATGACCAATGTTTATAGATCCATCCTAAGTCGCTACAATAACTCAAAAAACTCCAAAGATATATAAATCACCAAATAGTCATGACTACGGTATATGGTTTTTGTTTGTACCGATTTGCAGTTCCTATGCCACGAAGTGTTAGCTAACACTGCCTATGGTGCTTTTTTTTCCCAACTATTACTTCAACAATTTTCACCAAAATGTGCAACTTTCACACAAAAAATGGTACAATTTTCACACTATCTTATTTAGCACCTATTTGATTTAGATAAAAATCATATTTATAGTAAATTTTTATAAAATTTGATAGAATATATGGTTGAAAAATTGTGGATCATAGATTTTCGTGTGTGGTTAAAATTAAGCGTTAACTTTGAAATTGATTTTAGTCCAATTTTTTAGTGTAGTAATAATAATAATAATAATAATAATAATAATAATAATAATAATAATAATAATAATAAATCCCTCCCTTTCCTTATTTTTAAATTTTCAATAACTATTTTATTTTGAAAATTATTTAATTACAAATTTTATAACTACTAAAGTTACTAAATTAAAAAATTACATTTAATTAACTAAAATAGCATTTATATTAAATTTAAATAAAAAATTATTATACTTAATATCATAATTTAAAATAATATATTATATTTAACGTCATAATATAATATAAAATTTTCACAAAACAAATATATAAAATCCAATTAATTTTGTTACTTAATTTTCAAAATTAAAATATTCATCTAACAATTGATTAATTAACTAATGCATTTTGAAGTGTAATATAAGCCTGTTTATCTTTGATTTGTCATTATGAATAAAAAATTCGACTATTTTCATCTACAACCATTTCAACTCTTGAAATCATAACTTCAATCCCTAATTTTCAATTAGTACATCACCATTATGTTCATCCTCGATTATCACTTTGTATAGAATAATCAACGCAATTACTATAACATGTACTACATGATTTTTTGCAAAAAAATCATGTTGATCGTGCCACAATCGTGATTGTGAAACGCTAAATGCGTGCTGCGGGTCTGTTTCACATTCCTTGCAAATAATTATTTTTGGGAACCACCTGAATCATGAATTATTTGTGCAACAGTAGAGCACGTTACACCAAATTTGGGCACCAATCAAATTGTCCTACAATTATAATCATCGTCACTTTGTTCACATTGACTTTGGCCTCTCTTCGTAATTTGTCAATTAAGGAAGAAAAGAATTGATTTGTATAGTTGAACGGAGCATTGTGGTGAAAAAGATTTCGTGTGTAGTCAATTTTGCCTTTATAATGTCATTATAATATGGACTTGAAATAATTAGAATGTAAATGTCAACAAAGTCTTTCTTTTGGATGAATTTTTATTATGCCCATGTTTGGTGGGAATTAAAATCAGATTTTTAGTAAATTTGGATAGAAGTTGATAAGTTGTGTGCTTAAAAAGTTATGAAACCAATAAAATATATGATTGAAATTAATTGTTAAATTTGACTTAGATTACAATCTAGATTTTGACTTGCAAATCATATTGTACCAAGACGTTTAATGACAAAAATATAAAAGCGACGGTCTTCTTCATGAGACCAACCATTAATTTATTCATCAATTATAAATTAAGTATCAATACTTAGGAAATCATTTTTGTATATATATATATATATATATATATAATTCAAAGAGTTTAATGTATTATATAATTATACAGGTAACCTCTTGTAATCTTGTTCGATTTATGGATTGATACAGTAGTGTTGTCGATTTTATCCCACAAGTGGACGGATCGTAACAAGTAGTAAAGTGGACCTTTTGAATCCGAATTATCGTTCCCACGAGAACTATACTTTAATACTCAATTTATTATTTCTAACTTCTATTTGACGAAAATAAACGAGAACAATGATTAAAAGTGATTTTTTTTCTAACTACTTACAACATAAAATAAGTGATAATTCAAATAATAAATGGGTATTAGGGCGGAACAACTTCACCTATTGGTCACCTTTACTTCTAATATTGAAATTCATAAAACTAAAGTAGTGTTCGGTCGAATTTTTCTATAGTATTCAATTCACCCCTCTCGAGTTCTCATTGAGCCTATTTAAATAATTCAACTCCATATCTCTATGCGAATCAACATTATTCAAACGAAATATTAGTTCTAAGAATTCATATAGGATCACAGCAATTAATATAAGTATCTCTACACGTTATATTAATTTACCAAATTTTAATATGTGGTCTAAACAAGAATTCACATCTTTACGCAATTATTGTTCACGAAATCATTGAATAATTGGCCAAAAAATTCAAAGTATTAAAAACATGATTAAAACCCACTCATATAATCATAACAAACAAGAATCTCAAATAAAAGAAATAAAGAGTCACAAATAAGTTATATTGTTAGCCCTAACAAAGGATTCAGCTTAGCATAATGAAAGAAGAGAAATAACAAATTGTCTTAGAGTACATTACCGGATTTAAAATTAAATATGTAGAAGAAAAAGTAGATCTTGCACCAAGAATTCCTTCATCTTCCAATTGATGCTCCATACGATAAATTTGTCGTTATTTTCTACCTTTGAATCTCTCCCTATTTCTCCCAAGATGTATTTCTTGCCTCTTAATGTGTGGAACCCTTTAAAGTGTGAGAATTTTCGTATTTATAGATCTCATGCCATGTATGAAGAATAGGATTTTCATATGGACTTCAAAATGGGCCGAAATTTCACTTAAGTTACGGATTGGTGACATTGCGGTGCCTGGAATGAGGCGTTGCAGCGCCGCATCAAAAAATAGGTGAGCGCCACCTCTTTGAATCTGCTGCAGCGCCACTTTCCGAACAAACAGCACACACCTCTTCCAGTATTTTTAGCATAATTTTCTCTTCCGATATCCAATTGAGGTGATTCAAGATGCGTTGAAAAGTTAACTCAAAGGGCTACAACTTTGCTTCAAACATCATTCTCCAATTCGATTGTTTACTTTGTCAAAAACGGATCTCAATGTGAGATTGAAATTCTGGAGCATGACTTTTCGGTTGGAAATTGATTTATGATCGTATTTTGCCTAAATTTGATCCCTTTGACATCTTTCTTCATCTAATTGACTCTGAGGACTCTTAAATCTTCATCATGAGGTCCAACACAACTTTGAAGTATTTGCACTTTAGTCCCTGAGTTTTGGATCTCTTACAACGTAGTCATTTTCTCCAATCTTGGCCACTTTTACTTCTTCCTTCAATTCCTTATACCGTCATTGAATTTTACATATTCAATACAAAATACAATAATTTAGATCATAATTCATTCGAAAGGTAACTAAATATCATCGTTTTAACGCTTTGAATAAGTGTATAAAATACACTTATTAGGTAGCTAGTTTAATCTAATAATTATGATCTTCGACAATAAAATGGGCAATATGTTAAGCTTGCACGTCGTACAATACCTCGATTTAGAATTTTATTAATAGCGCAAACCGTTTCTAGTATTTTTCATCTTTATTATTTCTTTACTTCTTTTAGACACATGTTCCTACACATATTGTCATGTTGTTACATATCTCCAATCGAGGGACGGGTACTTCCCTTTAGTTTGTCTTAGAAAATGGAATTAAAAATTAGATTTACGTTTTATTAAGCTATAATTTCTTTTAAAATAAGAAGATATTGCATTTAAAAGCAAGAGAAAAGCAATTTAAGCATACCATACAGACTATAATTTCTTCATTACCCCATCAGAAGAACATGAGCATTTTCTTTGAAGCTGAGAAGCCACATGCAGTGTGCCTTCCATTTCCAGCACAAGGTCACATAAACCCGATGCTCAAACTAGCCATACTTCTTCACCACAGAGGCTTTTACATAACCTTCGTCAACACCGAATACAACCACCGCCGCCTGCAAAAATCTGGAGCTGCCCGAAGTAACTCGCCGGACTTCCACTTCGAGACAATCCCTGATGGTCTCCCGCAGGCAGATTCTGATACAACCCAACACATCCCATCTCTCTGTGATTCCCTTAAGGAAAATGGTTTAGCGCCGTTTCGCCAACTTCTGGTGAAGCTTAATTCTTCACCTGAAGGCATCCCGCCGGTGACCTGTATAGTTTCCGATGCTATATTGTCATTTGCCGTTGTGGCTGCTGCTGAAATTGGTGTCCCATGTGCGTGTTTCCGTACAACAAATGCTTGCTGCTTCTTGTGCAATAAATACTTGCGGAAACTTATTGAGAAAGGAATCATACCTCTCAAAGGTATGTTCTTCTTGAATTATTCCCAGGACATTTTTTTTTTAATTAAATTATGATTTCAATATGAGTGCACAGTAAGATTTTAGGTGTTCTGTGTAATATTTTAAAATGGTACCTCATTTATGTAATTAAGAAATATACGAAAATAAATATATATTTTAATAATATTATTTCATTAAAAAATATGACTTTTAAATATTTGATTTTTATTTTTCTATATCGTGAATGAAAAAAGTACAAGTAAAGTTCAAAAACACCTTCTGAACTTCCATGAAAAATTCACATGTTATCAACGAATAATCATCAAAGCCACTAACCTCTTCGTGCAATTTCATATACGCAAACATTGAAATTAAAAACAATAACTACCGCTTACAAACCATGAAATGCAACAAATGATGCAAAATATTTCTTCTCACATTTCTAGAAGCAAGCTCACTAAACTTTCGTAATTAATATGTTCTAAAGAATTTTGTTCAATGGATGTCAAAGCTAGCTCATTCAATCGTTCTCGTATTATGGTCAAACTGCAAATAAGATTGTAATAACTTGAATTTTGAAAAACTTCTTTCAACAGATTCAACAATAACTTGAATTGTTAATAGTATTCTATAAATAGTAAATATATTTAAAAAACAATTCAGTCTTTTCAAATAAATCAATATATCAAAAGCTATTTTGTTTAAAATAGTAGTATGAGGCTATGAGCATTTGGGATTGGGATGGTAAAATAGTTAGTTTAATTTTTTTTTCCCGAAAGCAATATAGTTTAAAATTAGAAAAAATAAATATTTTTTCAATAATATATTAAATTAAAAAATATTAAAGTAATATAATTTTTTTTTTATTCTTGTTTAATAAATATTATGTCATTTAACTTAACATAATAATAAGAATTTAAAATTTAATTTTAATTTTACATATATATACCTTATGTGATCGCTCAACTTTTGCACTCTCAAGGCTGCCTCTGCAGCATGTGCATGCCAATTTCGTTCTTTTTTTAAAGACATAAAAGCATTCTCATGAGACTTTTTAAAAATAAAATGATTTCTATTAAAGTTAATCTTTAAAATTATGTTTCAAGAGACTCTTCAAATTAAAATTTTAAAATAATCAAATATGCTCTCTATAATTAAATGCATTCAAAGTATTCTAATTTTTAATGCTACAAAGAAAATGGAAGGAAATAATGTAATAATTTGAAGGAAAGCTAATAAAAATAAAAGACGGGAAAAAATAATAAATATATATTGAAAGTAACAAAATTAAACGTTAAAGATAAACAGACAGTTGGAGTATATAAAAAAATCTCTCTAAGATGATCTCTAAATTATAAAATACTTTTTAAAAATATAGTCTCTAGGAGGTACTCTGACATGTGTAAAATAAATGGTATCGAGACACATAGCCATAAACGTAAGGGTTGGTCTCCCCAACCTTTACTCAGGGTGGTTAGAATCGCACGCAACTTTAAATGTTCATAGTTGTTGGATTTTATGCGCAATAATAAAGAGATGAAAGAGAGAAATCAACAGAAGTATTTACGTGGTTCGAAAGTGTGTCTATGTTCACGAGAGCAAAGCATAGATAATTTTATTCAGTGTGAAAAATAGGGTTACAACATTATTATTTATACTAACTTAGCCCAAACTCATTTAAGACTTTAAGGCCTGTACAAGAAAATCTCCTTATACCATACCACAAGAGCATTGCCCCTGTACCCCCAATCCATTCAACGTCCCCAGCAGCCATACAGTGAATTAAGCCCGCTCAAGGCCGATGCCATCACTCTGCTCTATTCCATTCGATGCGCTACGCTCCACTCCGGCATCAACCAATTTGATCCAGAAAACCTATGTTCCAATCTATATGAGTCACATACACAACAATAGTTATAGGACAAAATCATCAAACAATATTTAGCTTCAGATCAACCAAAAGTCACATGCAAATTTAACACCTAAGTGATGATTTTTGTCACTTAAGGATTCAAATTTATATATTCAAAATCGGTTGGGGACTACAAATCTCTAGAATCTCAGAACAACACTGTGAAAGGTTAGAGAGTCGAGCCATAAGAAGAATATATTTTTGTCAACTTTTAAGTAAATCCAAGACTATTGACACAATAAGGAGAAGACCATGTACATTCATCATAAGAATACATATAAAGGCCTAAAAATGTCCCTTCTAAAAATTCAAGTGAACTTTGATTGTTCTTGTTCATGTCATCAAAATATGTATTGCCCTGATGGATGCTTACGGAAATTGAAGCAATTGGAGAAATTAGATAGTGTTTTGCGAATGTTGGGGCAAAATTGTAGTATAGTGGACTATAAAAGCTTGCGATAATATGATAAAAGCTTATGCTACAATTGGCACAAATCTAAAATTATTACAAGGTGTAAGGTGAGACTACGATACAAGATTCATGGACAAATATACGTCAACACCGGGAGAATGATGAAAATAGATGGTACTTTTAAAATTATGTAATTTTAAAAGTAATTTTAGAATTAAGGTTCTGCATAAACAATCTTGTAATCCTATTTTAAAAATTATTATTGTTAGTTTTTTTTCCCCCTTTTTTTTTGACATCTTAAAGTGGATGCAGGCATATTGTCAAACCACTTAAATTATGTATGTTGATCTTATTATTTTCTTCTTTTTCGATTTATTATTCATGTTTTCACAACAAAGAAGATTCTCGAATGTGGAACAAAGATCCAATTAATGAATAGAAAGAACTGAGAACAATGCTACAAATGCAAGGGAGTTTCACATAATTTTTTCACAGATGTCAAGTGTCAACATTGCATTGGTCTGTTTTTCACCGTTTTTTTTTTTTTTTTTGTCATCGTCAAATCCAATAATGCCACCCCTCTAGGCATACCCTAGGAAAAAATGCTAGGAATTAATGCCTTCCTAACAACAATAAGAAAACTCTAAAAAAGTGCTCATATTCTAATCACGAGAACAAAAAATATCAGCGATTTTTTTCTATTTCTCTATCCCTATCCCATAAATACAGTGTTTAAGAACGTTTTATCAACTATGCAGATTCATCTTACTTAACAAATGGATACTTGGACACTACTGTAGATTGTATTCCCAGCCTGAACAATATAAGACTCAGAGACTTCCCAGTAGTTATTCGGACAACGGATATAAATGATCCAATGCTAAATTTCTCAATGGGAGAGACTGAAAGAATCTCAAAAGCATCTGCCATCATTTTCAATACCTTCGATGCATTGGAGTCTGAGATTCTGAATGCTCTCTCGCCCCTCTGTCCTCCAGTTTACGGCATTGGTCCCGTCCACATGCTTGTCAATCGACTTCAAGAGAACGGTCTGAAATTCATGGGAGGTAATTTGCACTATTCATCTACCAGTCTAAATTGTCAGAGAGAGAGCAAAACATTTTTCTTTTTCTTTTTCTTTTTCTTTTTTTTTTTTCAAATTTTATTCAACGCACGTATTTATGTGCAAGTTGGATCTATTACCTTTCAGTTAAGATTTAACAAGTGTTTTAAAAGTCGTAATATGTGGCGATGAATGGAAGCCAAGCTATGAACTTGGCGACGAGACATAGACATAAAAAAGCATAAAAAAACATTTTTTTAATATTATTTTAATTTTTAATGAATCGAAAAATCATTTAAAATAATTAAAAATAATATTTGTCAAACATTTTAAACAAATTTATAGGAAATTTATATATTTTCCCAAAGTTTTCAACAAAAGGTAAATTCCAAATATAAATATTAAATAGTAAATAAATAAAAAAATTTGGTAGATTTTTTGCTCTAGACTTCAAACGATTATTTTGAATTATAACCAAAATCAATATTTAAGTTTTAACTTAGAAGAATTTAAAAAAAAAATAATAATAATAATAATTAAATTAAATTAAAATTTAAAAAAATAAAAAAAGATAATTATGCACACCTAGGTGTGCATAACTACACATAGCTACGCATTAGCGTTCAACGATAGCTATTGACCGCTAAATAAGACGCCAAATCAAGCTGTGCATCGTGCATTGGTGATGCTTAGGCACTGCCAATGCGTGTCTTTTAGAACAATGGGTTTAACAATAGTGCGTGTAAGTTATAGATGAGGTTATAAGTAGTTTTTTTGCACAAATTTTGTCTTTATAATTAAGAGTAGAACGAGGAATTAAATTTTTGGTTAAAGACCTGACTCTTGCATAATTTTCATAAATGTGTGACTTCAAAATTTGAATTCAATATAGCAATCTTACGGCCATATTGATCCATCCCTTGTAAAATCTTAAATTGTATCAACAGGTAACCTTTGGAAAGAAGAACTAGGGTGTATTGAGTGGCTTAACTCAAAGAAACCAAACTCAGTGGTGTACGTGAATTTTGGCAGCGTAACAGTCTTGACACCGGAACAACTCATTGAGTTTGCTTGGGGACTCGCGAATAGTAAGAAAAACTTTTTATGGGTAATCAGGCCAGACACCGTAGTTGGCAATTCTGCTAATTTGCCATCTGAGTTCGTCGAAGAAACTAAAGAGAGCGGCCTCATTGCAAGTTGGTGCCCACAAGAACAGGTGCTCAACCACCCGTCTATTGGAGTTTTCCTAACGCATTGTGGGTGGAACTCGACAATTGAAAGCATGTCTTATGGCGTGCCGATGATCTGTTGGCCATTCTTTGCTGATCAGTTTATTAATTGTCGGTTTGCATGCACAGAATGGGGTGTTGGCTTGGAAATTGATAATAATGTCAATAGAGTTGAAGTAGAGAAGATTGTGAGAGAATTGATTGATGGAGAAAAGGGTAAGAGCTTGAAGAATAAAGCAATTGAGTGGAAGAAAAAGGCAAAAGAGGCCACTGAAATTGATGGTTCATCTTACTTGAACTTTGATGACTTAGTGAAAAATGTATTGCTTTCCAAGAAGACCGCCTAGAAATTCCGAAACTATGGGCCTATACTAGCCTCATCTCATAGGAGAAGAGATGCTAAAGAAATAAGTTTAGGGTTCTAACTTCGGAGGTGGCAACACATTCTATTACGTACATATCCATACCTTCCTGGGGGGCTCGACTCCCTTCATTCAAATACTAGTTTTTAGCACGTACAATGCATATGTTCTATTTGTAACAAGGCATTTAGTACTGCTTCGAATATTTATTATACAGTATAAAGATGTTTGACACGTATTATTTATTTTGAATAAAACTATTTTTACAAAATTTGGTTGACAAAATGGTTTATTCACTCTCACAGGCATGCGGGTCCCCCTTGTATTAAAAAATTCGGCCATGTAGTCTCTACCATTCTATTATGAGAATATGTAAAACTTTTAGTACAAATGTGTTTGTACATGTAACACAATCCATTTATTTTTGGTCAAGTATTTAATAGTGTCATAGTGTACATTAATTATAGTAACCACAATTCTCTTTATAATATAAGCACAACAAAAATAAACTCCATAAACTAAAATAATGTAAAATAAAAGATAAAAAAATATATAGCTTTGAATACAATTACAATTGTTATATTAGGTTACAAAATAACTAGATATATTTCCATCAAGCTCCTATCCTTATTTTTCAGCATACAATTATATGTTGATCTTGTTCTGCAACAGTTTGGATCTCAATCCATTCGCATTATCTTTCCGTCAAGCTATAAGGATCTTGATTAACTTGGTGCCATGGCGGAAACACACGGCATAATAAATGATGAAAAAGAATCCCCTGAAATTAATTATTAGAAGTACAATTCTACTTTATCATAAAAAAATAGAGGACAAAGTAAATGGATCCAAACCCCATGAAAGTCGGCACAACGTGTATCAAAAATCAAGAGATTGACCTTCATTTTATGATCATCGTAATTGTCGATTGACGAAGTGTAGAGGGACTGTTTGTGTAGATGGCGTTCAGTTGATAATAACTGAAAACACAAAACGACTTTTTAGCGTTTTTAGTTATAAATGTCGAAAACGCTCAAGACGTAAAAAAGGACCGTTTTCGGAAAAAACTAAAAATCGTTTTGAAAATGGAAATAGAAAATGAAAATGAAAACCAACCGCACCCAATCTTTAAGCCTTTTACGCCACCTTTTTACCCCCTTTTTGTATTCTTTAATATTATGATAAAATTACTTCAGTTTTCTAATCTCAATATATATATATATATATATATATATATATATAAATCTTTTGATGTCTCTCCTAAAAGGCAATCTTTTGATTCTTTTCATTGAAATCCTTGTGAGCAAAAAAATGAATCAAAATGAAATCACCTCGTCAAATATGATTTAACACTAATGGACAAGCATTTAAAAAACTTAACTATTTTGGTATTTCCTCACCTTTTCTGTTCTCTATGAAGAAAAAAAACAAATTTTTTTTTTTAAAGTCAAAACTCAAAAAGGGAAAAAAGAAAAAAAAAATATTATTGTGCAAAACGTCCTTACCTTCATTTTTTGATATTTTCACCCATACCTTTCACCTTTCATTGTACAAAGTGTCATTTTCACCCATTTTTCAATAAATTGTCAATTTTACCCTCCTACTCAAATAAAACAAAAAGAAAAGAAAAAAATAAATAAATAACTAATTACAATCATAGTCCTAAATTTTTCAAAACATTATAGATAAGTCCCAAATTCTCCACTACTGCCACTTTTATAATCCCACCAAGCCGCCACCCATAAATCCACATAGCACACAACACCCATCAGACTCCACCACTAGCAACCTCGCCTCACCCTCCCCAACATCCATCTCCACAGTATTGGTCTCTAATCTATCCGAAACAACCACATTTACAACCCAAAAAAACCAAACTACCGTATACAACCTTTCACTGCAATCCCACTTTTGGTGCCACTCACGGTCGCGCACCTCCACCGATGGTTACCCCTCGCCTCGACAAACCTATACATGGCCTCACATCAATCAAAACTGCCTCAAATCATTTTGTTGTAATTCTAGAACCTTCGGCAATGGCGACGTCCATTGTGCCAAATTATTCTCCTTCAATTCATGCATCCCGCAACACTAAATCTTCAAATTGGCATCAATCGAACCATCAACAAACCCAAACAACAATGGGTATGAATCTAATTGAACAACCTATTCCCTCAACAATTTCGATTTCTGGTAAAAAACTCTCTACGGGTACGATGCACGATGTAAGCTATCTAACCAAAATTGATAGGTCCTAAGTGCTCCAATCTTTCAAATTCATGTATGAGAGAATGGTAGGGAAATGAGGTGAGGTTAGTGGTGGTGGAGTCCGGTGGGTATAGTGGCCGAAAGGTAGTGCTATCTGAATCTATAAGTGGTAGCTTGGTAGCTTGTGAAAGTGGTGGTGGTAGAGAATTTATAATTTCTTTGTAATTTTTTAAAAAAACTCAAGGATTATGGTTACAGTTGGTAATTTACCTTTTCTTTTTGTTTTATTTGAATATGAGGGTAAAATTGTCATTTTATTAAAAATTTGATAAAAAGGACATTTTGCTCAATGAAAGGTGAAAGGTATGGATGAAAATGTCAAAAAATAAGAGGTATGGACATTTTGTACAATAACATTGGAAAGTAAGGAACTTTTATGCTAATTACCCTTAACTAAGAAAAACGTCCAAAAAAAGCAAGAAAGAATCCAAACAACTAGTAAAAAAAAGGGTATATATCGTTGCAGAGTACCTGTGAAAAGGAAGAAAAAAAGCACGCAACCTAAATGCAATCCGCTCAACGACCGAGCAATCCAACAGAAAGAAATTTAATAACAACTCTAAAAGGAACTCTAGAATGAATTGAAGGAAAACTACATAGCATATATTTGAAAGCCTTGCATGAGATCCTCCTTTCCCTTACAAACTGAGGTACAATCAGAATCATAATAGCAAAAGAACTCCTACATAGCATAACCACAGTAAAGGGGATAGCTATGAACACAACTGATAAATTCGAACACATACATCCTTAAAAATATTATGAAACGTGCCAAGAGAAAACAAAATATGGATCATATACACCTTACAGGAGAAAAAATAATATACATGTACGCAGAGGAAAAAATATTAAAATACATTACATTCTTAAGAATAGATATCCCATTAAATATTTAAAAACTACTAAAAACTTAATATCCCTACTGAAAGAATCACTTCAGTAATATCGTAATAAAACTAAATCAAAAATGGAAACAGTAAAAGAATTAGACCATTTTCTTTGCTTTCATTCTTTTGTTTCCAGTTACAGTCAATTTTTCGTTCCATTTTCTTTGTTTTCATTCTTTAGTTTCTACTCACTATTGACAGTTTTGTTGACATCAGATTTTCTTGCACCGAATAAACTAGGCAAAATCACAAAGTGTTAAGGTAGATGTCCTTCTATCTCCTTGGAAATTCTCGAAATCGAAATTATCGAGCAAAGATGACTTTATACATTGTTATAGAATGTAAGTTGTATTAGACTATATTGATCCTACTAAAAAAGACAGTGACTTTATGCATTGTATCATTTTTACAGTCTAATCCTTTGCATAGTGTTGGAAATATGGAAGTGATGAAGAATAGATAAAAGAAATATAACAACAAGATGAAATGAAATCAGAAAATTGCCAAGAACAAATTCTAATGCTTGAACGCGGGATCGCTGTCCTCAAATGTTATTTGCCCCTTCTTCGGTGTTTTCGAGATGCTTAAAGGTATTTCGAAGAATGATTTGAAGGATTGTAATAAACTTTGTAAAGAATTTCACTAAAGCACAAGGTGTAGTTCTCCAAAACTTGAAGAACACGAAGGTACGAATGTAAACAGGGATTTGATTATTCTTAGAGCAAAGTATGAATTGCAAGATATTTTTCTAGCATCACTCCCTCAAATATGGCTCTCCTATATATAGCCATAGACCAGAAGTACGAAATGGTATCAAAAAATCAAGTGAAAAGTCACCAATTTCAAATTTTCAACGATCAAAAAAGCCAAAAAATAGTCGAAATATTGTACCATGTGACCAAAATTAATTTTTTATTATTATTATTTTTTATTGTTGGTTTTGAACAATCATTCATAGCAATCTCCCACTTGTTCAAAATTAACAAATCTCATATTCATAGTATACGATACTCATGTATAAGGATTAAATATCTTTCAATTTGAATATAACCATAGTGTAATTCAAACAAAATATAGTCGGAATCAAAGGCAGCGTGTAGTTTTGAACCAGTTATTCCATACGACAGTACCGGTAAGAACACACACACGAATACCACGTGTTCTCAAGTTTTTCATAACTTGCTTAACGCTTTTATGGCCTTACGCTTATCCTTTTTAACAATCTTTTAAGAGATAAACTTCATCTCTTTATTAAGGCGGCACCACCTTAAAGATTGTATAGGTGAAATTCTTTCAGTACTTTTGTTACTTTTAGATGTACTTGTGTTTTAGCACTAAACTTCATTAAGAGCTTAAAACTCACCCTCATTTCAGTAACAACTAGCATTATTTTAATTAGGATAGGATTATTGCGGATTTTAATAATTTTGCAACTATCCACATATCGAATGACTTGTTGTTACCTTTTGAACCCATAGATTACCTTTTGAATAATGATGGGTAGGGTTGCTGTCATTGATGAACCTTTTTAGTTAAGGAGTTTCAACTTCATCCTACTCGAAGTAGATGCTACTAAATCTCTATTTAGAGGTTTAGTCAAAGGATCCGCCAAATTCTTAATTAACCTTACATAGTTTAGGAAAATTATTCCATCCTTAATTAATTTCCTTATATAGTCATGTCTAAAACTCATGTGTCTGGACTTTCCGTTACATACCTCATTATATGCTTTTGCTAATGTGGCTTGACTATCACACATGATAGATATTAAAGAAATATTCTTCGATCCCAAAGGTATCTCGTAAAAGAGATCTTTTAGCCACTCCGCCTCTTTCCCGATATCCGATAGAGCTACGAATTCTAATTCCATAGTCGAGTGTGTTATGCATGTTTGTTTATTTGATTTCCAAGAAGCTTCACTTCCTCCTAGAGTGAACACCCAACTTGGGGTGGATTTACTTTCATCCGTGCTAGATATCCAACTAGTATCGGTAAATCCTTCTAATACCGTCAAGAACTTGGCATATTGAAGGCCTAAGTTCTTAATTTTCTTTAAGTATCCAAGAACTCTCTCAATGTCCTTCCAATGTTTATTATTTGGATTACTAGTAAACCTACTAAGTTTACTTATTGCATAAGCTATATCCGGTCTTGTGCATTGAACTGCATACATGAGACTTCCTATAGTACTAGCATATTCAAGTTGAGCAATCGCCCTTCCATCATTTTTTACAAGTTTTGAACTTAGATCAATCGGGGTACTATATTCTTTTATGTTCAAGTGTTTGAACTTATTTATCACATTCTCAATATAATGTGATTGACTTAGGTGATAACCCCCACTAATCTTTGTGACTTTGATATCTAAAATGGTATCTACTTGACCAAGATTTTTCATTTTAAATGTGGAAGATATAAACATTTTTGTTTCTTCTATACCATCCATGTGATTACTCATAATCAACATGTCGTCAACATATAAACATTTACATGTCACATAATCATCATACACTTTAGAATATAAATATCTATCTACGTTATTATGTTTAAATCTGAATGATGTTATAGCTAAGTCAAACTTCTCATGCCATTTCTTAGATACCTGCTTCAAATCATATAAAGATTTTACTATCTTACATACCTTATGTTCATTTTCAAGTAGAACGAACCCTTCGAGTTCTCCATATAGACCTCTTCATCGAGATCCCCATTCAAAAATGCCGTCTTGACATCCATTTGATGAACATGTAAGTCATATATTGAAGCCAATGCGAATAATATCCTAATCGATGTTATTCTAGCTATTGGTGCATAAGTGTCAAAATAGTCGATTCCTTCCTTTTTTTCGATATCCTTTAATTACTAATCTAGCCTTGAAAGTATTTAGAAAGCCATCAACATTATATTTCCTCCCAAAGACTCATTTACATCCAATAGGTTTGAATCATTGTGGTAAATCGACAAGTTCCCAAATTTTGTTAAATATTATCGAATACATTTCATCTTTAATTGCATTTTTCTAGAAATGCAATCACAAGAAGCCATAGCTTTTTTATATATTTTAAGGTCGATTTCCACTTGTAGAACAAAAGGAATAGTTCTTACAACATTCAACTTATTTCCTTCTACTAAGTAAAATGATATAAGTTCATAATCAATTTCATCCGGTCCCAAAGATTTCTCAACTCGAGTTATCTTGCTTCTTCGTGGTTCACTAAACTCATCAATATCTTTAGAAGACATGTCATCACGTGTTCCACTTGAGCTTGAGATATTTTCAATATCTTCCCTCAATTCATTATTCGATGATAACATATCTTCAAAGAACTCTACATTACTTAATTCAATAATTACATTGGTCTCCAAGTTTAGCAATCTATAAGATTTGCTATTATTATCATATCCAACAAAAGAACATTTAATGTCTCTTGGACCCAATTTGATCCTATTAGGATTTTTGTTCTTGCAATAAGTAAGACACCTCATACTTTGAATTATCCAATGCTCGATTTTTTTTCTTTCCACAATTCATAAGAAGAAAACTTTGTATGTTTAGAAGGAATCCTATTAAGTATCCTACATGCACTTAATAAAACTTCACCCCATAAATTAAACAACAACTTAGCATATATAAGCATTGTATTTATCATTTCTACTAAGGTTTTATTTTTTCTTTCAGCCAAATTGTTTTGTTCTGGTATCCTAGGTGCAAAACATTGGTGAATTATGTCATATTGTTCATAATATAATTAAATTCACTAGAAAAGTATTAACTACCTTTATCACTTCTTAGGGTCTTTATTTTCTTATTTAAGTGATTTTCAACTTTATTCTTATAAGTCTTAAACAAATTAAAGGCTTCATGTTTATGTTTCATCAAATAAACATAGGTATATCTTGATAAATCATCAATAAATGTTTTGAAATATCTATTTCCATATCTTGTTAGCATGCCATTCAATTCACATATATCGGAATGAATTAATTCTAATATGCTAGTAGTCCTCTTAACACTTTAATAAGGTTTTTTTAACCATTTTTACTTCTACACATGTTTTACATTTAATGTCATTATTTCCATCATATGTAATTAAGTCACAATTTCTCATGCTTTTCATTGTACTTTTACCTATGTGACCTAATCTAACATGCCATAAAGAAAATAAATCAATCATTAAGCGAAATCAACTTTATTTATTTCATTGTCAATAGTACAAAATTTGATCATTCCTTCACATGAATAGTCCTTTCCAACAAATTTTCCGTTTATTGATAATACAAATTTACCGGATTCAAAAACACTTTTAATGCCCGATTTTCCCAAAAGATTTCCACTCACTAAGTTCATATTCATATCTGGAACATATAATACATTTGTGAAAGTAACATTTTTCCCAGAAGTGAAGATAATTTCTATACTTCATTTTTCAATTACTTTGGACCGCATCTCGTTACCCATTTGGATCTCTTGGTCTCCATCCACTTCATTTTATATTTTGAACAAAGATTTGTCATATGATACATGCACCGTGACACAAGTATCATACCACCAGCCGAGAACTTTTTCCTTAATTGCATTTATTTCACTCACAGTGGCCACAATCTTGCCTTCTTGGATAGAATTCACTTTACCTTCAGAGTTGTTGTGTTTCCCGTGTCTACAATCTTTTGCGTAGTGTCCAGATTTCCCACAAACAAAGTATCCTCCGTTGGTCTTCTTCTTAAACTTATTAAGGTTCTTCTAGGGCTTTCTTTTGTTGGATTTTGTTGGCGATTCGAAATTTTTTACAGCATTTGCTTGGAAGTGCCCTCATGAGAATCACTTTTATCACGCATTCTCGACTCTTCTGCAATCTGAAGATGTTTTTACAATTATTCCAAAGAATAATCTTCGGAACTGTGCATTATCTTCTTCCGGTATCCTTTCCAAGTTCAAGGAAGTTTGGCAATTATAAGGTCTCCGGTATTTCAATTTTCACCGCCTTCAACTTATTGACAATTACCTGCATTTCATGTATGTGGGAAGAAGGAGAATATTCTCTAAAAATTTAAAATCGAAGTACTTTAGAAATTAAAAATTTCTTTGTACCTTCTTCTTCCGCTTTGTACTTACTTTCGAGCGCATCCCAAATTTCCTTTGTCGAAATTGTGTTTGTATGTAAGTCATACAAGCGATCCGATAATGCGTTGAGAATGTGACCGTGGCATATTAACTCATCTTCTTGGCGCTTTTGTCTTTCATTTCTCACCGTTTCAATTTCTCCATTCGTTGGTTCTGGTAGTGGTGCAAGATTCGGATCTAGGATGTAGAAGATCTTCACTGCAGTGAGAAGAAACTTCAATTTGTCTTTCCATTGAGTTTAGTTTGTTCCATTGAACCGATCCAACTGCACCATGTCTTGATTCATGAGTTTGATTATCGCCATCGTTATCTCACTTTCCATCGCAGAATTAACGTTTGAGATTTTTGGAAATATGGAAGTGATGAAGAATAGATGAAAGAAATATGGCAACAAGATGAAATAAAATTAGAAAATTGCCAAGAACAAATTCGAAGGCTCGAACACGAGATCGCTGTCCTCAAACATTATTTGCCCCTTCTCCGGTGTTTTCAAGATGCTTAAAGGTATTCCGATGAATGATTTGAAGAATTGCAATAAGCCTGGTAAAGAATTTTACCAAAGCACAAGATGTAATTTTCCAAAACTTGAAAAACACGAAGATATGAATGTAAACAGGGATTTGATTGTTCTTAGAACAAAGTATGGATTACAAGATGTTTTTCTAACATCATTCCCTCAAACATGGCTCTCCTATATAAGCCATCGACTGGAAGTACGAAATGGCTCCAAAAAATCAAGTGAAAAGCCATCAATTTCGAATTTGTAATGGCCTAAAAGGGCCAAAAAACGTCGAAATATTGTACCATGCGATCGCATGGACCAAATTTATTTTATTATTATTTTATTTTATTTTATTTTTATTGTTGGTTTTGAGCAACCATTCACAGCACATAGTACTTATAATCAAGATTTGTTAAATGTAGCTAATCAACCAGAACTTCTTGCTCTTATCAACGGTATAAAGAAACACCATATATACAGGATTGTAACTTCTAGTGAAATTAAGGTTTTAATGATCATTCATTAGATAATAATCAAATCACACGTTCACATCATTGGTTGAGAATCACACCACTGAGAAACCAGTACAAATGTACGAGAGGTCGCAAATTTCACCAAATTAATCCAAATCTAAGTTCATCACTGCTAAAGCAACATCAAAGAGAGTGACCACTCCTATTCTAAACATATAACCACTTCATTCACTTGAGATTATGTTTGTTTTACAGCAGTGCTGCCCAATACTGCTATGAGATTTTATCTTCTTTTCTTTCGTGATCCAGTCGAATGCATTCGGTCCAGCATGTTATATGGTTGATCGTCACGAATCAGAACCTTGTATGCTACAATTCTGGGGGTTAGATGTGTCCTCCGACACGAAATAATGACTATTTTGCACAGGAATCAACTTGAAGCAACTAAAACCATAACAAGAGTTATGTAACCATTAACCAACCATATCTGACAAAGGAATATACCAAAATACAGCAAAGTAACAATGCATATCATATACTCACTACTTGAGGATAAACCAAAATTACTTATATGCTAGTGGCCAGACTTTTTCTTATAGCATATTACCTTTAGATCTCATAATACAGAGCAAAAAACTAAACATAAAAACTTGGTGCAGAAATCCATGCTAACGGCTAAAGATTATGCCTTGTAAAGCTTGAGAGAAGAAAGAGTGTGTTGTGATCCAAGCCTTCTCTTACGAAGCCGCTCTGCAATATTAAACGCAAGCTCCAAAGACTGAGAAGCATTAAGCCTCGGATCACAATGAGTATGATAGCGTGAACTGAGATCGTTGTAAGTTATCGTTCGAGAGCCTCCAACACACTCTGTAACATTCTGCCCTGTCATCTCTAGATGCACCCCTCCTGGGTAGCTTCCTTCTTGATCATGTACATCAAAGAATGCTCTCAGCTCAGCCTGTATAGACATGCACCCAATTGATCACAATTCCTCATTACTTCTATTTAGGGGACGTTTGACAAAGCTTAAGAAAAAGTAGAAGTAACTATTAGTTTCTAAACATGTATGAAACTTCTAGTGAGAAAAAAAAAAAATTAAATAAAATGAACACGCTTAGAAAGTTTGCATCCCACACTATCGAAATAAACAACTTATTTTCAACTTTGGCCTATAAAGAAATTGTTTATTTTAAAACTGACAAATTTGTATAAAAAAACTTTTTAAGCTTTGACAAACACGTCTTCAGTCTGAGAAATCCTAGAAATAAACAATTTAACAATTAAATTGGGTTTCCAATATAGGATATTTCAAAATTTAAGGAGCAAATATTATGGTAACCTCGATGTTGGGTTCCCCCCTTTTTCTCCTGATCAGTATTATCATTTAAATTTAACAAGAATCTTAAGGGTTTGTCTTGGTCGGGTTGAAGAACATCATAAGATCGATTTGTGACCATAAGTAAACTAGACATATTTAAAACAATAGATTACCGAACTAAATGTATTTCAAAGAATCCCTGCATGTGCCAAATGCAGAATTGTCAAAGAAACTCAAGGATCGTATCTTTAGGCAGAAGAAAACAAGTTATATCATCATTAGGGTGCATGGTATAAAGTAAAATAGCAATATACCCTGATTGCATCAAAGGAACGCGTCTTGAGTCCACAAGGAGCCTTAATAGTGTTCCCATGCATGGGATCACTGACCCAAGTGACAATTTGGCCTGCTCCACGAACCGCCCTAATCAGATGTGGAAGCTTCACTCTCATGTTCTCAGCTCCCATTCTGGTGATCACGGTTATTCTTCCAGGTTTATTTTGAGGATTCAGAATGTCAATAAGCTTTACTAGCTCATTCGGATCCATCTTATCGCTCACCTGCATCCAAAACCAAGTAATCAACCTCAGTAAGGAACATATACAACCATGCTATTGCTTTTTTGTCTCAACACAGAGCACTTCGGCTAAGCTTAAGAGCTTTCATCTACAAGTAAATAAGTTTCTTATAAAATAAGTAAATTATTGACCAAAATATGAAATAAGTTACTTAGGTAAGAGTTACTTTTGAAAACACATTGTTTACTTAAAGATGAGAAAAAAGTAACTTAGCCAAACACGTTCAAAGACTTGGTGCATTATAGGCAAAGCTTAACTTTTTTCTACGCATGTCAAACATACTTTTATCCACACACTCTTAGGACCCACAACTTACAAGCACTTAACAAGCTATATATTTTTTATTCAGTACGTCTACAAGATAGCATTGATTTACAAGATCTCTTTTAGGCAAGCAAGAGACTGTGAATAATTGACTAAAAGAGCATTTCATGAGTCATTTAAAAGGTTTTAGTCTAGCAACCTTGATTCCCAGGGGGTTGGCAACTCCGCTTAGAAACTCTACATGGGCACCATCTAATTGCCTTGTGCGTTCACCAACCCAAAGCATGTGAGCAGAGCAATCATAATAAAGGCCAGTAGTCGAGTCTTCCCTTGTTAGTGCTTGCTCATAAGGTAAAAGCAAACACTCATGAGATGTCCAGAACTCAGTAGTGGTCATCACAGGGTGGTCAGCCGTTAGACCACAAGCATCCATGAAGCCGAGGGCCTCGTCAACTCGGTGAGCCAGTTCGTTATACCTTTTTGGACATATTAATCATAAACATTTTATCCCTCAAAGTTAAAATGAGAACTAAATGAATAACAAATAGTTTGAAAAAAATTAAAGTAGATGATATACTTATCCCCCTGCTCACTGTGCTCAGTGAAATCAAGATTCCACTGGGTAACCCTCTGCATGGCAGCATACCCTCCAGTAGCAAATGCTCTGAGCAGGTTCAATGTAGCCACAGATTGGGTATAGGCCCTAATCATTCTATGGGGGTCAGGGATTCGTGATTTCTCATCAAAAGCATCCCCATTCACATTGTCGCCCCGGTAACTTGGCAGCTTCACGCCATCCTTCTCTTCAAATTGATCGGATCTTGGCTTAGCAAACTGACCAGCCATTCTTCCCACCTAAACAATATACTCAACAATAATCAGTGAATTCCCACTCTCACAATTCATACAGTTGGCTTAGCCAATAAGTGTGAGAACAAAAACAGCAAATCAATGGCTATAGAACTTGCAGAAACACCATTCCATAAAAGTCCCACACTGGATTTTAAATCACTATCCACCTACCACAGCTACAAGTATATTCCAGCATTCAGTCATCTATGACAGTTACTTAGATACAAATTTTATAGTTGCAAATCCATGTCCAGTATAATCTCTAGTGTCCATCGTTGTCCGTAAAACTTGTTTAAGAGAAGTATTGTGTAACATAATCGCAAGAAACAAAAATGTCCTAATCAGCTACCTTACATGGTACATAATTCTATTTATACCCTAACTTTCTAGTATTCTGATCCTTTTACTTCTGTCCTTTAGAAAGCAGTTCAGAACAAAAATTCCAGAAAGGCAAACATTTTTCTCATATGCACAGACCTCCATTAATAGAGAAAGGCAGACCTCCATGATAGAGAAAGGGCACTAAAATGATCAATAGATGCAAAAAGCTCATGATATCCAATATTGAATATGAATTATCAGTAAATGAGAGAATTTCTCTTAACAGACATCATCTTCACAACAATCAAAAAAGCACCAATACTGCATTGTACAAAGTTTTCAGTACCTATGAGTGAGACAAATCAAAGAAAGTTCAGCACACGAGGCAATAATAAAAAATGCAAAGTAATAACACTTTTTCTTTTTCTTTCCTTTGTGTTTTTGGGGAGCTAGGGTGGTTAAGCCTGCAAAGGTGCAAGCGCTAAGCTAATAGCATTGATCATCTCGTCAAAATCTCAAACACCAGTGAATTGAAATGAATGTGTACGACCACAGTTTTATGCAATTTCCCACATATCATTACTTGGTCTTGCATCATCCATGTCAAATTCCTCATTCTTCAGAAAGCATGCAGAAAGAATCAGAAGCTTCTTCACTGATAAATAACATCCTAAATCTCAACCAATCAAAATATGAAATTAATTTGCACAAAAAGAAGCCCAAATTATCATCTGAACCAACTTATGATATAGAATTGAAAAATCAGAGACTTACGCAGAACTCTACTTTCACTTTCAATTATGTATAAACACTTCTGGATGATAAATTATAATCGATTGTATTGAAGCAAAGTTCAAACCTGATCACCCCCATAAACATAATCCATTCACAAACAATTAATTCTTTTAATCAATGCAGTTTTAGATTTAAATCGGAATATTGAGGGGGAAAATAAGAAATGTGAGACCTTTATAATAGGCATTTGGCCACCAAACATGAGGACAACGCCCATCTGCAAGAGGACTCTGAAAGTATCCCTAATGTTTACAGCATTGAATTCCTTGAAACTTTCGGCACAATCACCGCCCTGCAGGAGGAAAGCATTGCCCAGCGCGGCCTGGCCAAGCCTTTCCTCAAGGCTGCGAGCCTCACCGGCGAACACAACAGGAGGGAAGGATTCAAGAGTCTGGATGACAGTTTCAAGGACATCTTTATCAGGGTATTCAGGGAGCTGAAAAGCCGTTTTCGATTTCCAGCTGTCAAGAGTCCATCTTTTCGGTGGCGGAGTGATGGTGGTGGGTGACGGATTGGAGGATTTAACGGCGGAGATGGGCTTGGATTTGGGTTTGATTCTTGTGGAAGTGGTGTGGTAAGGAGAAATTGAGGTGGGTATAATGAGATATGAAGATTTTGTCACGGCGGCGGTGGTGGTGGCGGGGCGGTGAAGGGAATTGGCGTGTGTCAGAGCCATTGGTTTTGCCTTTGTCTTGATTCGTCTGGGGAATTGAAAGTGTGAGAGATTTGGCTAATAAAATATTAAAAATGGGCATAAAAAGGGTATGAAATGGAATTTCATTTAAATTTATTCAAATTGTAGAATGTATGCTGTGTGAATCCCAGTGAGAGATCTATTTTTCCATTTGTGTCAGACTGGAACGGCGGAAATCAAAATATCTTGGGAGGATTACATTTTGGGCCATGTTTGGTGTATATAATTTTGGACAAGTAAAATTAAATTAGATTTTAACTTATTTTTCTTATACTCAATGTACTCTGCGTGCCAAAATTTTGTAAATGCATAGTCGAGTTGATGGAGAAGGAAACAAACTGGAGTTAGCCCTCATTGGAGTATGCGTGAGCCCATTAAACAATGCATTTGCCAGTATTTCAAGAATAAAGCCTCTCGAACAATTCCTTGGATTAGGGGACGTCACACAATTCCCTAGGTATCTAGGGGATTTTTCAAGGTGCACTGCCAGTATTTCAAATTTCTTCTGATTTTTGGTTTACTTTTGTTGTTTGGAACAAATTCTCAACTTTGAAATACGTGACATTCTCTAAAGATTTATAGGTGCATACAGTCATGATATTTTTAATGGGTATGACTATTTAAAAAAGTAACTTTTTGATAAAGTGCAATTTACGAAATTTAGGGGATATTTGAGTCACATTATTTTGGTAGTAATGTATTCTTGAATAGTGTATTGATGGGAAATGTGTGGTTAAAAAATAAGAAAAAGTTTTTGATCTGCGTGTAATATTATTTTATTGAATAATGTGTGTTTGAAATAATATCAAATCACTATTTAAAAATGTATTTTTTTGAAAATAATGTGGCTCAAACAGGCCTTTAATGTGAAAATGTGTGATCTATGTCTAAAGATAGAATCATTTGAAAAGTCGCTTGAAAATCTATAAATGGGACCTCTAGTTCCATATTTCCGACACCAAATAAATTCAAGTTGTAATTGATTTCTAATTCTCTTCTCTCTTTGAAATTCTGTTCTTTTTATTTTGTTGAAATAAGATTTTTTTGTATTATTTTTAGAAATAAAATTTCGTTAAGAGTATTTCAATTTGTGTATATTCTGTGTAAGAAGAAAAACACTTTCGTTAGATCAACAAGATTAATATTGTACAGTACCTACTCTGGAAGGAGCATTATATCTTGAGAGATATACGTCCAATTATTCAGTTCGCATCAGTGCGGCGGGCGAAATTTGTTGGGGAATACACCGATTATGTGCATATTATATTCACAAAAGCATACCATTTATTTGTCTGAAATCGAAACGTAATTTCGACTTACTGAAATAGAATTTGAAAAGCAAAACAATAATAGTTACCGAATCCGAATGCATGAATATGGATTCATCTCTTTCGATTCTTGAACGAAAGCAAGTTATTCTTTGAATCAAACCTGACAAAACAAATATGTAAATAATGTTAATCAATTTCTGAAATCAAACCATAATTAAGAGAAATCAAAAAATGAATGAAGAAAGATGCAACTGATAAATTTTTGGTCGAGGCAAGTGTTTGACACTTGGTCCTTAAAATGAATTTGCCCCGCATCGGTGATAACTATTTTCTAGCAATTATCTCCCAATATACAACGACCACCTCAAGTCATAAGAGCACTCCAAATGGTTTCGACCAACGAACTCAAACAAAATTCCCTCTCTACCATAACAATGATTTTGATGTAAAAGATAATCACTTCTACAAAGTGTTTTATGTAACTTAACATGAAATGAATAATATGGAATTATGGAATGAATTGGAATGACAAATACACATCCAATGGGTCTTATATATAGAAGATGAAGGGTTGTGGGTGAAGGGACACACTCCAAATCCAGCATTTTTCATGAAAAGTTGCAACACTTCATTTCAAACCTACATTATTTCGAAAAGTTGCAACACTTCATTCTTCCAACTTTGGACCGCAATTTCTCATTCATCCGGAATTGGTTTCAAGATTTCAAATATACCACGACGATCTACTCGACAAGTAGAATAAGTTGGTCTATTTACTTTTGTAATTTGACCATCAAATCAAGTCCGAACATTCGACCGAAGTTGACACGAAGTCACACCTTTTTATTTTTCCAGTTTTACACTTAACCAATTTTCGGTTAATTTTTGAACCAATTCCAACAATCTCCCACATGAATGAAATTCGAGTATGCAAATGTAATGCTATGATGTGATGCAAGTAGAGAGAGAGCGAAAAGCCACTGCATCGGGAATAGTAGCTTCTGGCCTTGAACATCCCGTAGTGAAATACCATCGGACTTACTCGACTAATTGGTGAACGTGATGTCTTGAACCATTCAGCATTTAGTGTAAGCCAAGATAATGATACTCACACAGATGCCTTTCCAAAATCGTTCATGATTCTCATGACTTGGTTCATTTTTTTGCCCTGAACCCTTCTTAGTTCTGCGAGTGTTTAGAGAATTTAAGCCTTAAATAATTCTCATCGAAGTGGCCCCACTTCACGCTCACATAAGTGACCTGCTAAGAAGAGTATTATGCCCTACTCCACTTTACTTAATCAAGATATAAGAATCATTAAAAGGTTATCTTAATTTCTTGCAACTCTACAGAAAGCACTTTAATGTCGTAGGAATGAGTTAGGAAATTATTTTCCTTAGTGTTTCATGAAATTCTCATAACTTAGTTGTACCTTTGAACCAAGATCTTGGAATCTCTAGTCAACAAGGTAGGGTTACCATTATAAGGATTAAATTTAGTAGGCTTCAATCTCATTCCTTTCGATATGCAGTATACTTAATCTCTCGATAAATCTCTTAAAAGTACCACGAGTTTACACTACTAAGATCATCTACTTAATGGTATTATGTCTATGACTTATACGTCTAGACCTACCATTACATGTGACTTATATCTTATCAAATGTTGCTAGTCAATTTCAAACAAGATTGAAGGATTTCTATCTAATTATTACACTAGTCAACCATGTTTATAAGTGGATTTCAGAATCATGAGTATTCAATATCATCATTGAAACATTACCATGCATTTGAACTATATGAATATTTTTCATATATTCCAATTGTTCTTGCATGTCAAAACAACCGCTACAATTGGCTTCTACTCATTTAATCTACTTTAGACTTAGTGTATATCATCCTTATAATTAGTATAAGGGTTTTCTATCTTTTTACCTTCATAGATATCTTTCTATAATTATAAGATAAAAGCAAATGTAACTGTTAAATTGAGTTACCCCCACAATTCCTCAATTAGGAAAACATATGCAATCTAATAATGTTGCATCCACAAGTTTTGAACTTTCCATTTCAAGTTCACAAGCATTAAGTTTAACCCCCCACATTCTTAGGTTATACTTGAACTTAGAGTTCATCAACTTTTTCATAGTTCAATTCATTTATCTCTTA